>NW_006408550.1:22560074-22585848 GCF_000296735.1 Chrysochloris asiatica | reverse complement strand
ATGCATGCAAAAGCTGGACAGTGAATAAGGAAGACCATTGAAGAATTGATGCTTTTGAGTTATGGTGTTGGAGGAGAATATTGAAAGTGCCATGGGCTGCTGAAAGAACCAACAGATCCATGTTGGAAGAAGTGCAGCCAGAGTGTTCCTTGGAGGCCAAGATGGCCAAACTTCGTCTCTCTTACTTCAGACATATTTTCAGGAGGGACCAGTCACTGGAGAAGGATACCATATTTGGTAAGGTGGAGGGTCAGAGAAAAAGAGGAAGACCCCCAATGAGATGGATTGGTCAAGTGGCATTGATGGATTTAAGTATGGCAACAGTAGTGAGGTTGGCCCAGGATCGGGCAGTGTTTCATTGTTGTGCATAGGGTCACTATGGGTTGGTACTGACTCGATGACATCTATCAGCAACAACAGCAATTGTCAAAACATGGAATGACACAGAAATTATCATTAGAAGATGAATGTAATACGCAGAGTCACTGTTCCATAAATAAATGGTTGATATTCAACCATTTTAATAGATAGCATATGATCAACAGTCAGTGGTACTGTAGGAAAAAATCCCATGTGTACTGAGGGCATTGTTAATGAACAAGGCTCCAATGGACACAAATTTAAATCTCTCAACAAACTGATGCAGCACTAGTGGCACTCATTCATCTATACCAAGAAATTTAGAAGACAGCTTCCTGGCCAACTGATTGGGAGAGATCCGTATTTTTGCCCATTTATAAGGGAGGTGCTATAATGGAATGCAGAAATCATTGGACAATATCATTAATATCACATGCAAGTAAAATTTTGCTAAAGATAATTCAAAAATTGCTGTAATAGTACAATGACATGGAACTGCCAGAGGTTCAAGCTGGATTCAGTTGAAGACATGGAATGAGGGATATCATTGCTGATGTCAGATGGATCTTGGCTGAAAGCAGAGAATGCCAGAAAGATGTGTACTTATGATTTATTCACTATTCAAAGGCTTTTGACTCTGTGGATCATGACAGGCTATATACAATGTTACAATAATGAGTATTCCAGAACACTTAATTGTGCTCATAATGAGTCTGTACAAAGGCTTAGAGGCAGTCATTCAAATAGAATAAGGGGATTCTGAATGGTTTTAAATCAAGAAAGGTGAATGCCAGAGTTGTATTCTTTTACCATACTTATTCAATCTGTGCACTGACCAATAATCCGAGAAACTCAATTATATGAAGAAGAACATGACATCAGGATTGGAGGAAGATTCACTAATGACCTTGGATATGAAGATAATACAAATCTGCTTGCTGAAAGTGAAGAGGACTTAAAATACTTACTGATGAATATCAAAGAACACACAGCCTTCAGTGTGGATTACATTTCAATATCAAGATAACAGAAATCCTCAAAAGTGGAGCAGTAAATAACATCATGATAAATGGAGATAAGATTGAAATTGTCAAAAACTTCATTTTGCTTGGAGCTACACTGAACTCTCATGGAAGCAACAGTCAAAAAGTCAAACATTTCATTAGGGAAATCTGTTGCACAAGACCTCTTTAAAGTGTGTAAGAGCAAAGATGTCATTAGAGGATTTAGGTGTACCTGACCAAAGCTTTTCTTATTTTCTACAGCCTCATATACATGTGGGGTCCTGCATGATAATGCACTGCAAGATAATGCACTGGACCAAAACATTGGTTTGAAGTGCAAATTCAGTGATTCAAACTCACCAGTCATTCCTCAGAAACCCTATACAAGGTTGTAATGAGTTGGAACCAACTCAACAGCACTTAACAACAGCAACAACAACATATGCATGTGAAAGTTGGACATGAATAAAGAAGACCAGAGAATAATTGATGCATTTGAATGATGGTGTTGGAGAAGAATATTCAAGTCCTGATAGAACAAACAAATTTCCGTTGGAATAAGTATAGACACAATGAATGTTCCACAGAAGCCAAAATGACAAGACTTTGTATCTCATTCTTCAGACGTATTATCAGGAGGGACCAGTTCCTGGAGAAGGACATCATGCTTGGGAGAATAGAGGTTCAGCACAAAAGAGGCAGACCCCCCAACGTGATGGTGTGGCACAGTGCCAGCAGCAGTGGGCTCAAGCTTAATGACGATTGTAAGGATAGAGCAGGAACAAGCAGTGTTTTGTTCTGCTGTGCATAAGGTCACTATGAGTCAGATTCAAGCTGTCAGCAACTAACATCAATAACAACAACAAAAAAATGATAAAAATGGAAATGGTTCATTTAATTATAAAAATAAAGGTCTTTTATTTTAAAGATGCTTTCTTGAGGTTTGATTCTTAGAGATTTGAAGTGACTTTTTAGGCATCATTCATCTAAATTTGCTCTTTGGGAAGAAAAGTTCTCATTTTAATTTTTTAATTGCTGTACAAATAAACTATTATAGAATGTACCACTCCATATGAGAAATCCTTATTCAAAGCCAATAAAAATGATTAGGAGTATATCCTTACTGATCAGAACTGTCTCAAATGAAGCCAGTCACCTTTTCTTGAGCTAGGGACCATATATGTTGATCTACAAGACAAGCTTTCTCAGGGTTAGTCTGTTCATGCTGTAGTTCAGGAGCAATTGTAGACAGCAATACGCATGTCTGGTTCCTTTGAAGCAGAGGACACGCTTTTTCTTTGTTTTAAGAGTCCTCTAGGCTAAAGCTTCACAATCAGGCTTCATGGTCTTCATGCAGCGCCAGCTCCATATCTTGTTGGGCTCCGTGCGCAATGCAGTCATGAGGTCGCTCATTTAAACATTACGAATTTCAGGATTGTGGCAGGAGAGCAGGGAGTGTGAAGCTTTTCTAAGCATGGGTGCCGTGACTGCACAACTCTAATGGTTTGTTATTTTTAATACACTTAATACATTCATTTTATTACAGGTGCTGGCTGTTAACGTGTACATTTTCTCTTAAAGCAACAGTAATATCAAACATCATAAAGGAGTTTACATTTCCAAGTTTCTGTTTTCAATTTGATCACACATAAATTGTTCTTAAAAGAGAACAATGCTCAAGGCAGACATTCTTTACTATTTAAACTAAATGATTATTTGGTTTTTAAAATGACTTCAGAGGATATTTTGGAGTTAAGGTTTAAAGATGAACTCAGGAAAGATGGTGGACTAGATAGGCAGGCAACCCAGATCTTCTACAACCAAGATCAGAGAAACCAAATGCAACAGATACAGATGAAGTTCCTGGAACTCTGAGCTTCAAGAGAAAAGGTAAAGAAGATCGAATACAAACATGTTGTTGTTGCTAAGTACTGCTGCGTCAGTTATGACCCATAGAGACCCTGTATAAGGTTTCTCAGGAGTGGCTGGTGAGTTTGAAACACCAACCCTGTGGTTTAAATGAACCTTACAGTCCAGCATTTATCCTACAGTACTATATCAGGACTCCAAATCCAAATATAGAAGTATTCAAAGTAAAATAATCCTACAAGTCTGAAAATAGGAAACAAGAGATGTCAATTTGTAAATTAGGACAACTACAAGAAGGTCAAATGGAGAGGAGGTCAAGACAATATCAAGATAGAATGGTCTGTATCAACTATGTGAAGAAAATAATAAAATACAGGGTAATCTCAAGGAAAATAATGAACTTTCTCACCAAAACAAAATGAGGAAAAGCATAAGGATCTAGTAAGCACTAAATCAACAGCAGTGGCAGAATGATATGAAAAATCCATAAACAAGATGAACTCAGCACAGAACAATATATGGAAGTAAGAAATCAGCAACATCATGAAAAAACAAAAAACAAAAGAAAAACCAGAGAAAATGGCAGTAATAAATCCTTACCTATCAATAATTACATTGATGTAAATGGATTAAACGGACTCATGAAGAGACAGATAGTAACAGGATGGCTATGAATCATACACATTCCTTAGACAAAAAGACAAAAAGAGGCTAAAGTTCAAAGATGGAAAAACATCAAGTAAATGGCAATCCAAAAAGAGCTGGAGTGGCATTGTAGGCACCGCTGTGCCAATTCATCTTGTTGAAGGTCTTCCTCTTTTTCTCTGACCCTCTGTTTTGCCAAGCATGATGTCCTTTCTCCAGAGACTGATCATGCCTGATAACAAAATTGTTGTTAAGTGCCTTTGACTCTTCTCCAACTTATAGTGACCCTGTGTAGGTTTCCAAAGAATGACTGGTGGGTTTGAACCACCAACCTTGCAGTTTATAATCCAATACTTATCCTACAGCACCATACCAAGAGTCCATTAATAGTAGGAGACTTTGTCTGCATCACTCTTGATGAAGGACAGAATGACTAGAAAGAAACTCCACAAAAACACAGAAGAGTTGAACAACACAACCAACTTGATCTCCTAGACATATACAGAACATACCACCCAACAATAGTACAATATATATTCTTTTCCACTGCACATGGGGCTTTCTCCAGAATAGGAGAGAAGACAAATGGTAAGCCACAAAGCAAGCCTCAATAAAATTTTTAAATATTGAAACATTAAAAAGCATCTTCTCAAATCACAATGATATAAAAATAGAAACCAACCACAGGAAGAGCAAGGGAAAAAAAATACATGAAAACTGAATAATACCCTGCTTAAAATCTACCAGTTAATAGAAGAAATGAAAAGTCGAATTTAAAAATTCCCTTGAACCAAATGAAAATGAAAACACAGCAAAGTCAGTGATCTCAGAGCAACTGATAGCAATAAACACACAGGCAAGAATAAGAAAAAAAACAAACTCAACACCAACAATCAGAAAAAGAGCAGCAACATAAGCCTACAATCACTAGAAGAAATAAATAATAAAGATTAGAGCAGAAATAAATGAAATAGAAAACCAATTTAAAAAACAAAAATACTTAAACTTTATTCTTTGAAAGAATTAATAAAATGGACAAACCACTGGCAAATATAACAAAGAAAAAGGAGAAGAAGTAAGTAACATGAACAAGAAATGAATGGGAAGCATCACAAGAGAATCAACTTAAACTAAGAAGGATCATTACAGAATTCCATGAAGAACTCTAACAATTTGAAAACTTTGAAGAGATGGAAAAACTTCTAGAAACACACTACCTACCTAAAGTAATACAAACTGAAGCAGAAAATTTGAATGGACCCAAACTAAAATAAGTAATCAAACAGGTTATAAAAAATTTTACAACACAAAGAAGGTACAGAGGAGCTGACACTAATTCTAATCAAGCTACCACAGAAGACAGAAAAGGAGAGAGATACCCTGAGACCTAATCGAGGCAAAGACACCGCTAAAAAGAAAATCATAGATCAACATCCGGCATTAACATAAACACAAAAATCCTCAAGAGACTTGTAGCCAGTAGAATTCAACAATGTATTAAACAAAAATATTTTGTTATCAAGTAACCAAATGGGATTCATATCAGATATTCGAGGGTAGTTCAACATTTTAAAAAAAATCAACATAATATACCACAAATAAAACAAAAGAACCACATGATCATATCAATCCAGGCATTTAAAAAATCTAGCACTCATTCCTGATAAAAGCACTCAATAGACTAGGCATTGTTGTTGTTGTTAAGTGCCGTCAAGTCGGTTTCGACTCATAGCGACCCTGTACAGGGTTTCCAAGGGTGTAAATCTTTACGGGAGTAGAAAGCCTCATCTTTCTCCCGCGGAGCGGCTGGTAGTTTCGAACCGCTGACCTTAAGGTTCACAGCCCAATTCGTAACCACTACGCTACCAGAGCTCTTAGGCATAGAAGGTAAAAATTTCAACATAATTAGGGTAATGTAAACAAAACCAGGGAGTGTAGTGGCTTTCTATAGGATAAGCACTGATCTGTTAAGCACAAGGTCAGCAGTTCAAGCTCACTAATCACTCAGAGGGAGAAAGATGAGGCTCTCTGTTCCCACAAATATTTGCAGACTTGGAAATCCTAGGTGGGATCTCTGTGTGTCAGAATCAACTCTACAACACTTAACAACAATATGCAAAATCTCAACAGAGACAAACTGAAAGCATTTCCCCTGCTAATGGGAACTGTACAAGGATGCCCTTTATTGACCGTGGCACTGTGGGTTAATGCGCTGGACTGCAAAGTCGGTTTGAACCACAAGGTTGGTGGTTCAAGCTCACCAGTTGCTCCTTGGAAGCTCTACACAGGGTCGTTATGGGTCAGAACAGACACGACGGCACTTAACAACAACTATTCGATATTGTGCTGGAAGTCCTAGCCAAGCAATAAGGCAAGAAAGAGAAATTAAACCAATCAAGCGTAACTCTCTGCCACCATTTTAATTCGGATTCATTGCTGTTGTTAGATGCTATTGAGTAATTTCTAAACTAAAAGCGATCTTACGTACAAATGGAACAAAGCACTGCTTGATCCTGAACCATTCTCGCAGTCCTTGTTAAGCTTCCATCCATTGATGTTGCCACTGTGCCAATCTATTTCAATGGAAGTATACCTTTTTGATGCTGATCCTCTATTCTACCTAGAGTGATGTGTTTTCCCAAGGACTGGTCCCTCCTGATATTTTGTCCAAAGTATGAGAGACAAAGTCTCACCATCCTGAGTTATAAGGAAAATGCTGGCTGTACTTCCAACACAGAGAAATTTGTCCTTCTATCTATCTACCCATGGTACTTCTTATTTTCTCTAACACCACAACTCAAATGCATCAATTCATCTACATTCTTCCTTATTTACTCTTCAAGTTTCACCTGCATATGAAGCTATTTATTCCATGGCTTCGGTCAAGCTCATCTTAGTCCTCAAACGGACATCTTTGCTCTTTAACATTTTTAAAGAGGTCTTGTGCAGTAGATTTGCCAAATGCAACAAGTCATTTGATTTCTTGACTGCTGCTTCCATGAGTGTTGATAGTGGATCCAAACAAAATGAAGGCTTTGACAACTTCAGTCTCTTCTCCATTTCTCATAATGTTATTTTTTTGTACAGTGGTGAGAACTTTTGTTTTCTTTATATTCAGGTGCAACCAATACAGAAAATTGTGGTCTTTGATCATCATCAGTAAGTATGTTAAGTCATCTTCACTTTAAACAATCAAGGTTGTATCATCTGCATATTGCAAGTTATTAATGAGTCTTCCTCCAATCCTGCTACCATGTTCTTTTCATATAATCCACCATCTTGGATTATTTGCTCAACAGATAATCTGAGAATACAAGTAAGTGTTCATTCTCTGTAATGTTGTCCATAGTATGTCATGATCCACATTGTCAAAAGCATTTGCATAAATAAATAAAGCACAGGTAAACATCTATGTGGAATCCTCTCCTTTCCACCAAGGTCCATCTGATGTCAGCAATGATATCTCTCATTCCATGTCCTCTTCGTAATATGTCTTGAACCTCTGGAAGTTCCCTGTCAATATACAGCCATTTTTAAATTACAGCCATTTTAAATTAATTTAGCAAAATTTTAGTTGTATGTGAAATTAATGATGTTGTCCAATGATATCAACATTCTGTCGAGCCACCTCTCTTTGGAATGGACACAAATATGGATCTCTTCCAACCACTTGGCCAGTTGTATGAGTGCTTTTAGTGCCAAATATTTTGGCATAGATGCATAAGTGCATCCAGTGCTGCATCAGTTTGTTGAAATTTTTCTATTGTATTCCATCAATTCCTGGCAACTTGTTCTTTGCCAATGCCTTCAGTAAACCTTGGACTTCTTCCTTCAGTACCTTTGGCTCTTGATCATATGCTATCTCTTGAAATGGTTGAACATTTCTTTTTGTTACAGTGACTCTGTATATTCCTCCTATCTTCTTTTAATGCTTTCTGCATCATTCAATATTTTGCCCAAAGAATCCTTCAAAATTATAAGTCAAGGCTTGATTTTTTTCTTCAGTTCCTTCAGTTTGAGAAATGCTGAGCATTTTCTTCCCTGTTGGTTTCCTAACTCCATGTCTTTGCACAATTCATTATGTATTTGTCCGCTCAAGCTGCTCTTTGAAATTTTATGTTCTGCTTTTGATTTCCTCATGTATTCCAACTCCTTTAGCCTCTCTATGCTAGAGAGCAACTTTTGAAGTCTCTTCTGACATCAAAAGTTACTTCTTTCTTGTCTTCTTAATGATCATTTACTTTCTTCCTGTATGATGTTCTTAATACCATTCCACAACTCTTCTGGTCTTCAGCATCTAATGCATCAAATAATTACTTTGGATGATCACTAAATTCAGGTGGAATATTTTCAAGGTCCTATTTTGTTGCTTGTGTACTGGTTTTAATTGTCTTCAGCTTCTGCCTGAATTTGTATATAAGCAATTGATAGTTTGTTTCACAGTCTGTCCCTAACTTTGTTTGGCTTTTCCACTATCTCTTTACAGAGATAACAGTCAATTTGATTTCTGTGTATACCATCTGGTGAGGTCCGTATATATAGCCATCTTTTGCATTGTTTCAAAAAGGTATTTGCAATGAATCCAATATGATAGATGTTGGAATTATCAGACAAGAAATTTAAAATAGCTACATTGTCTCTTAGGATTCTTACCATGCTGAGTTATTTTAAATTCCTTGAAATTTAAAAAATAGTTTTTATATGAAGCATTTAAATGTAAGTATTTAATATTTCAAATTTTAAGCAAGAAACGTAACAGAAATGTTAGAAATCAAAAAACAACCCAACAGAAATAGAAATACCTTTTAATGACTCATCAGTAGACTTGCTAAAGTCAAAGATAGAATCAGTGGGCTTGAAGATAGATTAACTGAAACTTTCCAAAATTAAATGTGAAGGGAAAAAGAGGATTGAAATGAACAGAAGCAATGGCAAAGGAATAAAGTCAATTCAATGAAGCCAAGATATATATTTTTAAACAATTGGTTCTAGATTAGTTTGATATTCACATGCACAGAAAAGAAAAGAAAGAGAACCCAAAGAAACACCTTTCTCAAAAATGGTATTGCAATGCACAAGTCATTAGTCTTGCAAAATTCAAAAAAATGGTAGGGTAAAAGAGCAACATACACAAATCAGTTGGATTCCTTTACACTAAAAGACAACTCTGAAAAGGAAATCAGGAAGATAACATTTTCATTAGCTACCAAAAAGATAACATTTTTAGGAATTTTCAATCAGATAAACAAAAGACCTACACAAACAAAACATAAAAACACAACTACAAGAAACCAAGAGACCTACATAAATTGAAGACTATATCATGCTCATTAATAGGAAGACTTAACATTGTGAAAATGTCAATACTACCCAAAGCAGTGTATAGATGTATTGCAATCCCAATCTAGATCCCATCACCATTCTTTAAAAGAAAAAAAAATTAATCACAGACTTTATATGGAGATGAAAGAGACCCTGGACTAGTAAAGCACTACTAAAGAACAAAATAGAGGCCTCACACTTCCTTGATCTCAAAAATGACTACACAGTCATGGTAGTTAAACCAGCCTGATACAGGATCAACAGATATATTGGCCAATGGAGGGAGGACACAATGAAATAGAATTGAGAACCCAGAAGTAAATCTACCTACCTGAGGAAAGCTAATCTTTGACAAAGGGCTGAACTTTATTAAATGGGGAAGGTATCATTTTCTAAAAATAATACTAGAAAAACTGGAAATCTATTTGCAGAAAAGTGAAATAGGATCCATATCTCACATCATATACAAAAACTGATTCAAAATTGATAAAAAGTCTTGATGTAAAATCTAAAACTATAAAAATCATCAAAGTGAAAATAGAGACAAATTTTGGGACCATAATACAGAACATAAATATATTATCAAGCATAAATTAAAATGATTAAACAGCAAATGACAAACTATATGACTGAGACATCCTAAAAATTATAAGCTTATGTACATCAAAAGACATCACTAAAAGGGTTTAAAAAAAAAATGTATACATACAGTGAGGGAAATTTTTGACAATGGCATATCAGACAAAGAGCTAATGTATAAAATCTATACAAAATTTTATACCTTCAATACCTCAATAACAAAAAGAAAAATCATAGTTACAAAATTGACAGAGCACATGAACAGACACTTCATCGAAGACGACATTCAGGCAGCCAGTAAATGCATGAAGCAAAGCTCTTTATCATTAGCCATGGTTGTTGTTGTTAAGTGCCCTTGAGTCAGTTCCACTCATAGCAACCCTGCATAGAGTTTCTGAGGAGCAGCTAGTGAATTTGAACTGCCAACCTTGCAGTTAAAACCAACCTTGAGGTCGAGTGCTTATTCTACGTCACCACACCAAGCTATTGTTGTTAACACCAAGTTTTAGAGAAACACAAATCAAAACAACAATGTGATATCATCTCACCCCAACATTAATAGTAAAGTTAAAATAAAAGCAAAAAACACAGAGAACAACAAATGCTGGCCAGAGTATGGAGACAATAAAATCCTTGTACTCTATTGGTGGAACTGTAAAATGGTACAACCACTGTGGAAAGTGGTATGATGTGTCCTTAAAAAGCTGGAAACGGAAGTGCCATGTGACTCAGAAATTTCCCTACTAGGTATAAATCCCACTGAAATAAGAGCTGTGATTACAAGTAAAATTATACATACTATGTTCATTGCAACATGATTTACAAATGCAAAAAAATGTGAACAACCTAAATGACAATCAGTGGAAGAATGGATAAACAAACTATGGTATAATCATACAATGGAATACTAAACAATACTAAAAAATAAGGATGGATCTGTGAAACACTTTATAACGTGAATGACTCTGGAGGATATCATGCAGAGTATAATAATCCAATCACAAAAGAACAAATGTATATAAGACCACGATTATAAAATATCAGGAAAAGGTTTTTACACAAAAAGAAGCATTCTGTTATGATTACCAAAGATGGAAAGGGGAGAGTAAATCACTAACTAGAGGGAATTATTTACTTAGGTGAAGGGAAAGGTCATTAAGGTGGGGTTCTACACAAATGTTTAATCAAGGCAAAGACACTGGGAGGAGGCAAGAGTTAAAGTCTACAAAGGTAAATACTATTACATACACAATCATGCAATACCTGTCATAACAATCATCTACACATGGATATATAGCTGCACACTCAAACAGGTGTGGAAAGGTGATTAGAACTACCTTCACAAATATATGTAGAGGATATGTCTACACTTATATTAAGATATACTGCAAATATATTCATAAATACATGGACAAAGTTATGATAATTTCTTAGCCATAACCAGGCATCTTGAAGGAATGGGTCACTGGGACTGGGAGCTCAGGATCATGGTGTCAGGAAAGCTCAAGATCAATTGACACAACATAGTCCACACACACAAAAATCACTCTACACCTAGTTTTGGTGAGTGGCAACTGAGGTATTAAAAGCTTGTGAGCAGCAATATATGGTACAACTATTGGTCTCTCCTCATTTGGAGCAAACGAGAGTGAAGAAAGCCCAAGATACATGGAAACAATTAATCCAAAGGGCTCATGGACCACATGACCCTCAGCCTCCTGGATCCTGAGACCAAGAACAATATGGTAGCCAGCTACCGCTATTGCCTGCAGTAAAGGGATCATTTAAGAAGTCCTGGGTAAAATGTGAGAAAGTTGTTGAATAAAATTCTAAATCATAATTTTTTTTTTTTTTAAGACCAAGTACTCTGGTCATATAACAAATGATTGTTGTTGTTAAGTGCCATATATATGCTGTTGTGATGTGTTGTTGAATTGGTTTTGGCTCATAGCAACCCTGTATAGGGTTTCCAAGAAGCAGCTTGTAGGTTTGAACTGTTGATCTCGCAATTAGAAGTCCAATGCTTATCTTACAGTGCCGCACCAGGACACACACTCTCTCTCTTTCTATATACATACATGAATGCATGCATACATATACATATATATGTATACACACAATACACATATATACTCACATGTACATATATATGTTTACATAAATATATATATGTTAAGTGCTGTCGAGTAAGTTCAGACTCATAGTGAAAGTGTATAGAGTTTTTGAGGTGCGGCTGGTGAGTTTGAACTGCCGACCTTTTGGTTCAAGCTGATCTTGCAGTACAATGCTTATCTGACAGCACACACTATTGTACTTAGTCACACTTATCACCAATGAGGTACACATTCCTCAAGACAATCAATTACCAGAGATCAGAAGGGCTTGCCCAGAGACAAACTTCAGAAGTTAGGAAAGGAAAATAAAGAAGGACCCATGGAAACAGAAAAAGGGGCGAGTGCTTTTACATTTTAAGGATTGCAGTCAGTTGCATAAAACAAAATGTGTATGGATTGTTGAATGGAAAACTGGTTTGCTCTGCAAACTTTCTCTCAAATCACAATAAAATTTTAAATGAAGAAATAGATACATGTAAGTTTATATGTAATGTTTCCAACTTTGAACACGATTTCTGTTGTTGTTAAGTGCCACGGAGTCGGTTTTGACTCATAGTGAGCCTATAGGCTTCCAAGGAGCAATTGGTGAGTTTGAACCACCAACCTTGATGTTTGTAGTCAGTACATTATCCTGCAGCACCACAATAAAGATTGGATTTATAAAGATACTACTAACAAGAGGCAAAATAATGTGGAAAACTTTTTTAAAAATTAAAAAGAGATGTTCAACTTACAAAAAAGAAAGATAATCTCAAAACAATAGATTAGGGGGTTCATCTACCTTTAATGGCTTTGAAAGTCTATATTCCATGAGAATTTGAAATTCCTTTCTGCATTTTTCACCTAAAAATCAGGATTCTTCCATAGAATCTTGGATCAGAACAGCCAGTACTGATAGTCAGGCACCAATTCTTGAGGACTCATAGCAAAGGGGAAAGTTGCTATAGAAACAGTTAAGAAACTTAGGTACCAGTAAGCTTATGTTACTTGGGGAAGAAAATTAGGGAAACCAGGATAAAAATGATTGCACAACTTGAATGCTAAAATCAATGTTACTGTATTTGACATGTATAAATTGCTAAACTGGTACATGTTCTGCTATGTATATTCTCATCAACAACAGTGAAAAAACATGTTTAAGGTTGCTTTTAATAATACTAACAACATTACAGGTATATGAAGATATATATATATATATATGGAGTGTAGAGGTACATAAAGCTTGAAAGGGCTTTTTCTGTTTATTTTAGAGCTCAGTGCAGCTCTTTGACAAGGCTGCCCTTTCTGTGTAATTATAAAGGAGAGAAATATCAGTACCAGGGAGTAGTTTTGTGTTTAAAATGGCACAGACTAATAAGCAAAACAAAGTGAAAATGAACAGGAAATCAAGATTCAACTAAAATAAATATCACTGTTGCCAACTAAATAGAAAATATGAAAGACTTTCTGTTCTGGAAACTGTTGTTATTGTTAAATGCCGTCGAGTCAGTTCCAACCCACAGCGACCCTGTGTAGGATTTCCAAGGAGCAGCTAGTAAATTTGAACAGCCAACCTAACAATTGAAACCAATTTTGTAGTCCAGTGCATTAACCCACAGTGCCACACCTGGATTCCTTCTGGTAACTGTTGTTGTTATGTGCCGTCCGAGTCATAGCGACCCTGTACAGGGTTTCCCGAGGCTGTAAATCTTTATGGGAGCAGAAAGCCTCATCTTTCGCCTGAAGAACAGCTGGTAGTTTCGAACTGCTGACCTTACGGTCCGCAGCCCGATTTGTAACCACTACGCTACCAGAGCTCCTTTTTCTGGTAACTAGGACCGCATAAAAGTAGATTTTTGTTCTTGTGGGTTATTAGGGTTTTAATTAAACAGTTTAAATTATATCCTTTTCAGAAGACAGCACATTTTTTTTTTGTTTTTAATGCGCTTGTAATAAGAAAACCTATAAAGGCCTGGTGTGGCATTGTGGAAATAAAACACTAGGCTGCAAGATCGGCTGGAACCACAAGGTAGATGGTTCAAATTCACGAGCTGCTCCTTGGAAATCCTATACAGGGTCACTATGAGTTGAAACGGACTCAATAGCACTTTACAACAACAACACAAGATCAATAAACACTTATCTTTCTTCAAATCAGGGAGAGATCAGTGGCTGCACCTCAGAGGGCCGCTCATGAATTTTTAAGACACCAACACAGGATGTAGGACATTGTTTTTGTGAACTATTTTTTGCCAATTGACCATGTTGTCCTGGAAAACTGTGGTTCTGAGCCCCCATTCCAGGAACTCATTCCCTCAAGGTGTTTCATTATAGCTAAGAAATTTCCATAGCGTTTTTCTTCATAGGCTTTGCCACAGTCATGGATATATTTGCCGCAAATGTAAATACCTGCGTACAAATAGCCTCTGCCAATACTACATACATATTTGTGGGTGCAATCCCAACCGCCTTTACAGCCATTCAGCCTGAGTGTCTATCCATGCACCTGTCTGTAGATCACAGCTATTGCACACAGAATTGTGTATACGATACGATTTATCTTTGTTGACTTTAACTCTTGCACTCCTGTGTCCTCTCCTGCCACCATCATTTTTGCCAACCCCCTTCTTATGTCATTCCCCTTCACCCAAGTTAATACATATTTACTCTCCAGTCAGTGAACTTCTCTCCTTTCATCGGGCTGCTAATCTCATAGTCAGCAGTTTGAAACTACCAGCTGTTCCACTGGAGAAAAATGAGGCTTTCTGCTCCCGCAAAGATTTACAGCCTCAGAAACCCTGTACAGGGTCGCTATGAATGGGAACCGACTCCACGGCACATAACAACAACAAAAATCTTGAAAGAATGTTTCTTTCAGCATGAAACCTTTTCTTAACTTTCTACAATAGTCGTCTCATACAATATTTGTTTTTCTGTGATTGACTATTTTCCCTCAGCATAATGTCCTCCAGATTTGTTCATGTTATAGTGTGTCTTGCAAATTCATCCTTATTCTTTAACACTGTGTATATTTATCACAGTTCATTTACCCATCTTCCTGTTCATGGTCATTTAGATCGTTTCCATCTTTTTCTTTGAGTGACGCTGCAGTGAACCTGGATGTGTGTATAGCCACTTGTGTCATGGTTTGTATTTCTCTAGGACATATACCAAGTAGAGGGGTTGCTGCATCATATGGTATTTCTATTTCCAATTTTTTGAGGGAGTTCCATACTGTTTTCCATAGAGGTTGCATCATTTTACAGTCCCATCAACAATGTATGAGGGTTCAAGTCCCTCCATACCCTTGCCAGTGTTTGTTGTTCTCAGTTATTTTGAACCTTCTTATTAATGCTGGAGTAAGATGGTATCTCATTATTTTGATCTGCATCTCTAATGGCCAATGATCATGAGCAAAAGACATCAGTTCTTTTGCATGAACAATTTGCTATAATTTGAGATATATTATTGAAAGGCAAAAAATACATGCTTTAAGAAGATATTATTAATAGTAATAATCCCAGAAAATGTAAGTACAGTTTTATACATTAACTGAGTCCTTTTAACCTTTGGATCATGTGACTGAAAGGATCTATGGTGAAGCTTCAAGTTAGTATAGTATTTTTTTATGGAAAAATGAAAGCCTATATGGCTAAGCAAAATGAAAAGTCATGATTCATCAATATTAGCATCTTATGGTATTAGTGTTTATAAACACATATATCATATACAAAATTGAGATGTAAGTGATAACCTGCTGCTTTTATCTGATGTTATAGGTTTTCTTCTTTGAGGACTAGCAACACACTGCCTTGACTAATGTAGCATCAAATATACATTTTAATATCTGGTCATTAAAAACTTCTCATTGTTTTCTTTCCTCCAAATATGCCCAATCATTTCCACTCATTTATTCTTTCCTTATAATTTTAAGAATTATTTTTAGGACATATTGAACACAACATCAGTGTTGCTTGAACCAGGGCCAAAGAACTGTTAGAGAATCTAATAAAGTCTATTGACTCAGTGACCCTTGAAATGCACATACACCTTTCTTAAGAACTATTGAAATAAAATATCAGAGACTAGCAGATCCTTTAAATCATCCATGAACTCCTAGGGAAACTTCTTGTCTCTGATGTATAGGAGCATTTTTACTCACTGACTTATTTGTGTGCATAAAGTATTGTTTTTATCATATAATCTCATACAGTTGCACATTACATTCTTACATTAGTTGTATGTTAACTAATATTGTGATGAACATTTTGGATATGCATCTCTGCTAATTGATCCAATGATATATAATCGATGTAATTGGTTAAAGAATAAGTACATTTTAAGTTTTGATTCCTTCACTAATTCATTCTGTGGTTCAGAGTTTGTTTAAACTGGTTAGATGGTGCCATTTCAGGGGAAACAAAAAATGTTTCCTTTTTACCTGTTAAAAATTTAATACTATTTCAGATAATTTTATATTTCTAACCGATATCTTTAGAAATTTACTGCTTTGTTGACTTCTAGCCATAAAGTAGAAAATGGTCAATGAAATAATTATATTTAGAGAAACCAGTGTACAAAATAAAGAGCAATCAACTAAACACATATTAACAATTAATTTTCAGGAAAATAATAGGGAAGGCAAGCTTTTCATGTGTCACAATGGCAGTATTTTCCACAACAACACAAATAAATAAGTTATTTCATATCTTACTGTTAAATATCTTGTTGTTGTTAGTGCCATTGAGTGAGTTCCAACTCATAGCAACCCTGTACAGGGGTCTAAGGATGGCTGGGGGGTTTGAACCACTGGCCTTGTAGTCAGTAGTCCAATGCTTAGTATTAGTCATTAATTGGTCCAATATTCTTTCCTACAATTAATTTTCTGTTAATCCCAAATTTGATATGGCATTTTAAAATATCATGTTGCTCAAGTTACTCAAAAATGTTAAACATTCAAATGTCTTATGGTTAATATAGGATCTTTCTATGTTTTTGTTTTATTCAGATGTGATTCAGATATTATAAAGTTCATACATTTCATAAATTCACAGAAGTTTTTCAACCGTCACAGCAATCATATTTTAGGATATTTTCATCACCTCAAAAAGAAATTCCTATCCATTTACTGCCACTCCAATTCTGCCTGTTATGGGTATTACACATCAATGAAATTAAACAAAATGTGTCTTTTGAGACTGTCACCTTTCACTTAGGATTCTGAATTCTAGGTTCATCCATGTTGTAATGAGCATCAATGCTTGATTCCTTTTCATAGTTGAATACCGTCCATTGTAAGGATGCTGTTGTTGTTGTTGAGTGCCGTTGAGTCGATTCCGACCCCTAGCAACCCTGTAGAAGGTTTCCAAGGAACAGCTGGTGCATTAGACCACAGTCCTTCACCAGGACTCCATTGTAAGGATGTATCACTTTATTTATTCACTATTGGATGGATATCTGGATTGTTTACACTATTTGACTACAGTAAATAATGTTGCTATGAATATTTATGTACTAGTTTTTGCATGGAAACCTTTTCATTTCTCTAGGGTGTATACTTAGTGTGGAGTTTCAGACTCATATGTTAGAGCTACTGTGATGCACATGGGCTCACTAGGAATCCATATTGACTTGATGGCAACTAGTAATCACAAAAAGGAAGTGCTCATAAGGCAATTATTTTACATATTATAAAATACAATAAGGAAAACACATGTGATTGAGTTGTGAATTGAACTTAAAAACTTTTTTTACATGACATCACTTTTATTGGGAAGTCTATCAAACAGATAAACTATTGTCATTTAGACTTGAATATTTGGAGCCATTTTTCTAAGTAATGAATCTGTTTAAGAAGAAGCAAATAGTATTTGCTGCCAATGACAAAAATTTAAATGGAAGCTTTTAAGACACAATGAGAATTTTAGATGCTTTCTGTCTGATGAAGATAACAGCCCATAGCCTTCAACATAGATTACACTTCAATATAAAGAAAATTAAAATTCTAACACCAAGACTTCTTATATAGCCTTTATATATACTTCATCCATATCACTGCTGATGTCTGATGGATCTTGGCTGAAAGCAGAGAATATCAGAAAGATGTTTACCTGGGCTTTATTGACTACGCAAAGGCTTTCAATTGTGTGGATCATGACAAGCTATGGACAACATTGTGAAATATGAATATTCCAGAATACTTAATTGTGCTCATGAGGAATCTGTACATGGAAAAATAGGCAGTTGTTCCAACAGAACATGTGTACACTGAATGGTTTAAAATTAAGAAAGGTGTGCGACAGGGTTGTAATCTTTCACCATACTTATTTAACCTGTATGCTGAGCAAATAATCGAGAAGCTGGGTTCTATGAAGAAAAACGTGGCATTAGGATTGGAGGAAGACTCATTAACAACCTGCAATATGCAGATGATACAGCCTTGCTTGCTGAAAGTGAAGAGGACTTAAAATACTTACTGATGTAGATCAAAGACCACAGACTTCAGTATGTATTGCATCTAAATGTAAAGAAAACAAAAATCCTCACTACTGGACCAATAAACATCATTCTTATCAATGGAGAAAAGATTGAAGTTGTCAAGGACTTCCTTCTTCTTGGATCAACCATCAACACTCATGGAAGCACTAGTCAAGAAATCAAACAACGTATTGCATTAGGCATATCTGCTGCACAAAACCTTTTGAAAGTGTTGAAGAGCAAAGATGTCAGCTTGAGGACTAAGGTGAACCTGACCCAAGCCATGGTATTTTCAGTGACCTCATATGCATGCGAAAGCTGAATAAGGAAGACCACAGAAAAATTTATGCATTTGAGTTATGGTGTTGGAGGAGAATACTGAAAGCGCCATGGGCTGCCAAAAGAACCAACAGATCTGTGTTGGAAGAAGTGCAGCCAAAGTGCTCCTTGGTGGCCATATTATCAGGAGGGACCAGTTTCTGGAGAAGGATATCATGTTTGGTAAGATGGAGGATCAGAGAAAAATAGGAAGACCTCCAGCAGGATGGACTGGCAAAGTGGCAGCATCAATGGGTTCAAGCGTGGCAACAATTGTGAGGTTGGCCCAGGAGAGGGAAGTGTTTCATTCTGTTGTGCATAGGGTCACTACGAATTGTACCAACTCGATGGCACCTAACAACAACAACAACATACTTCATCCAAAACCATACATTGTAACAGATTGAATGCAAAAACAAATTTGAGAATCTAGCCAAGTTTAAAGCATTTGGTAAAAGTGTAAAACAATTGTTACTATTCTCACTATTGTTTTTTGTTGGTACTGATGTTATCATTGTTGTTATTGTTCTTAAGTGCTGCAGAATCAGTTTCAACCATAGCAACCATATATAGGGTTTCCAAGGAACGGCTGGTGAGTTTCAACTTCTGACCTTGTGTTTCAAACCGACTTTGCGGTCCAGTGCTTGTCTACAGTGCGGTGTAGGAAGTTAATTTCAGTTAAACTGTTATATGTTGTTGTTATTGTTGTTAAGTGCCATAGAATTTGTTCCAACTCATAGTGACCCTGTACAGGGTTTCTGAGAAGCCGCTGGTGGGCATGAACCACCAACCTTGTGGCGAGTAGCCCAGTGCTTATCCTACAATGCCATATCAGTACTACAAACTGTTATATGGTAACATTAATACCAAAATTTTTATAGTTTGTTCAAAAAGTTACATGATTTAATATGATGAGTTAAATAATGAGTTCAATATGCAATTTTTAAAACATATGTTAATCACCAAATACAGTTAAATGATTAACCAATGAAAATAAAAAGGAATCTAGTAATTGCAAATAAATGTATCATCTTTACACACAAATACACCAAACTGTACTTCTATTCTTGGCATAAATAATGCAAACAAACAAACAAAAAAAAAAAAAACACATATGAAGATAGCCAATGATACTACTTTTCATCTTTACCTCTATTAATTGCTGCCTACTGACTCCCTATGACAAATGGCCTCTCTAGGGTGCACACAGACACACAGGTGGGTCTGCCATTCCAAAGTTAGATAGGAATTTTCCATAAATTAAATCACATATCAAATGCGGGAGACTATTTTTTTAAAAATACATTTTGTAATGCAAATAATCATTACTTGGTTTATTTTTTTGTTCAACTTTTTCTGGAAATAAGTGATTTTCAACAAGACACCAACCCATATGTGGCAGTTTAAGAGTTTTCTGAACCCTGCTCAAATTAACTGAGCTTCAGTATTTATTTGAGGCAGCTGTGCATAGTGGTTAACTATATGGATTCTAGAACAAGACTGACTAGGCTTATGTCTCAAATCCATGACTATGTGAGCTCAAGTTAAGAGTGAGAATATGAGTATTCATATTCAAAAATGAGAATATGAATATGCCACAGACTGCTAGAAGAGCCAACAAATCTGTCTTAGAAAAAATACAGCCAGAATGGTCCTTAAAAGGATGGTGCGACTCTGTCTCATATATTTCATAAATGTTATCAGAAGAGACCAGTTTCTAGAGAATGACATCATGCTTGATTCAGTAGTTGTTGTTGTTGGTAAGTGTCATCCAATGGGTTCTAACTCATAGCCACCCTGTACAGGGTTTCCAAGGAGTGTCTCGTGAGTCTGAACCACTAACCTTGTGGTTGAAATTGAGTGTTTGCAGTGGAGCACTTACCTACAGCACCACACCAGGAATCCTGATTAAGTGGAGGGTTCAAAAAATAATAATAAATAAACAAAAATAAAACCCAAGGATGACCCTCAATGAGATGGATTGACACAGAGGTTGCACCAGTGGACTCAAATATGGTGGTGATTGTGAAGACGGGCACAGGACTGACCTGTGATTTATTCTGCTATGCACAACATACCTGTGCATTTGAAACTGAATTGGCGGCACCCGGTGTGGCACTGTAGGGTAAGCATTAGACTTTGAACCACAAAGTCAGCGGTTCAAACCCACAAGCTGGTCCTCTGAAATCCTATACAGGATTGCTATGAGTCAGAACTGACTTGATGATCCCTAACTACAACAGCAATACAACATAAAATGAAAGAATGCATTTTGTCATTTTGAGGATTAAGTAAATTATATGTTAAATTAACTAGGAAAAATGTTTGACATAGTAAATGCTATACAAATGTTTATAGTTTTGATTATTGAAAAGAATCTTGCTCATTGAAAAAGAAGTCTTTCTCCATCTATGAATGTAGTACACAGTTCAACAAATACTTAAACTAATTAGATTGTCTATGTACAGTTTCCTTGAATACTAATAAAGTGTTCCAGAATACTCATTCTCTGCAATGTTGTCCATAGGTTATGGACACTGTTGTACATAGACCAAGAAGCAGTTGTTAGAACAGAACAAGGGAACACTGAATGGTTTAGAATTAGGAAAGGTGTACAACAGGGTTTTATTCTTTCATCATACCTATTCAATCTGTATGCTGAGTAAATAATCCAAGAAGCTGGATTAATGAAGAAGAACATGACATCAGAATTGGAGAAAGATTCATTTACAACCCACAATCTTCAGATGATACAGCCTTGGTTTCTAAAAGGGAAGAAGACTAAAAATATCTACTATTTCAGATCAAAGACCACAGCCTTCAGTTTAGGTTACACGCAATATAAAGGAAACATAAATTCTCACCACTAGATCAGTAAATAACATCATGATAAATGAAGAAAAGAGTAAAGTTGTCAAAGACTTCATTTTGCTTGGAAGCACGCGTCAAGAAATCAAAAGATGTATTGCATTAGGCAACTGTGCTGCACAAGACATCTTTAAAGTGTTGAGGAGCAAAGATGTCAGTTGGAGGACTAAGGTGCACCTGACCCAAGCCATGGTATTTTCACTAGCCTCATATGCACATGAAAGTTGGACAGTGAATAAGGAAAATCATAGAAGAATTGATGCCTTTGAGTTAGGGTATTGGAGAAGAATATTAAAAGTGCCATGTACTGCCAAAAGAACCAACAAATCTTTGTTGGAAGAAGTACAACCACAGTGATCCTTGGAAGTCAGGACATATTATCATGAGGGACCAGTTCCTAGAGAAGGACATCATTCTTGGTAAAGTGGAGGGTCAGTGTAAAAGAGGAAGACCCCCAACGAGATGAGTTGGCAAGCGTAGCAACAATCATGATGTTGGCACAGGACTAGGCAGTGTTTCATTCTGTTGTGCATAGGGTCACTATGAGTTGGTACTGGCTTGATGGCACATAGAAACAACATCAACAATTAGATTGTGGAGAATTAACTAAGGATAGCAATGAATGCCCCTTTAAAAGCCTTGAAAATGTACATCCCAAAGCTATGTATTTGACTATAGAGACCTTATAATGGAAAGCTGACATTGCAATGAAATAAAATCATTCTTGTCATTCTTAACAGGGATTTGGAAGGATTAATTGACAGGGCTTGTTTTACTCAGGAAAGTCTTGGTAATACTGCAATAACAAAATGTCAAGTTCGCAAATTTATGTATTGCTGTTAAGTGCCATCGAGTTGGTTCTGACTCATAGCGACCCTGCCTAGGGTTTCTGAGGAGCAGCTGATAGATTTGAATCCCCAAATTGCGGTTCAAACCAACATTGCAGTCCAGCACATCATCCTCCAGCACCACACCAGGACTCCAAGCTCATGTATAACAATAAGAAATACTGCTCTATCCTGAGCCGTCTTCATTACCATTGGTATGTTTCTTGTGGCTGTTGTGTAGTATCCTCCAACCTAAAGGAATCATCTAACATGGTATCAATTTTCATGGCTAATTTTAGGAAGTAGATCTTCAGGCCCTAATTCCTTGTCTTAGTCTCTGGAAGACAAACTAAACCTGTTATCCATGGGTGACCCTGTTGATAGTTGAAATACCAGAGGTGTACCTTCCAGCATCACAAAAACATGGAAACCACCACAATATAAAGTTTGTCATGTCTCCAACCAATTCTACAGGAAAACTCTCCTTCAGATGTCCACTCTAAGTAATGGGATTTCCATCATCTGGAATTGCATCACATTGAATTGTGGATAACATGTTCACTTCTGTTCATAGCCTACTGGTCAATACCATTGACAGGGCCTGTCTAATTTTGTTGCTGTTGTTCTTAAGTGCCGTGGAGTCGGTTTCGATCCATAGTGACCCTGTACAGGGTTTCCGAGGCTGTAAATATTTACGGGAGCAGAAAGCCTCATCTTTCTCCCGCGGAGCGGCTGGTAGTTTCGAACTGTTGACCTTAAGGTTTGCAGCCCTATTCGTAACCACTATGCTACCAGAGGTCTAATAGTAGAGGCTGGAAAATATTTTAAAAAACCACCACCAACAAAAAAAACAACAACCGGAAATCCTTTACCACTACCGCCACTGACAGTGTAATCATCTCCGTTTTCTTAGTAAATGAAATGAATTGTATAATGCATCCATGTCCTCTCAGAAAAATTCCTTGTAAGCTTCTGTGGATTTCTGCATCTTCACAGCTGGTGATGTAATTGGTAGTTGGGAACTAAAGCTTTTCTCATTGCAAAGTTGAGACCTCTATGGTGACTGAAGGTGGGGTTTTTCAGTTTCATAGTTTCATAAGCACTGTGCTTTACTGTCATTCAAATCACATTAGGGAAATATGTATGGCATGGAGGGCTAGTTGTTTTATGTTCAGAGCAATTGATGGAACTCGAAAGAAATTTCCATAAGAATTTAAATATTGTAAATTTAATATTATGCAGCCCTCAAGCTTAAAATCTATTTTATGTGTATGGATCTTAAGAAAAAGATGATCAAAGGGTGGCTAACATGCCCATTGAAGAGTACTATAAGAAAATCCATGAATAAAATTCAAATACAATTTCTATTTTGAAAGTCAGAAATATACTTAGGTTAAGTGTGACTGTGAATCAACAAGTGATAGCATAAGAAAGTTTTGGCATAACCTAAGTAAGGCCAGACTGCAAAGCCGTCTGCAAGTTCGGTGGTTCAAGCTCACCAGCCGCTCCTCAGAAACCCTATACAGGGTCACTATGGGTCAGAACCAACTCGATGACACTTAACAACAACAACAACAACAACAAGGGCAGACTGTAAGAATGCAGCATGCAAATATAGATAGATAGATAGATAGATAGATAGATAGATAGATAGATAGATAGATAGATATTCTTACATATTTACATTAATGGTTGTTTTGTTACTTACAATAAACAATTTCATATACCACTTAATAATGTTTGTTGTTGTTGAGTGTTGTGGAGTCAGTTCTGACCCAAAGCAACCCTATATAGGGTTTCCAAGGAGCAGCTGGTGAGCTTGAACTGCTGACCTTGCAGTTCAAAGAGCTTTACAGTCTGACGCACTTCGCAGCACCACATCAGGACTCTGAAGAATAATCTAGCTTTAAGTAAACACTTACAACTAAACTACCAATAAATGCATGAACCCATTTTCTTTCTTGCTGCAGAGGCTAAGTTATAAATATAGTTTGCAACTAGCTACGGTACATATGCTCCTATATCTAACAGTCTACATCCAGGGCTCTTACACGATCCAAAGAAAAAAAGATCCACCAGTAATTTTGCTCTGCAATTAGTTTAAATTATGCTACTACATAAAGGAGCTCTGCTAGCCTAGTGATTACGAATCAGGCTGCGAACCACAAGGTTAGCAGTTCGAAACTATCAGCCGCTCCGTGGGAGAGAGATGAGGCTTTCTGATCCTGTAAAGATTTACAGCCTCGGAAACCCTGTACAGGGTCACTCTGAGTCGGAACTGACTCCACGGCACATAACAACAACTACATAAGTCTAGCTGAAAGAAAAAGAAAGGTTTCGATTTTAAAATACAGTTTGAGCTATGCCCTCAAGCCGTTTAAAAATGACACTAGTTTGACAAAGTACTTCTCTATTTAGCTGATAACTGTGTAACTTTAAAAAAAAAAAAAAAAGAGTAATGCAAACTACATGCTCATTACCAGTACAAACTCGGGGGAAAGGGAGGTTTGGGAGGGTTTTAGAGAAGCAATATTTTAAATATTTATTTACTACTTGATATTTTACTAGCAATTTTGAACACTGGAAACAATCATTGTCTCTGATAAAGGAAATTACACTTGATTAAAGGTAAAAATTCAAATGAGTCTGCAAAAATGATTTGAGCATAATCTCTTATTACACATACTGTAATTACTGCTTCTAATGAACTTGGACACCGTTTTGGTCAGTACAGTGGTAATCTTAATACAAAGTTGGTGATTTCACCCCTAAGTATCATCACAAATATAGGAAGAAGAATATATTTATAATTTAGGTAGATTTAGACGAGCTCAAAGTTTTGTTTAAAAATATATACATGTATCTGAAAGCACAGATAAAATTCTTTGGCCACTGTTAATTGTGAAGCAGAAAAACAACTGGGCATACCACCAGGGGTTTACTACCAGCTTTGCTTTGGCTCCAAAACTCTGTTCCAAGAACAGAGATTTCCATTAAATTTAAAATCTGAGGATTCAACCTTAGAAGACTTGGGGCAAGGGAGGGAGCAGGTGCTTTGGGGACTGAAGGGAATACAGAGTTCTGATCCACATTCTACTCCCCATCAGAGACTTCCTGCTGGAACAGGAAAGCTGCCAGCCTGCTAACTCTATTGGGTAGAAATTCTGCAGCCGATACTCCTTGGGGTTCCATGTCTAAGGAGTGCCAGGCCTCATTAAAAGTTCATTACTATCCTATCTCCTGGTTCTTTGGGTTTTGATGCAGTTCTATTAAATCAGATTTAGAGATAACCTAGATGTTATGGTGATGGAGGAGAATATTGAAAGTGCCATGGGCTGCCAAAAGAACCAACAGATCTGTGTTGGAAGAAGTGCAGCCAGAGTGCTCCTTGGAGACCAGGATGGCCAAACTT
>NW_006408550.1:22552374-22559974 GCF_000296735.1 Chrysochloris asiatica | reverse complement strand
GAATATTGAAAGTGCCATGGGCTGCCAAAAGAACCAACAGATCTGTGTTGGAAGAAGTGCAGCCAGAGTGCTCCTTGGAGGCCAGGATAGCCAAACTTCATCTCTTATACTTCAGATATATTGTCAGGAGGGAGTAGACGCTGGAGAAGGATATCATGTTTGGTAAGGTAGAGGGTCAGAGAAAAAAAGGAAGAGCCCCAACGAGATGGATTGGCCAAGTGGCAGCATCGATGGACTCAAGTGTGGCAACAATTGTGAGGTTGGCACAGGATCTGTCATACATAGGGTCGTTATGAGTCGGTACCGACCTGATGGCACCTAACAACAACAAGAGATAGATAACCTAGCTATTTCACTATATGTTTGTGCCCTAGCCTGAGTTGCTCCTAAAAGCAGCACCTTAGATCAGGGTTTGCAAGGCATTTACTAGGAGGTTGGAGTTCAGGAAAGTTTAACAGGAAAATAAGCAAATTAAAAGATAGATTTTTTCATCGACCACTAAGCCAGGACATCAGTATTCAATCTTGCAAAATCTTCTAAGTAGATTTAATCAGTAATGTGGGACTCCCGTCCAGAGGGCTACACTAAAATGCATTTTTGTATTCAGAAGTCCTGGTGGCTCGATGATTAAGCACTCAACTGCTAACTGGAAAGTCAGAGGGTTCAAACCCATCATCTGCTTCACTGGAGAAAGAGGTGACAGTCTGTTTCTGAAAGGATTTACAGCACTGGAAACTGTATGGGACAGTTCTACTCCTCTGTCCAACAGTGTTTCTCTGAGTTGGAATCAACTCAATAGCAATGGGTTTTGTTTTGCTGTTTTATGGGGTGGTTAACGGCTTGACTTCTAAGCCAAAAGTCATCAGTTTTAATCCACCATCAGTTCCGAAGGAGGACAGCCATGGTGATCTGTTTCCATAAGTATGACAGTATAGGAGCCCTATGGAGCAATTCTACTCTGCCCTGCAGGCTCACTGTGAGTCAGAAACAACTCAACAGCACCTAACAACAATTTACTTATTAGCTCCTGTTCCCCTTTGGTCAGGAGTAGCCTGATGTACATTAGCATCTCTATACCCAGCTGGACATTTGTGAGTATCCAAGTCACTCCA
This sequence comes from Chrysochloris asiatica, assembly GCF_000296735.1. NCBI lineage: Eukaryota > Metazoa > Chordata > Mammalia > Afrosoricida > Chrysochloridae > Chrysochloris > Chrysochloris asiatica. Next base: position 22,558,862 of record NW_006408550.1, on the reverse strand, counting down.
GGAGTTCCAAATTGTGTCCTTGGAACTTGGAGAGGAAGTTAGAGGAAGCCTAGCCCTAGTGGAAAGTCTGTCAAATTGCACCTGTATGAGGTTAAGGAACGAGTTCTAGTGTGGCACTGTAGTATAAGCGCTGGACCACAAGGTTAGTTTGAACCGCAAGGTCATTGGTTCAAACCTACCAACAGTTCCATGGAAACCCTAGAAAGGGTTGCTATGAGTTGGAAATGATTAAATGACACTTAACAACAACAGACTTCTGGTGTGGCGTTGCGGGTTAATGCGGTAAACTGCAACGTCGTTGTGGGTCGTAAAAGCTGGCAGGTCTAGCTTACCAGCTGCTCCTTGGAAACCATGTACAGGGTAGCTATGAGTCGGATCCTGACTCGATGGCACTTAACAATCAACAACAACAACAACAAAAAAACAACAGAATAGGGGAAGTCATCAGGAACCTGGGCACCAGGACTTAGGTGCAGCAAAAGCATCAGAAGTGATGAACCAGAGACGCCCATACATTGGTGTTTTTATTTGTTTGTTTTTTATTTTAAAAAGAAAGGAAGAGAAAGGGGAAAACAGAACTGCTAACTGCTCAGTGATTCCATACAATAAGCATTGGACTGGAACCACTAGGTATACAGGTTCGAGCCCACCAGCAACTCCACAGGAGGAAGGTGTGGCTTTATGCTCCTGCAAAGATTTAAAGCCTTGGAAACCCTAGACAGGGTCACTGTGAGCCGGAACTGACTGGATGGCACTCAACAGCAACAACATGTGCTCCCTCGGAGTCCTGGTGTGGCTCTGTAGGATAAGCACTGGACTGCTGACCACAAGGTAAGCAATTCATACTCACCAGCCACTCCTCAGAAACCCTATCCAGGGTGACTGTGAGTTGGAACCAACTTGACAGCACTTAACAACTGTTCCCTAAACCCAACTTAATTACTTTGCCACCAGCTTGAGATTTTCCCCCTCCACATACGATGATGAGCAGTGTCAGGGATGCCCGGTGTTAGATAATGCTTCCAGTCTTGATTAAACTTTGATAATAATCCTACAAATACACTAAGTACAAAAGATCAGATTTCTGAGCCAATTTCTTGGCTTATATTATAATTGATTTTCTCTCTTTCAATTCTTGGAATATTCTTAAGGGCATCTACTTAGACATGAAATATCACTGCAGAAACTTCTATGTATTAAGTATTTGTCAGCCATCCATACCCAAAGCAGACTATACTTTTCTGCATCCTAGGGCATATATCTCTCCAGAGAACCAACATATATCCACTCCTTCCCCATGTGCTTCTAGGAGTCGGCATTTATGGTGTCATCATAATGAGATCATAAATAATATCTGAAACTTTGTTTTTGGTAGTTAAAATTATATATTTGATCTGTAAATTATATGGTTTTCAAACTTTTGCAGTCAAGCATTTCAAATCTATAATGGTCTTTCAATTTTAGTAACAACACACTTTCAAAGAGACACCATTAAAAAGTGTACAGTTAAAGTCATCTCTAATGCCCCTCCTTTTCTTTATCCCAACAGAATTGAGCCAGAAGGGCAAGCAGTCTGTTATTAAAATTTTACACCAGCAAAAAAACAGAAGGCTTCAGAACTTCTAAGAAATACATTTTAGAAAACATTTCTAATTAGAATTATCAAGAAACTAGAGGAGATTGTAAAAGACAAGGGGCCCCTATTAGGGGAATTGAACTTATTAGTGTAGCTCAAGTTGAAAATATAAATTTGAAGTTGGCTTTATACAAAAAGAACAAATCATCTGAGGTAAAAAGCACAATGTTTCAGAAATGTTTAAGTTAAGCAACTGGTCTGTTGTTGTTAGGTGCGAGTGGGTACCGACCCATATTGACACTATGCACAACAGACTGAAACACTGCCCAGTCCTGGGCGAACCTCACAATCTTTGCCACACCTGAGCCCATCTCTGCTACCACTGTGCCAATGCGTCACGTTGGGATTTTTCCTCTTTCTCTCTGACCCTCCACTTTACCAAACATGATATCCTTCTCCAGTGACGAGTCTCTCCTGACAATATGTCTGAAGAATGAGAGATGAAGTCTGGCCATCCTGGCTTCCAAGGAGTATTCTGACCGTACTTCTTCCAACACAGATCTGTTTGTTATTTTGGAAGTCCATGATGCTTTCAGTTTTCTCCTACAACACCACAACTCAAATGCATCAGTTCTATGGTCTTTCCTATTCACTATCCAACTTACACATGCATATGAGGTTATTGAAAATACCATGGCTTGAGTCAGGCACACCTTAGTCTTCAAACTGACATCTTTACTCTTCAACACTTTAAAAAGGTCTTATGCAGCAGATTTGCCTAATGCAATATGTATTTTGATTTCTTGATTGTTGCTTCCATGAATGTTGATGGTTGATCAGAGTAAAATGAAGTCTTTGACAATTCAATCTTTTCTCCATTCATATGAATGATGTTTATCCGTCCAGTAGTGATGATATTTTTGTTTTCTTTTCAGTGAGATGCAACCCATACCAAAGGCTGTGGTCTTTACTCTTCATCAGTAATTATTTTAAGTACTCTTTTCTTTCAGCAAGCAAGGCTTTATCATCTGTATATTGTATGTTACATACCCATCATACAGTGGCATTGCTATGGCATTAACATTGTAAGTAGATTTTCACCCATGTTGACCCTATTTCTGTGAGGAGTTGATCTCCGTCCTTCCAGTATTCCTTCATTCTTTCTTTCAATTCTTTGTTCTTCCTTGTTCCAACAACAATTTAGTGCCATCACTTCCATAATTACTGGAATGGCATGAGAGTTTGGGTAAGGTAGGATTCTGAGGTCATGGAACTTATCTCCTATTGTGGGGCTGATGATGAGCAATCAGATAGAAATATAAATAATCAATACAATTATGAGTGATGAAAAATTATCATTTTAAATAAAGAGGAAATAAAGTGATAGAGAGTAACAGGTAGATGCAACTTTGGTTAGGGTGGGTGATCAGAGGAGGGCTCTTTGAACAAGTGAGATATGATCTCCTGAAAGATAAGGTTGAACCACCCTGGGAATGTGGAAACAGACTCACAGACAGAAAGAACAGCTAACAGAAAAAACCTGAGATGTGAAAGGATGTATGTGTCTGTCAAACAGAAGGGGGCCAGTGTGTCTAGAACATAGTGAGGGTGTTACACACAGATGAGTGGGAAGAGATCATGCAGAGATGGGAGGCATAGGTAAAATATCTTATTTGACACTTAATGCAATAAAAAAAGAAACATTAAAAGAATTTCGTTAGAGAGGTGACGTGGCATAGTTTCCGTCTTAGAAAGAGCACTTCAGCTATTGTGTGGAGAATGGAAACTAATATAAAAAGAAGGAAGATAAGTGAGGAAGTTAGTGAAATAGTACAGATGGAAACATGGAGGCCTTAATAGGAAAAAACAAAAGGCACAGGTGAGTCATTCTTTCAAGGTAAGAGCACTGGAGAAAACCATCAATAGACAAAAGTCAGGGCCAATGACATGAAAATAAATGTTTAACAAACATCTCTCCAGAAAAAGTAGTGCACACACACACACATACACTCAAAGGAGCCCTGGTGGTTCAGTGAGTTAAGTGTTGGACTGATAAGCATAAGGTCAGTGGTTAAACCCACTAGCCACTCCTCCAGAGAAAGATGACGCTGTCTGCTGTCATAAAACACCAAGGAGCAGTTCCATTCTTACCTACAGGTTTCTATGAATCTGAGTCCACTCAGTGGCTGTACGTTTGTATTTTAGGGTTTACACACATTCACACTTTAATGATAAATGATGTTGATATAAAGGTTGTGAAGCATATACTTTATGAATAATATAATATGTAATACTCTTTATTAGAAATTCTATATATCAAATTGATTCACAGAGTCATTTCATTGACTATCTTAGGAAATTTTGGATTTTAAGAAACCTTGTACCCAATCCATGTTTGCAATTGATGAATAAGCATAGTTCTGACATGAATGTTAGCTGATGCTTTATGTTGTTGTTGTTGTAAAGTGCAATTGAGTTGGTTCTGACCCATAGTGACTCTATATAGGGTTTCTGAGGAGTTGCTGGTGAGCTTGGACCACCAACCTTGCAGTTCAAACTGACATTGCAGTCCTGTGCATTAACCCACACATCCACACCAGGACTTCCATGTTTATCTGTGTTAAGATGAAAGTGAAAATGTGCCACAAAGGGAAACAAAAATCTTACTCACTTATCTATGACATGAGCAACTTCTTTACTAGTTTTTAAATATCGGCAGAATATGTCCTCAATTTGTGAGTGTGTGTGTGTGTGTGCGTGCACTCCTCACAAGTTGACACAAACCTAAAACAATGTAAGTTTAATCCCCGTTATGAACATTTTCTCCATCTCTTTCATCAATCCAGACACTCCAAGTATGGATTTATAGTTTGTTCCTTCCACCATGGCAATTTCAGACCACCAATAGTCTATCACTAAATACAAAGTATACAATTACATAGTATTTCCACTGTTGTTTAGTGCCATCAATCAGTTTTGACTCTTAACGACCCTGTATAGGACATCTGAGGAACAGTTGGTGGATTTGAACTGCTGACCTTGCAGTCCAAATCTACCTTACTGTCCAAACTAAACTTGTAGTCCATTGCTTATCCTACAGTGCCACATGAGGTCTCCATATTTAAAAAACATAACAAAATAATAAACTTCCGAAATAGTACAATAATTAGGAAGTGATGAGTTTTGAACATTTAACTATAAGTTATTTAAGGAGCTCTTGTAGCATAGTGGTTATGGGTCAGACTGCTAATTTCAAGGTCAGCAGTTCGAAACTACCATCTGTTCCACAGAAGAAAGATGAAACTTTCTGCTTCTGTAATGATTTACAGCCCCAGAAACCCTACACAGAGTCACTATGAGCTGGAACCAACTGCATAGCATATAACTATCACCACTACCATATAACTATTTATTGTTAAGTTGATCTAATTTATCCCTAAATAATGTGTGTATTTAAGAAGTGGATCACACAGTTCCTGAAAATATAACAAATGACCCAGGAGCCAGTATGAGCTGATAGAAGCCAACTCCAACACACAGCTGAGTCAAGACCATACATACATAAGATGTGAGCTTTGGAATTACAGCAATTAGTGTTGCATCTCTCCAGTTTGAATCTTACAGGGCAGCCCAAATGACGAAGTCCTCAACTACTAGTGGAAAGATTGGTGGCTTGAATCCATCTGCAGCTGTGTTTCTGAAAGGTCACGGCCATTAAGAACCCCATGGAGGACAGTTGTAGTCTGTAACACATGTGGTTACCAGGAGTTGGAACTGACTCTACAGCAACTGATTTGGCTTTTGTTGGTTTGTTTATCTGTTCTACTCTATATTGAAATCCGATCGTCCTCCCCTGCTCTAATGCTGCCCTATAGTGGGCTACAGCCAAGTCAGTTCAGAAGAAATCATTGTCATTACATTCATCCCCAAGACAAGAAGTCTAACAAAACCCAAAAGGGAGTTTCCTCAGGGTAAAGATCAGAGAATAACTCACTGAATACTTGTCACAATTCTTTATTTCTTCTACATTCTTAACGTTAAACAGTGCTTACTGTAATTACACTACATGAATCAATTCAAAAGAAACTAGACGGCTCATATTTCTTACTTCTTCAAGCAGTTCAAAAAACACTTTTGAAGGTTAAAGATTTCTTGCAACAACACTTGGTACAAAACCAAAGAACTTAACCTCGTACCATGCACATAAAAAGTCATCAGTAAAACTTAGTAAAAGAAGTAAAAGGTCTTGTACAATTTTAAGTTGATCTCTTTTTATTACAGTTCCTTTTCCCTTCCCTGTCTTATTTTTCCATAAACCCAGCACTTTGAAGTATCTGCAATGTACTGGTAGTTAAAAGGAGCTGTATTTCCTTCAGACCAAGGAAAAATAGATGCCTTCAGGCACATCTATTGGTGGTGCTAATCCTCAGAATTGAGTGTTTAGGCCCCTTAGGTCTAATGCATCACTATGGTTTCTTGTCAAATATTAACTGGAACAGCTTCAGTATTTTTATACTGTCATCCGTTCAGGCCTGCAGATGACAGTAAGAAGATATTTGGAATACAAGGACATCTTTTAAAACATGAATAATAAATAAATATAGCTAAATGTAGCTTTGTTTCAATTAAGTACATTTAACCACATTGTAGCTTTGTTTAGGAACACTGGTCGCACTACAGAATAAGCACTGGACTGCTAACTGCAAGGTCACTGGATCAAACAAACCAGCCATGCCACTGGAGGAAGATGAGGCTTTCTGCTCCTGTAAATAGTTTGTTGTTGTTGTTGTCAGGTGCCATCGAGTCGGAATCGACTCATAGCTACCCCATGCACAGCAGAATGAAACAATGTCCGATCCTGGGCCAACCTCACTACCACTGCCACACTTGAGTCCATCAATGATGCCACCTG
>NW_006408550.1:22533284-22551944 GCF_000296735.1 Chrysochloris asiatica | reverse complement strand
GAGGAAGACTCCCCATGAGATGGATTGGCAAAGTGGCAGCATCAATGGGCTCAAGTGTGGCAACAGTTGTGAGGTTGGCCCAGGACCGAGCAGTGTTTCATTCTGTTGTACATAGGGTTACTGTGAGTCGGCACCAGCTCGATGGCACCTAACAACAACAACAACAGTAATAGCCAGGGAGTCACTGGGTGGTGCAAATGGTTAAACACTTGGCTACTAATGAAAAGATTGGTGGTTTGAATCCAACCACAGATCCTAGGGAATGATAGCTATCAGGTCTGACAGTGAGTGTTGCAAAGGTAAATGTAAATGTTTGGTAACAAAAGGAGGGGTGCGGCTGATTTTGCAGTCCAGGAGCAGAGATCCCTGGAACCATCAAGGGGGAAAAGCCAAGTGGGAGACCCTGTCGGGGAGGCAGTGACACTAGGGATGGAGGCAGAGACAATGACGTGGACAGAAAGAGTGGCTGGGGACTCTGGACTCAGGGAGGGAGAGGAGCTGTGTGCTGGAGGCCAGGGGGCAGGTGTGTGGGGTGTACCCTTTGGGTGTTTGATGATGCATGCAGGGCATTGTGATCATTGCAATGAAACAAAATATAATAGGATGAATGTAAAGATAATGTTCACTCATGTAAACTAACACATAATTCACAATAAAAACTTGAAAAGAATAAATAAGAATATCATTCTAGAGATGCAGTTCTGAAAAATCATAGTCATTGAACGTTCTATGGAGTACATTTCTAGTCTGAAACACATAGGGCCACCATCAGTTGGAATCAACTCGATGACAGCTGGTTGGTTGGTTGGTACTGCTATACAGTGTACAAACTAGATACCCAGGAAATGCTTACAAAATAATTGTGTTGTATACACTCTAGTTCCAATTCTGGTCTCTATATAAAATTGTAACTAGAGATTATAGACTTTAATTCACCCTGGGCTATTTAACTAAGGATGAAAAACTCAGATTTGTTGCTTTCAAAGAAAAAAAAATGCATTCTATAAAAGAATATTCTATTCCTATTTAATAGTCAAAACAAATGCTCAAATAATACCTTAGAGAGTTAGTAATGATGGTCAACCATGAAGTACAGATCTATTGTTACTACTATAGAAGAAAGTTTGCTTTATATGAGGGAAGTTCAAATACTTTGTGGGAAAAAAATGGAAACCTTTTGAATCCTCCTCATATATTTCTGTGGTGAGACATGTTTTAATATTCTCTCCCACGCAGAATTAAGTTTGATAAAGATCGTATAGATTTGTTTTTAATTGCATGATAACTTTTAAATATCTTCTAGATCTGGAAAAAAATGGTTATTCCAGTGGTTTATTTAAAGTACTATAATTCAAATACTATTTTTATTCCATTCATTTTTAACATAAACTTTCATAGACAGTTTACAATATAAACAAATTTCTTTAGGGCTTTAGGAATTTTTATGTTGTTTTCTTATTAGTTTTAAATGGTTAGCATTAGTAATTGAAACCTGGCTAAAATGTGTATGCACACAATTTTAAAAAGCATTTTTTTAACAGTTTTATTGTTAATTATGTGATAGTTTACATGGTAGAACATTAGCTTTACATTCATCCTGTCATATTTCCTTTCATTGCCATGGTTACAATCCCCTCCATGCATCGTCAACCAACCAAAGTGTATACCCTGCAAGACTGCCCCCACCCCCGGTCTTCAGCATACAGCTGCTCTCCCTCTCTGGGTCTAAAGGCCCCACCCAGGCGCTCCATCTCTTCATGTCATAGTCTCTGCCTCCATCTCTGGCATCACTGCTTCTCTGCTCTTCGCTCTTCTCCCTTGATGGTCCCAGGAACCTCCGCTCCTAGACTACAAAGTTAATCACTCCCCTCCTTTGATACAAAACATCTACCTTTATATTTCCAACCCACACAATCAGTCCTGATAACAATTATTCACTATGGTATCACAAGAGAGCTATCCACATTTCCTTTCATCAGTCCCGCCCAGACAGATTGGATACTACTCAGTGGAGATTCTACCTTCCTCCACGCCCTTTGGATATGGGTTCCCTCTTGAAAGCTTGTAAGCCAGTCACTTCTTGCCCTTGTATCCCCCCACTTTGGGTAGCCAATGTCCAAGTTGCCCATCCCTGTCTACTCTGTGTACAGAGGGGGTGAGAATGATTCTCGCTGTAAAGATTTGTTACCTCTTTTGAGCTACTGCATCCATAGGTGTATATCAAGTTCATCCAGTTATATCAGATTACTCTTTTTTTCCTCTTTTCTCTTCTTCTAGCTGAGATCTGATCATCCAATCAATGAAGCAAGGTCAAGTGGATATTATCTGCACGTGTGGGTGTTCTTATATATATGCCCTCTCTTCTTATCAGCTGGACCCTTCACTCTCCACTCTAGTCCTCTGTGGCGATGTCACTGACTCTGGGCCCAAGAGTCCCCAGGTCTTGCAGCACTGCTGGCCAACCAGGTCTCCACCAGGGTTGACAGGAGTCTACTGAACGTTGTAGGGCTTAGCTTGCAGCTTCATTGCTGTTTTTCCCTCACTTCCCCTTATCGGTGACAAATGTAGTAACCCATCAGAGCATGTATTCCCACTGAGTCTTGGTCTTGGAAGGGGGTTTACACTGAGGGGACCCGACCACTTGCCTTGATGTCTCCTGGGCGAGCAACCTGCTTGTTCTTGTAGTAATCAGTCAGACTACTGTTATTGTTTTGTATTTTTCCTGTCGGTCTTTCTTTCTAACTGCTCCAGACTGATCTGCTGTTCCTTTCAAGTGGAAATATCCCACTCAGAAGATTCTGAATGTGGATCAGAATTCCACCTATGGTCTTATGTAATGCAGAGGCTTGGCAGGAAGCCTCCTTCACTGTGCACATTGTAGTCCCAATTTAGGTATTCCAATCTTGTAAATCTGACAGAAGACAGACTTACAAACTTTCTATGGTGATATTTCTGGCTATTCCTTTCTCTCCCCCTCAAGTGTCTATTTTATAATGGTATACCAGGGAAACCAAGATTCAAAACACAGCCAAGCATCTTAACATTATTCCTCCCCTTTTCTCCATTCCAACCATGTCTCAATCCTTGTATCCCAGAGCCCTGTTATTCCAAGGTTGAGCATGCATCATTATTTACCTCTGTCCCACTTAGCCCAAGCAAACCTGCCTAATTGTTTTCTGGTCTGCTTTGTTATTCCATTCCCATCCCCCTTTTTGTGTATTGTCCCCTCCCTAGCACCCAAACTATCCTGTGTCTGTTCCCTACCCTGTGCTCCACCTTCCCCTCCCTCCTCTCACCCAACCCGCCCCAATCCCAGTAATCAGCAAAGAATCCCCCCACCCCCTTCTTTAGTATGGGTTCTTTTTCTTAGTCTTTTACAGTAGTGGTCCTATGAAGTATTCCTCCTTTTGTGAGTGACTAATTTCACTCAACATAATGTCCTCAGGGTTCATCCATGTTATGCGGTGTCTTGCAGCTTCCTTGTTATTCTTCAAGGTAGCATAATATTCCATTGTGTGTATGTACCACAGTTCATTTATCCATTCTTCAGTTGATGGGCACTTAGGCTGTCTCCATCTTTTTGCTATTGTAAAGAGTGCTGCCATGAACATTGGTGTACATATATACACTCGTATTATGCCTCATATTTCTTGTAGGAATTGCTGGAGCATAAGGTATTTCTATTTCCAACCTTCTGAGAAAACGCCATATTGCTTTCCAGAGAGGTTGGACCATTTTGCAATCCCACCAGCAATGCAGGAATGTCCCAGTCTCTCCACATCCCGGCCAGCATTTATTGTCCTCTACTTTTTTGATCTTTGCTGTTATTGCTGGTGTGAGATGATATCTCATTGTTGTTTTGATTTACATCTCTCCGGAAACCCTATACATGGTTGCTATGGGTCAGAACCTACTCGACAGCACTTCAGAACAACAACAACAACAACAACAACAATGGCTAGTGATTGTGAACATTTTTTCATATGTTTGTTAGCTGCCTGGATCTCCTCCTTGGTGAAATGTCCATTCATGTCTTGTGCCCATTTTTTAATTGGGTTATTTGTCTTTTTCTTGTAGAGGTGTAGTTTCCTATATATTTTAGAAATGAGTCCCTTGTCTGATATGTTGTTGCAAAAGATTTTTTCCCATTCTGTGGGTTCTCTTTTTACTCTTCTGGTGAAGTCTTTTGATGCACATAAGTTTTTAATTTTTAGTATGTCCCAATCATCTATTTTGTCTATTTTCAAAATGTTTGGTAGTCCGTGTTTTGCCCTGAATTAGTTCCCTCATATTTGTCCCTATTTTTGCATTGACAGCCTTCATAATCTTGGGATTCACATTTAGGTCTTTAATCAATACTGAGTTGTTTTTTTTTTAAGGTAAAAGTCTTGTTTCAGTCTTTTGCATATTACTTTCCAGTTCTGCCAGCACCATCTGTTGAAGAGACTATCACTTCCCCATGCAATATATTTAGGTAATTTGCCAAAATCAGTTGGCTGTATGTGGATGAGTTAATTTCTGGATCCTCTATTCTGTTACATTGATTAATGTATCTTTCATTGTACCAGTACCAAGCTGTTTGACAACTGGATCTGTATAATAAATTTTGAAGTCAGGGAGTGAGACGTTTCCAACATTCTTCTTCATCTTAAGCAGTGCTTTGCTTATTCTGGGTCACTTTCCTTTCCATATAAAGTTTGTAATTATTTTTTTCCATCTCTTTGAAGGAAATAGTTGGAATCTGGATTGGGATTGAATCATATGTGTAAATTCCTTTTGGCAACATTGACATTTTCACAATGTTAATTCTTCCTATCCAGGAGCATGGCACAGTCTTCCATTTTTGTAGGTCTCTTTTGGTTTCTTGTAGGAGTGACTTGTAGTTTTCTTTGTTTCTCTGGTTACATTTATTCCTAGATATTTCATCCTTTGGGTGGCTATTGTAAATGGTATTGCTTTGCTAGTGTCCTTTTTGGCACTCTCATTTTCGGTATAGAGGAATCCAACTGATTTTTGTATGTTGATCTTATATCCTGCCACTTTGCTGACTCTTTCAATGAGATCTACTTAGTAACTTTTATACTGAGTCTTTGGGGTTTAGGATATAGGATCATATCATCTGCAAATCGAGAGAGTTTTACATCCTTTTTGCCAATTTTGATGCCTTTAATTTCCCTATCTTGCCGTATAGCTCTTGCTAAGACAATCAGCACAATATTGAATAGGAGTGGTGACAAAGGGCATCATGTTTGGTTGTATGGTTCCTGTTCACAGAGGAAAGGATTTCCATTTCTCTCCATTGAGAGTAATGTAGGCTGCTGGTTTTGTATATATGCTCTTAATTATGTTGAGGCATTTCCCTTCAATTCCTACTTTGTTTAGTGTTTTTATCAGAAATGGATGTTGGATTTTGTCAGATGCCTTTTCTGCATCGATCGATAAGATCATGTGGTTCTTTTCTTTTTTCTTATTTATATAGTGGATTACATTGATTGTTTTTCTAATGCTGATTTCTGGATTCTCTATTCTGTTTCATTGATCAATGTATCTTTCATTGTACTAATACCAAGCTGTTTTGACAACCATCCTTACATCCCTGATATGAATCCCACTTGATCTTACTTGATTATGATGTATTATCTTTTTGATGTGCTGCTGGATTCTGTTGGCCAGGATTTTGGTGAGAATTTTTGCATTGATTTTCATAAGGGATATTGGTCTATTATTTTCTTTCATTTGGTTCTGTTGCGACATCACCCATGTGGTTTCTAATGCGTGCTATTTGTGTTTTCTCCCTCTTTTCTTTTGTTAGGTTTGCCAATTGTCTGTCAATTCTGTTATTCCTTTCAAAGAACCAGTTTCTTGTCCTGTTGATTCTTTCTATAGCTTTTCTGTTTTCTACATCATTTATTTCTGGTCTAATCTTTATTATTTCCTTTCTTTTGGTGGCTGTAGGTTCCCTCTGTTGGTCTGTTTCTAATTGTTGTAGATGCTGTGTTAATGTGTCAATTTTGTTTCTTTTTATTTTTGGATGTTTGTATTTATTGCAATAAATTGTCCTCTCAGCACCACTTTTGCTGTGTCCCAAAAATTTTGGTAGGTTGTGTTTTCATTCTCATTTGTTTCTAGGAACTTTGTGAATTCATGTTTAAGTTCTTCTGCTACCTGGTTGCTTTTCAGCAGGGTGTTATTCAGTTTCTATGTATTTGCCTTTATTTCTTTGGTCTTCCTATTGTTGATTTCTAATTTGATAGCATTGTCTTCTGAGAAAATGCTTTGTAGTATTTTGATATTTGTAAAATGATGGAGATTTGCTTTGTGGCCTAAGACATGGTCTATTCTGGAGAATGTTCCATGTGCACTGAAAAAGAATGTGTATTTTGCTGTTGTTGGGTTTAATGCTCTGTACACATCTATGAGGCCCACAAGATGATTGTGTTGTTTAATTCTTCTGTGCCTTTGACAAGTTTCTTTCTGGTTGTTCTATCCATTTTTTAATGGGGTGTATTAAAATCACCCACTATTATTGTAGATTCATCTATTTGTTTCTTAAAATCTATAGAGTTTGCTTTATATATTTTAGATCTCTTTCACTGGGCGCATAGATATTTATTATGGTTATGTCATCTTGTTCAATTGTCCCTTTAATCTTGAGTTGATGTCCATCTTTATCTATTATGCTGGTTTTTGCCTTAAAGTTTATTTTATCAGAGATTAGTACAGCCACTCCTGTTCATTTTTTATTGCAATTAGCTTGGTATGTATTTTTCTATCCTTTAACTTTTAGTCTGTTTTTATCTCTGTGTATAATATGTGTGTCTTGCAGATAGCATATTGAAGGATCTTGTGTTCTTATCCATTCTGCCACCCTCCGTCTCTTAACTGGAGCATTTTATCCATTTACATTCAGTGTAATTATCGATAAGTATGGATTAATTGCTGCCATTATGTTTGTTTTTTGTATAGTTGCTGCTTTCTTTGTTATGTGTGTCTTCCTTTGCTGAGTTCCTACTTTTTGTGTCCTTTCTAGTGAGTTTCCTCATAGTTTTAATGTTTCCATGTTCTTGGATTTTCATTTTCTTGGTATGTTCTGTAGTGTTAACTTTCTTTGAGTTTGCCTTATAGTCCATTAACTTTTCTCTCCATTTGGTGCAGTCTATTTTTTCCTGTAATCTACCTGACCTTTGCACCATCTGGATCACTGTTCCTATGTGTTTACCTTCTTTTGCATTGTACTTGTTTTGATCGTAGATTGACCACCCAGATTCTCTGAGTTTGTTTTTACAGTTTTGTTCTGTTCTCAACTCTTCCATCTGTCGAGTTAGTTCTGGAAGGTGCTGCCATACATGTCAATCTCTGGTTGTCTGTTCTTGTTGGTTCTCAGTCCACAGAACTCCCTTTAGGATGTTTTGTAGCACAGGGTTGGTTTTGACAAAATCCCTTAGCTTCTGTTTATCCTGGAACGTTTTGATTACACCAATATATTTGATTGATAGCTTTGCTGAATAAAGGATTTTGGGTTGACAGCTTTTTTTCTTTCAGGGTTCTATATATGTCACCCCATTGTCTTCTTGATTGCATGGTTTCTGCTGAGAGATCCAAGCTTAATCTGATTTGCTTGCCTTTGTATGTAACACTTCTCTTTTCCCTAACTGCTGTCAGGAGTGTCTCCTTATCTTTGATTTTGGAGAGCTTGATTATAATATGTCTTGATGATTCTCTTTTGGGGTCTATCCTTTCTAGGGTTCATTGAGCTTCTTGAATATTCATCTTTTCACTTTTCAGGATGTTAGAGAAATTTTCTTCCAGCAGTTCTTCAACTATTTCCTCTGTGGACTTGTGTGTGTGCTATTGTTCTGGAATGCAGATAATTCTTAAGTTCTTCCTCTTCATTTTGCCCAAGATAAATCTTAGACCTACTTCAGCTTTTTTAATCCTTTTTTTCTGTTTGCTCTTCTATCTTAATAGTATTGAGAGATTTGTCTTCCAGATCACTGGTCCTGCCTTCCTTCTCTACTATTCTACTCCTTTGCCCTTTCAGTGTGTTGTCTATTTCTGATATTCTACTATTGATCATTTGGACCTCTTTCTGTAGGTTTTGAATTGTTTCCAATGCTGTATCTATCTTATTTAATTGTTCCTGTAGTGCTTTCCTGACTTCTTCCTTATTTTTCTCAACTCCATTGTAAAGTATTTTGAAACATTTTATAATCATTTTTCTGAATTCCTTCTCAGGCATTTCCAAGGTCTTCCCTCCTTCCAGAGTGTCATCCCAGTCTACTTCTAGGCCATTTGTCTCAGATATTGTATCTTGTTTCTGGACATGTGCTGATATGGTCATTTTCTTTTGCTTCTTGGACATGTTTAGTGTTTATCTGTGACCTTAATATTTAATTGAGTATGTGTTTTGGTATTTTTTATGCTCTCTGATTTCCTCCAGGTATATGTGATCAGGATGTGGGCTTCCCTTTTCACTCTTCTTATTGCTTGACTCAGAGTAACTCTCACAGGTGTTGTCTGCCTCCCTAGTGTATGGCAGTTGGTTTTGGTTCTTGCCTGGATTTTGGTGTTTTATAGATTGTGATTGTAGCTTAACTATATGGCAGCAGTTTCTGTCTCTTCTTGGGTAATATAGGGAGAGAAAATTCCCCAAAGGTAAAAGGGGGAGCAAAGAACAGCAAAATAACAACCGCAAAATGAAAGAAAGAAAGAAAAAAAACCCACCAAAAAACAACAACAAAACTAGATTGGATACTGTAGTCTATAATGGCAGAAAGGGGAGAGAGGAAGAGAAGAAGAAAAAAATCTGTAGCTTAATATGTTGTTGGAGAGATACAATCAAGATGGCATACATGACAAGCTATTGACAACATTGCAAAGTATGAGTATTCCGGAAGACTTAATTGTGCTCATGAGGAATCTGTACCTGGACCAAGAAGCAGTTGTTCTAACAGAATATGGGAACACTGAATGGTTTAAAATTAAGAAAGGTGTGTGACAATGTTGTATTATTTCACCATACTTATTCAACCTGTTTTTTGAGCAAATAATCTGAGAAACTGGGTTCTATGAAGAAAAACATGGCATCAGGATTGGAAGAAGACTAATTAACAACCTGTGATATGCAGATGATACAACCTTGCTTGCTGAAAGTGAAGAAGATGTAGATCAAAGAGCACAGCCTTCAGAATGGATTATATCTCAATGTAAAAAAAAAAACAAAAATCCTCACCACTGGAGCAATAAACAACATTCTTAACAACGGAGTAAAGAATGAAGTTGTCAAGGACTTCATTCTTCTTGGATCAACTATCAACCTTTACAGAGGCAGTAGTCAAGAGATCAAACAACGTATTGCATTAGGCAAATTTGCTGCACAAGACCATTTTAAAGTGTTGAAGAGAAAAGATGTCAACTTGAGGACTAAGGTTCGCCTGACCCAAGCCATGGTATTTTCAATAACCTCATATGCATGTGAAAGCTGGACAGTGAATTAGGAAGACCGTAGAAGAATTGATGCCTTTGAGTTATGGTGTTGGAGGAGAATACTAAAAGTGCCATGGGCTGCCAAAAGAACCAATAGATCTGTTTTGGAGGAAGTGCAGCCAGAGTGCTCCTTAGAGGCCAAGATGGCCAAACTTCGTCTCTCATATTTTGGGCATATTTTCAGGAGGGACCAGTCACTGGAGAAGGATATCATGTTTGGTAAGATGGAGGGTCAGAGAAAATAGAGGAAGACCCCCAAGGAGATGGATTGGCCAGGTGGCAGCATCAATAGACTCAAGTGTGGCAACAGTAGTGAGGTTGGCCCAGGATTGGTCTTGATGGCTCCTAACAAAGTTTATTGTCTACCTCCGAGGTTCCCGCGGCATTATTCTTGGCAGATGTGTTCCGCCACTTGGTCTTGCTATTTGTTCTCACTCAAGTAGTTGGCTCTTGGCCTCCCAGCCCGGCAGATTAAAACATATGTGGTTTTATACTTCCACTTCAAGTTCCACTAGCTATAATCCTTTAAACTTTTAAAATATTCTTACCTATGTGTTTCAGAGCTTTGGAGCTCTGTTCTGAACCCTCTTCATGTGGTGTTCTGTGGTATTGCTGACAGCTAACTTCACTGAGCCTCTCCCTTATCTGCCATCAAGCCCCGCCTCCTAGAATATGTTTTATAGATGTATTTGTGCCCAGCAAAAGTGTCCACTTTATATAAAAAATTTCTGAAAAAAAGAAAAACTTCCTTAAGAAATAGATGAATTTTCTAAACCCACTGCCATTGAGTAGATTCAATACACGGCGACGTTATAGGATAAAGTAGAACTACTCCCTCCTGTGTGTGAGGCTATAGCTCTTTATGGAAGCCGACTGTCTCGGCTTTCTCTATTGAAGCTGCTGGTGACTTGGAGCCCCGGCTTTTAGTTAGGAGCCCAACGTGTAATCTACTCTACTCCTGAAGCTCCTTCCAGTTAATTGCTAATGGCCACACATTCTTGTTAATATCAGCCTAATCCATGCTCAAATAAAATCTGGAAAACTGAAAAAGTAAACAATAAGACAGAATTTTATTGAAGTTACTGAAACATTTACAGTATCAGTGGACAAATAGAAACAAATATAGATAATCTGGGGAAATTCATTGGCCATAAAATTATTGACACCTGTTAGTGTTTGTTTCCATTCTACTTCTCATATTTAAAGTAGCTCTAAGTAAGAACTTTTAACTAATATTTATCATATATGTTTGGGAGATAACAAAAACAAATAAAAAGAGGCTTTAGATTTTAGGAGGAATAAATGGCCTGAAGATTGGATTTAATTTTTAAAGGACTCTGAAGTGTAACGGAAATCATCCTTTGAGGAAAATGTTAGTGAAGTGCTGATCATATATGTAAATAAATCTACCTCTAATAAAAAATTTTGCAGTGCTAATTTAAACCCTTAAGAATATAGTCACTTTCTTGTCAGTGTATTTATTAAAATGCAACAGTTTATTTATTTCTATCAACATAACATATTTCTGCTTAACAGAAATCTGTTTATATCTAACTATGTTGATTTCTAAAGTCATTTGGACTTAGTGAAGACTCTAAGGATTAATTGTCCACACCACAAAACCATTACACCATCCAGTATATTTAACAAGGACACACAACTAGAATATCAATGATGACTAGAAAATCAGTGTTTAAGATCTGTTAGGGAAATCAGCAGAGCAACTTTCCCCGAACAACACTATCTAAGTAGCTAATATTTGCTATCCTTTGTTGAAATTTACAATAATAAGCACTGGATTCTCAAATTCTATGTTGTTTTCTAGAATGTATGTAATTAGATATATCAACACTGTGATGACACATGGCCAGTCATGAAGGAAAGTAACAGAATTAGAGGCAGCAACACTTTGAAACAGCTTAAAAACCACCTTCCAATGTTGCAAATTTTCTTGCTTATATTTCCAAGACCTTTGTCTGCTCCTGTTTTAAACTGTTTTCTTTAGGACTTCATTATGTTCCTTGGGAACCATTTCACACTCTATTAGTTACAGT
Organism: Chrysochloris asiatica; assembly: GCF_000296735.1. Lineage (NCBI taxonomy): Eukaryota > Metazoa > Chordata > Mammalia > Afrosoricida > Chrysochloridae > Chrysochloris > Chrysochloris asiatica. Next base: position 22,540,404 of record NW_006408550.1, on the reverse strand, counting down.
CAATTTCATCACATTACTTGAAGTGTAAATGCCCAGAGTTCTTTGCACCTCTTGAAAACGAATATCATCCTTCTAGGCATTTAACAATTTGTAGCCTAGCATGTATATTGAGGACATAATTTTACCTTCCTGGCAATGTGGTCTTAAGTTAAGGAAAGCCTATTTGTCAATTTTAAGTATTATATTTTATCAATATAAACTGAATTTCTGTTATGTATTAGGAAAAAAATAGTCCAAAACTTGGAAATAAGACAAATAACATGGACCACACCTCTTTGTAGTATTATATGAGGCGATATCCACACAGCGATTTTCTAGGAGAATGTGCTTAGTTTATCTTATTATTTATATTCACTTCAGGTCTCAGATTTGTTTATTTATAGATTTGTATAAAAAAATATGGAAATAATTTCTAACTGGAAGAGCAGATAATCATAAACCAAACAATTTGGGCATTAGACAGAATTATATCTAACCTAGAAGTGTTACTTAACTTTCTTTGATAAATTTCCCGTGTTGTTGTTGTTATTGTCATTAAATGCCGTCAAGTCAGTTCCAACTTATATCAACTCTGTACATGGTTTCCAAGGAGTGGCTCGTGGGTTTGAACCACCAACATTGTGGTTAGCAATCAAGTGCTAATCCTACAGAGTCACTCCAGAACTCCAAACTGTCTATTGTTGCTGATGTTGTTAAGTGCCTTTGAGTCATTTCTGATTCATCGTGATGCTGAATAGGATTTCCAAGGAGGAGCTGGTGGTTTTGAACTGCTGACCTTTTAGTTAGCAGTGCAATGCTAATCCTACAGTGCCACAACATGACTCCTCATCTATAAGCACCCTGAAATTCTAAAAGCCCTTAAATTATCGTGCTGCTCCCTTAACTGATTAATGCATTAAGTGCAATCTTTGACACATACTTATATTTGCCTAAGAGTCAAAATTTCACTTTAAAAAAAAAAAAAAAAAAAACCCATATTTTAATCTATGTGGTAATTAAAATTTCTCCAAAGAATGTGAATAATAAGTTAAAGACACAAACCTATCCATATTCTTGCTAACAAAATCAAGCACTGGGCTAAGACTATATTACTAATATTGTATTGAGGAGACCATGAGTGAATATATCTTTGATATATATCTTATTCTCCCTTAGTCATTGCCCTTTGTGAATTTCATATTTAACAATATAATTAGGTAAATTATATATATATATATATATATATATATTAGAAAATAATTATAATGTTAACAACATTAAATGTATTTATGCTAAGACACCATCAATAATTCTTAATATTTTATCACAATATTAAGTGTAGTATAGGTCAGTGGCATCCTAAACCACCTGTTTCTCTCCAGTTAATTTTGACTCATGAGAACTCCGTATGTGTCAATCAATGTAGGACTATGCAAAATAGGATTTTTAAAGGTTGATTTCTCACATAGATTGCCAGCCCTTTCTTCTAAGGTGCCTATGTATAAACTCGAACCTCAACCTTTCTGTTAGTATCTAAACACTAACCACTTGAACCACCCAATTTCTCCTAATGGTTTAATTACTTGTTATTTTAAAAACCTTCAAATGGAATGTTCAGGAATTTTATGTGTCATGTTCTCAGATAAGCATTTACATGAAAACATATCAACCAGTTATTATAATTTAAAAAATATTGCAATATTTCACTTTCTACACTATGATGCACTTCTTACATAACATCAATATATGACAATGTGTACCAACTTGATTGTCTGCTATCTTATTTGTCTGCTCAAAAATGTTAATTATTATAATAAAGAACATAGAAAGTGTAGAAAAGTATTAAATATGTATTTGGCATGAATGGGTTGAAAGGTAAAATTTAAAACAACAAAGGACAGGACTACACAAACTGTATTAGATTAATGATTATTTCTGACATTTACCACAAACAGAGCAAATGTTAAAGAATCCTTGCCCAAAGAAGCAACTTTGTAAACTGAACTCATCAAAATGAAGAATTTAAAAATTGTCTATATCATTAGGAACTAATTTAACTAACTTATGTTGCTTTGCTTAGAAATAGTTCTTAAGATGTTCAGAATTTGCCCATATATAAGTTGTTGTTGTTGTTATTAGGTGCCATCGAGTAGGTGCCAACTCATAATGACCCTATGCACAACAGAATGAAACATTGCCGGATCCTGGGTGAACCTCACAATTGTTGCCACGTTTGAGCCCATTGATGCTGCCATATGTTAGTAGATGACTTAAATACTGTCTTCGGTCTCCTTCAAAACTTGGGAGCATTTGGATTGGTTATTTAAAATGGAAAATGAAAGCAAGAATGTTTGATTTGTATCTAGGTGTTGCTTTAAATTCATTTCCAGATGCCTGGAGTTATAAAATACTCTAAAGAATACTATTTTAATCCCATTCCAGAGATAGATGGATCAGAAGCAAATAGTCATTTCCTTTAACCACTCATGGCAGTTCTAACAAGTCAGTAAAGTCCACCAGAATAAGACTCATAATTAATAAACCTCTTAGAAATAAGGCGACAAAAAGGCTCTCAACTTAATGCCCAAACCTCTGAATACTTGCTTCTTGTGACTAGACAATCTAGCAAGCAGGTTTCATTGCATCCCATGCTCTCAATTGTCTCACATCCATGATTCATCCATGATTTATTTAGCACAGAAGTGGTGATATTCTTCCCCAAGCAACATCAATGCTGCTAAACAAATTTTCACAGTAATATTTGAAAACATGCTTTTACAAGCTGCTTCAAATATTAGAGATTCATGAACTGGCCAATAGCATAAGCCATCAGAAATGGGGTTAATTTTTATTTATGATCTAATTTTCAGAAACATTTTGAGTTTGAGTATAAAATAAGAAAGACACTTATCAGCATTTCAGAGCAATTTATGGAAATGATACCAAGGTTCTCTTGTTTTGGTAAGCCTTAATTTAAACAAATTAAATTTTAATTAAAAGTAACATATGTACAGAATAATGTTCAAATCATATGTGTACACTTCAAACTTTATCATAACATAAAAGTACAAGCATGATTGTCACCAAGTCAAGAAAAATATCATTGGAAGCATGCCTCTTTATAATCACTTTACCCTGCATGGTACTCTGAATTCTAATAATTTTAATTCATTTTGACTGTTTTTGAATTTTAAATAGATTATTTAATTTTGCAGATGTTTTTTGAGAAAAGAGGGCTGGTTACAATTTAGTCAATATGTGTGTGAAATTCATCCACACTGGTATTTTGTCAGTAGTTATTTTATATGTATTGCCATATAGTATTTCAATGTATGAATACATCACAACTTATTTAGCAATTCTATTATTGGTGGGCAGGAGCTCTAGTACCGTAGTGGTTACAAGTCAGGCTGCTAACCTCAAGGTCAGTAGTTCAAAACTACCAGCTGTTCCACAGGAGAAAGATGAGGCTTTCTGCTCCCATAAAGATTTACAGCCTCAGAAACCCTGTACAGGGTCGCTATGAGTCAGAACTGACTCTACGGTACATTACCACCACCACCACCACCGCTGCCACTATTGGTGACACCGCCTGTCATTCTAACTCATCCTTTTAACTAGATATACACATTCTCTCTAAGGTTATAGTTCACTTTCAATAAATTTAGCTATGAAAGTTGGACAATGAATAAGGAAGACCATAGGAGAATTGATGCATTTGAATTTTGGTGTTGGACCAGATTATAAAAAGCACTATGGACTGCCAGAAGAACAAACAAATCTGTTTTGGAAGAAATGTAGTCAGAATTATCTTTAGAAGCCAGGATGGGGAGACTTGCCTATCATACTTCAGCTGTATTATCATTAAGGACCAGTTCCTATGTAAGTCCAAGTGGAGTGTCAGTGAAGAAGAGGAAGTCCTGGTAAAGAGGAGTGTCAGCAAAAATGAGTAAGGATTGAAGGTTTCCAGTGAGATGGATGGACACAGTGGGAGCAGCAATGGGTTCAAAACCATAACAACAGTTGTAAGTATGGTTCAGGACTGGGCAGTGTTTCCTTCTGTTGAGCGTAGAGTCTCTATGAACCAGAACCAACAAGATGGAGCACAACAATAAATAACTTGATTTTTTTGATACTCACTAGTTTGGTGGGAAAGCATAAGATATTAGTTGTAATATCACCCAAAAATCCCATAAGGTATGTTTATAGATATTGACACCTTTGCTAAATCTATACTAAATTTTGAAAAGCTAGTGATAGTTAGAGTTAGAAAACCAAAAGGGAAGAACACGGTCAGTATTTCTCAAGCTGGGGGAACTGAAGAAAAAATTCAAGCCTCGACTTTCGCTATTAAAAGATTCACTGGGCAAATTATTGAATGATGCAGAATGCATCAAGAAAAGATGGAAGGAATACACAGAGTCTTTGTACCAAAAGGAAATGTTTAATGTTCAACCATTTCAAGAGATACCATATGAACAAGAGCCAATGATACTCAGAGAGGAAGTCCAAAGTGCATTGAAAGAAGTGGCAAAGAACAAGGCACCAGGAATTGATGGAATAAAAATTGAAATCTTTCAGGAAAGTGAGGCAGCACAGGAGGCACTCACTCATCTCTGCCAGGAAATTTGGAAGACAACTGTCTGGCCGACTGATTGGAAGAGATCAATGTTTGTGCCCATTCCAAAGAGAGGTGACCCAACGGAATGCGGAAATCATGGGACAATCTCTTTGATATCTCAAGCGAGCAAAGTTTTGCTCAAGGTAATACAGAAACGGCTGCAATCATACATTGACAGAGAACTTCCAGAGGTTCAAGCTGGATTCAGAAGAGGCCGTGGAACGAGAGATATCATTGCTGATGTCCGATGGATCTTGGCTGAAAGCAGAGAATATCAGAAGGATGTTTACCTGTGCTTTATTGACTACGCAAAGGCTTTCGATTGTGTGGATCATGACAAGCTATGGACAACATTGAGAAGTATGAGTATTCCAGAACACTTCATTGTACTTCTAAGAAATCTGTACCTAGACCAAGAAGCAGTTGTTCGAACAGAACATGGGAACACTGAAAGTTTTAAAATTGGGAAAGGTGTGAGACAGGGTTGTATTCTTTCACCATACTTATTCAACCTGTATGCTGAGCAAATAATACGAGAAGCTGGGTTCTATGAAGAAAAACGTGGCATCAGGATTGGAGGAAGACTCATTAACAACCTGCGATATGCAGATGATACAACCTTGATCGCTGAAAGTGAAGAGGACTTGAAACATTTTCTTATGAAGATTAAAGAGCACAGCCTTCGATATGGATTGCATCTCAATGTCAAGAAAACAAAAATCCTCACCACTGGACCAATAAACAACATTCTTATCAATGGAGAAAGGATTGAAGTTGTCAAGGACTTCATTCTTCTTGGATCAACTATCAACACTCGCGGAAGTAGCAGTCAAGAGATCAGACAACGTATTGCACTGGGCAAATCTGCTGCACAGGAACTTTTTAAAGTATTGAAGAGCAGAGATGTCAGCTTGAGGACTAGGGTGCGCCTGACCCAGGCCATTGTGTTTTCAATAGCCTCATATGGATGCGAAAGCTGGACAGTGAATAAAGAGGATCGTAGAAGAATTGATGCCTTTGAGTTGTGGTGTTTGAGGAGAATACTGAGGGTGCCATGGACTGCCAAAAGAACCAATAGATCTGTTTTGGAAGAAGTGCAGCCAGAGTGCTCCTTGGAGGCCAGGATGGCTAAGCTTCGTCTCTCCTACTTTGGACATGTAGTCCGGAGGAAACAATCGTTGGAGAAGGATGTCATGCTGGGTAGTGTTGAGGGTCAGAGAAAAAGAGGAAGACCTCCAACGAGATGGATCGGCCAGGTGGCATCATTGATGGACTTGGGGGTGGCAGCGGTGGTGAGGTTGGCCCAGGATCGAGCATTGTTTCGTTCTGCTGTGCATGGGGTCGCTATGAGTCGGTTCCGACTCGATGGCACCTGACAACAACAACAACAGTGATAGTTAGGATAACTCTTAAGTAGAAAGAAAAGTTAGACATCAATATTTAATGAAAAGTTAAATACAAAATTGTCACAATGATAGACAAGTAGTCTAATGGAATAGAATTGAGTTTAGAAACAGATATATACAAATATACAACAAGTCTTGATTTCTAACAAAGGCTTAACTGCAAACTAAAAAGAAAAACAAATTTTGTCAGAAAATACTACTAGATCAAGTGGATACACATAAAAGGAAAAACAAAACACATTCAACTGTTACCTCACACAGTAAGCAACATTTGATAGATTGTCTAACTATTAAAAATAAATAATAAAGTATCTCAAAGATAAAAAAATACTATTTAATGATGATTGCAAAGTGAGACTGAAACAGCACTCAATAAAGAAAACCATTTACAATATTCATTAGGCAAATCTACTGCAAAAGACCTCTTTAAAGTGTTAAAGAGCAAAGAGACCAGTTTGAGGACTAAAGTGTAACAGACTTAAACCATGGTATTTCCAATTTTTTCATGTGGATGGGAAAGCTTGACAATGAATAAGGAAGACCAAAGAAGAATCAATGCATTTGAATTGTGGTCTTGGTGAAGAATATTAAAAGTACTAAAGAACTGCCAGAAGAATGAATAAATCTGTTTTAGAAGTATAGTCAAATTGCTACTTGATAGTGACAATTGTGAGACTTTGTCTCTAGTGCTTGTGGTCAAGAAAGACCAGTCCCCAGAAAAAGACATCATACTTGGTAAAGTGAAGGATCACTGAAAAAAAGGAAGACCCTCAGTGAGAGGGATCGCCACAGTGGTAGCCACAATGGGCTCAAACATAATTGTAAGGATGATGCAGGACTGGGCAGTATTTCTTTGTGTTGTTCATAAGCCCACTATGAGTCAGAACTGACTTAACAGCTCCTAACAACAACATATCTAATACTAATTTCAATAAAATTGTGAATTTCTATTTATCAGAAGACACTATTGAGCAAGTGAAAAGTCAAGTTATTGAATAGATGAATATATTTGTAGCACATATAATGAAGAAATGTTTTCTGTCCAATATATATAACTATAATTAAACAACATCTCTTATAAACAAAAATGAGAAGAAGCTAAAACAGAAAAACA
>NW_006408550.1:22513941-22533184 GCF_000296735.1 Chrysochloris asiatica | reverse complement strand
GTATGTATGTATATACTCAACTTTGTTAGACATAGTAATGGGATCTCAACATTTTAACACTTAAAAGTGATCTTTTGCAGCAGATTTGCCTAATGTATAAAATTAACTGGATTTCCTGACTGCTACTTCTATAAACGTTGATTGTGTATCCAAACATGATGAAATGTTGACAATTTCTATCTTTCTCCCTTTATCATGACATTATTTCTTGGTTCAATTGTAAGGATTTTTATTTTCTCTGTCTTCAGGGGCAATCCATATTGAAGCCTATAGATCTTCATCAATAAATATTTCAAGCCCTCCTTGCTTCCAGAAAGCAAGATTGTATCGTCTTCATATACGGATCGTTAATGTTGCCAGGTTTTTCTTTATATAATCTAGCTTCTCAGGTTATTTGCTCAACATACAGCATTATTTCCAATAGTCTCAAAGGGAAAACATCCCAATGTTTGATGTCTTTAATGATTAATAAAACTATGGTACAGTCCAATGTGCACCTTCAAAAGACCCAAATCCTGGTTTCAAAATGCCAGTCCAAAGTGTATCACATGACAATATTTAATCTTATTGATATTTACATTAACAAGGTAAATTCGACAATCCTTGACCATTTTCCTCTGTAAAAAAATCTACTATATTATAAGAATATTTTGTTTTGTTAAAATTTTGGGTTTAAAAGTAACTGAAAAGGGAGTTCTATTTCTAGTTAGGATATAGAGTCATGCAAGGGAAAAATGCTCCCATCCTTACTAAAAATAAAAGTAGAAAAAACAGATAAACTACAATACAGAGACATGTGGGAAATGAGTGACAGTAGCCAGGCAATAGGCTCAAACCACTGAAACATCAAAACACAGAATGATTTACAAGCACAAAGGGTGATGGTTGTTGGTTAGAAATACTGAGCTATTGAGGGAGAATAAACAAGATGGCAGAGAGGGTAGAAGTGCAGTGAGGAGCACCTTCAACAACAACACAGAATACCAGACCAAGCAGGCTCAGGGGATGGTCCCACAACTCTGAACCACATATAAAGAAATATTTAGAAAGTTGGAAGGCTTACAACCAGTGGAATAGTAGCAGAAGCAAGAAATCCAGTGTTTTCTAATCCAAGGCCCTCAGCGGCTCCTTGGGCGAGACTGAACAGGGGAAAGATCAGAGCAGCCACGGTCGCCTGACAGAACCATGGAGATAAAGGTGTGGACATTCTTTTTTTTTTTTTTGTATCTGTTCATTGGTCTGTATCTGTCTGTGCACCTCCATTCTGGTGACTAGAGGAGGTTCCTCAGCAAGTGGATACCCCACCCCTGGACTGTTATATTATGAATGCACACAGATCTCAAAATTTAAAGGGACAGTTTCCACTTAAAACAACAACAACAACAACAACGACATTGCAAAATGGCCACAGCCAGCCCTGAACTGTTTATCACTAGAAAAAAGGCATGAACGGAGGTTATGGAATGGGACAGGAAGACTAAAAATGAAACAGGCCGAAAATTAAATCCTGAGTTACGTCATAATGACCAACAATGGCATCATGAAATTTCTCAGGAAGAAGAGTGAAATGGGAAGCCCATCTCCTGATCACATCTACCTGGAGGCAATCAGAAAGCATAAAAAATACCAAAACACACACCCTTCTATGTATTAAGGCCAGTGTTAACTATTGAATATGCCAAAAAAAACAGAAAGAGATGGCCGTATCAACACATGGCCAGGAATTAGATAAAGTGACTGAGACAAACGAACTGAAGGTAGACCTACATTCCATACTGGAAGGAGGGAAGGCTTTGGAAATGCCTGAGAAGGAATTCAGAAAAATGATTATAAAATGTATCAAAACACTTTACAATGGAGTTAAGAAAAATAATGAAGAAGTCAGGAAAACACTACAGGAACAATAAAAAAAAATAGATACAGCACTGAAAACAATTCAAAATCTACAGAAAGATGTCCAAACGATTAATAACAGATTATCAGAAATAGATAATGCACTGAATGGGGAAAGGAGTAGAATTGAAGAGATGGAAGCCAGAACTAGTGAGCTGGAAGATAAATTTCTCAATACTACTAAGATAGATTCCTCATGAGCACAATTAAGTGTTCCAGAATACTCATACTTCTCAATTTGTTAACAGCTTGTCATGATCCACACAATCAAAAGCCTTTGTGTAGTCAATAAAGCACAGGTAAATATCTTTCTGATATTCTCTGTTCAGCCAAGATTCATGGGACATCAGCAATGATAGCCCTCATTCCACAGCCTCTCCTGTATCCTGCCTGAACCTCTGGAAGCTCTCTGTCAATGTATGCTTGCAGCCATTTCTGTATTAGCTTTAGCAAAACTTTACTCGCTTGAGATATCAAAGAGATTGTCCGATGATTTCCGCATTCCGTTGGGTCACCTCTCTTTGGAACGGGCACGAATACAGATCTCTTCCAATCAGTCAGCCAGGTAGCTGCCTTCCAAATGTTTTGACATAGATGAGTGAGTGCCTCCTGTGTCGTCTCACTTTCTTGAAAGATTTCAATTTTGATTCCATCAATTCCTGGTGCCTTGTTCTTTCCTAAAATGCACATTGGACTTCCTCCTTCAGTATCATTGGCTCTTGATCATATGCTACCTCTTGAAATGGTTAGTCAAGAATTTTTTCTGCAACTGAAGAATTTTTCCTTCAGTTCCCCTAGCTTCAGAAATGCTAAGCATATTCTTCCTTTTTGGTTTTCTGATTCCAGATCTTTGCACATTTTGTTGTAATATTTAGCTTCATTTTTTCAAGCTGGTCTTTGAAATTTTCTGTTCAGCTCTTGTACCTTGTAATTTCTTCCATTTGCTTCAGCATCTCTACTCTGGAGAGCAAGTTTCAGTGTCTCTTCTGACATCCATTTTGAGCTTTTCCTTATTACTTGTCTTCTTAATGACTTTTTGCTTTCAAAAACTCCCCTCTAAGACTGAAACTCAAAGGAAACACATAAGCAGGCATGTAAGCTTGATGGCAACCACATTGGTGAGTGAGTTGAAGAGGGATAAAGGCAGCAATGAAGAAACAGGTTGAGTTCAACCACAGTCCATTGATTCCCGTTGACCTGGAGATGAGAGAGAGGAGAGGAAGGGCTGGTTGGTCCAAAGTGTGGTGAGACCTGGGGACACTTGAGCCCATGGACTAGGACATAGCCACAGAGGACTAGAGCTGAGAGTGAAGCACCCAGTTGATATGAAGTGAGGGGAGATGCATAAGAACACCCAACTCAAACTTGCAGGTAGTACCCATTTAATCTAGTCTTGATGGCTTGATAATCAGAACTTGACTTGTTGTTGAGAAGTGCCATCGAGTCGATTCCAACCCATAGTGACCCTGTATAGGGTTTCCAAGGAGCAGCTGGTGAGCTTGAATCACCAACCTTGCAGTTCCAATGGCTTTGCAGTCTGGTGCATTAACCCACAGCACCACATGAAAGAGCTCTGGTAGCATAGCGGTTACAAATCAGACTGCTAATTTCAGAGTCAGCAGTTAGAAATAGCCAGCTGTTCCATGGGAGAAAGATGAGGCATTCTGCTCCCATAAAGATTTACAGTCTCAGAAACCCTGTACAGGGTCGCTATCAGTCCAAACTGACTCCACGGCACATAACAACAGAACTTGAGTAGAGGAAGATTAAAAAAAAAAAAATGTGATAAAAGAAATAAGGGTAAATTGCTACCATTTGATGAACCTGATCTATACTCATGGAGGTTTTTTTTTTGTCTTGTATTGTTTTTTTTATCTTCCTCTAATCAAGTTCTGATTATCAAGCCATCGAGGCTAGGTCAAATGAGTACTGTCTGCAAGTTTGGTTTGGGTGTTCTTGTGCATCCCCTCCACGCCCCCAACACCACCACTTCATATCAGCTGGATGCTTCACTCTCAGCTCTAGCCCTCTGTGGCTATGTCCTTGTCCATGGGCTCAGGTGTCCCCTGGTCAAGTTTGAGTTTGGTGTTCTTTTGCATCTACCCTCACTTCAGGTCGTCTGGATGTTTCAGTCTCAGCTCTAACCCTCTTTTGGTATGTCCTTGTCCATGGGCTCAGGTGTCCCCAGGTCTCACCACACTTTGGACCAACCAGTCCTTCCTCTTCTCTCTCTCACCTCCAGGTCAATGGACCATGGCTGAACTCAACCCGTTTCTTCATTGCTGCCTTTCCCCCTCTTACATAGAGGTAGTAACTCTAAATACCAACAGAGAGGGAAGGAATTTTCACATCAAGTATCAATGCTATCCTTTCTGTACACAGAGTAGATAAGGATGGGCAACTTAAACATTGGCTACCTAAAGTGAGGGGACTATAAAGGCACAAAGTGACTGGCTTACAAGGTTTTAAGAGGAAGTTTAGTTTAAGAGTGTATTGGGGAAGAAAAAGTCTCCCCTGAATAGTTTTCATCTTGTCTAGATGGTTCTGGTTAAAAGAGATGTGAATAATATTCTTATGATTCAATAGTGAGTAATTGTTACCATGACTAATTGTGACTGTCACAATTATAAAGATAGAAATGTTGTAGCAAAAATGGGGGAGCAATTAATCTTACAGTCCAGAATAAAAGGACCCTAGAACCATCAAGGGAGAAGAGCACAAGCGGAATGTGGGACCTTATCCAGAGAAGCAATGATGCCAGAGATGGAGGCAGAGATGGGGACATGGAGATGGGGAGCGGCTGCGTACTCTAGATTCATGGGAAGAGAGGGGCTAAGACATAGTGGCCAGGAGGCAGACTTGCAGAATGTGCCCTTTGGTGGTGAAATTATTATACAACCCCAAGTATTTGTTTTTTTTTTTTAAAAAAAGAGCTAAAGTGAATAGAAATACTGCTGACTGAGATAGAACAAGTTGTAGAGTCAATTCTGATACCCACTTTGCTCTTTTCTTTCTTTCCTGCATGTTTATGATGTCTTGCTTTCTTCATATATGATGTCCTTGATGTCATCCCACAATGCATCTGATATTCAGTCATTAGTGCCCAATTCATCAAATCTATTCTTAAAATTCTGTCTAAATTCAAATACGGTGTGCTCAAAGTTGTGCTTTGCCTCTCATGGACTTGTTTTAATTTTTTACCTTCAACTTGAACTTTCATATGAGCAATTGAGGGTCTGTTCCATAGTCAGCCCCTCATCTTATTTTGAGTAATGATATTGAGTTTCTCCATAATCTCTTTCCAAAGATGTGTTGTTATTGTTAAGTGCCATTGAGTCAGTTCCTACTCATAGTGACACTATATAGAGTTTCCAAAAGTGGCTGGTGGGTTTGAACTGCAAACCTTCAAGTTAGCAGTCTTGTATTTACCCTGCAAGGCTACACCAGGACTCCCAACACACATGTATGGAATTTGATTCCTCTTTATTCCATCTGATGAAGTCCATGTGTATACTTGTTATTTATGTTGTTGAAAACACATATTTTTAATGACTAGGTTGATGGTCTTGCACATTTCTATCACGCCAACTTCCACTGTGTTTTTATCAGCAAAGTCATATTTTCCAACAACTAATCATTCTTTTTGGCCTCCTGGTATGGTACTATAGGAGCAGCATTGGAGTGTAAACCACAAGGTCAACAGTTCAAACCTACCAGCTCCTCTTTGGAAACCCTATAAGGGTCACTATGAGTCAGAATCGACTCAATGACACTGAAAAAGAACAGCATCAATCATTCTATTTGTTTCCACATTTTGCATTTCAGACACAAGTAATTATAAATGTACCTTGATTGCATGTTTGATCAATTTCAGACTACAGAAACTAGTAAAAATTCTTTAATTTCCTCATCTTTGGCATGCGTGATTGGTGGGTATATTTGAATGTTGTTGTAGTTGTTGTTGTTGTTATGTGCCGTGGAGTCGGTTCCAACTCATAGTGACCCTGTACAGGGTTTCCGAAGCTGTAAATATTTACAGGAGCAGAAAGCCTCATCTTTCTCCCTCGGAACAGCTGGCAGTTTCGAACTGATGACCTTGCAGATCATAGCCCAATTCGTAACCACTACGCTACCAGAGCTCCTTATGTTTGAATAGTGATCATATTAACTGGGTTGTCATGGTCCTATGGATATTAGTCTATCACTGACAGAGTTGTATTTCAGGATAGATCTTGAAATGTTCTTTGTGAGGATAACATTGATGCCCTTCCTCTTCAATTTGCCATTCCCTATATAGCAGACATGGACTCCTACTGTGGCATTGGACGATCAACATTTGACTACAAACCGCAAAGTGAAACCCACCAGCTGCTCCATGGAAACAATATAAATGGTTGCTATGAGTTGTAATTGACTTGATGGTGCTTAACAACAACAATATAATACACCATACGATTACTTAATAAAATATATCTAAATAAATGTTAAGTCCATTCCAGCTTTAATAATGCATACTAAATGGACATTCAAGCATTCCATTTCATTTTTTGGCAACTTCCAACTTTCCCAGTTTTAAACCTTATGCAGTCCACATTCCAATAATTCATGGATTTTTGCATTTGAGTATTCTAATATTAGGAAATGAAGGTCCCTCATGCTTTGCTCCATATGGGTCATTAAGACTGACTACTTTGAGTAGGCAGCTATGCCCTGAGGAGCTCATCTTCCAGGGCTATAGTAGATAACATTCCAATGTTACTTTCAAAGATTTCACTGGCTAGATTTTTTTTTTTTCTAGAAGCAGATTGTCATGCCATTCTTGGGCCTCAAGTTATAATACTAAAGTGTTTTCTTGGCAAAATATTGAGTAATGAAATAAGCATCAAAAAAAGATGAAAGGAATACAGTTATTGCACCAAAAATAATTTGTCAACTTTCAACCATTTCAGGAGACATCTTACGATCATGAACCAATGGTACCATAGGACAAAGTCAAGTTGCACTGAAAGAACTGGCAATACAAAACAAAACAAAATAGGCAGTGATGAAATATCAGTTGAGATGATTTAACAGAGGATGCCAAGCATTCAGCAGTTCCTAGCCAACTGACTGGAAGAGATCCATACGCTTGTCCATTTCAAAGAAAGGTGATACAACAAAATGAAGAAATTGTCAAACATTTTTAACATCACAAAAATTTTGCTGAACATAATTTTTAAAATGTTTGTAGCAGTACCTTGACAGGGAGCTGCCAGAAATTCTGTAAAGGATGTGGGCTAAGGGATATAATCATTAACGTTAGATAGATCTTGGCTGAAAGCAGAGAGTACTAGAAAGATGTTTGCTTGTGCTTTATTGGCTATGTAAAATATTCAACTGTGTGTATTAGAATGCATTTTGTATGATATTGCAAAGAATGGAAATTCAAGAACACTTAATTGTGCTCATGTGGAACCTTCTATACACCAAGATGCAGTCATTTGAACAAAACAGAGGGTTTAAAATCAGAAAATCTGTGAGTCAGTGTTGTATCATTTACCATATTTATTCAAACCATACACTGAGCAAATAATTCAATAAGTTGCACTATATGAAAAGAACATGGCATTAAGTTTGGAAGAAGACTCATTAGTAACCTGTGACATGCAGATGGCACAACCTTGCTTGTTGAAAATAAAGAGGACTTGAAGTACTTGCTGAAGAAGATCAAAGAAGACAAACTTCAGTGTGGATTACACTTCACATAAAAATTTCAAATCTTCATAACTGAAATAATAAAAAATATAATGATAAAAATAAAAAAGACTGAAGTTACCAAGGATTTCATTTTACTTGGCTCCACCATCAACAACCACAGAAGAAACAGTCAAGAAGTCAAACAACATATTCCATTGGGTAAATTGTTACAAAAAAAAATCTATTTAAAGTGTTAAAAAACAAAGATGTCACTTTAAGGACTAAAGTTCACCTGACCCAAACCATGGTGTTTCATCATGTATGCATGGGAAATTGGAGAAATGAATAAAGAAGACCAAAGAAGAATTGATACTTTTGAAGTACTTAATTGAAGAATATTGAATATACAATGCTCTGCCAGAAAATGAATAGATATGTCTTGGAAGAAGTATAGTCAGAATACTCCTTAGAAGTAAGGATGGAGAGACTTCAACTCACATAATTTGGGCATGTTACTAGGTGGCACCAGTTCCTGGAAAAAGACATAAATCTTGATAAAGGAGAATGTCAGAGCAAAAAGAGGAAGCTCCTCAAAGAGATGAAATGACAGTGGTCATAACAATGGGCTCAAGCATAGGAACCACTGTGAGGATGATGCAGGAATGGACAGTGTTTTGTTCTCTTATACATAGGGTCGCTATGAGTCAGACATAACTTGACAGCATCTAACAACATCTAGAAATCGTATCCAACTAATCTCACTTGAACACATGCATAGTGAAGCAGGAATAAAAGATGGTAGTCTTGTAGAAGTATATTTGTAACAATATATATTGTTAGAGAAATTCTAACAACTACTTGAAAAATAATCAATATACAAGTGTGTTTTTAAGAAAAGATAAATAAATATGAAGTATTTCAAGTATATAAATGTTTTTAGACATTTATGTTTCCTTTGTTTTTATAATTGAGGGTCATCTCATATTTTAGAAGACATAATTTTTATATATGTCTCTAAAAACACTAAGACACAGATTTTTATAAATTTTATAGTCTTTATGCACTGAAATTATTGATCATATTTGTTGTGATTTTTAGTGTTCTTTTGCATCTATATTATTTAGCAGCTCAGAAGCTATACTATAGGCTTTGATGAAATGCATAGCAAGTATGCTATAGTAATTATTTGAAGGTTCTGTCAAATATCACTGTGCTTACGAAATCATGCATCACCAATGTTATGATTTACGGTAATAAACCTATGCCATGGTAATTTTTGGAAACATTACAGCATATGGTACCAGATGCTAAGGGCATAGTAATTAATGAGAAAATTAGCACATAGATATTAGATCACCATAATGTGTCTACAGCCAAGGCTTCGGGTGTAACTCAGAAAGTAGATTGAAATCTTATGGTGAATGTGACACAAAAGTTAGTATTGATCTTAATAGCTCTATGCTATCAAAATGCTCTTGGTCTTTTGAGCAATAAGAATATAGAAAATGTGTTAGTTATCTAATTATTCTTCCCTTTCAGGTAGGAGCACACTGGGAATCAACAGTACATTGTATGCTTTGATCAAGCACCTTAGTCAAAAACAGTTTTGACATTACACTTCATACTCTCAAGAATATGAGCCTGTTTCATGGTGGAGACATCAGATTGAACATGCCCTAGTGCCAGGATCTTGCCTCAAGTCTCTTAAGTGAGGAGTAGAAACTGCTTAAATAGCCAAAGGATGACCCGATTGAAGGTCATCCTGTATATTTCAAAGCAGCCTCAGTAGCTAATCAATTTATAGTTGTACAGTTCCAACATCTAATAGTGATACCATATTACATTTACAGATTCTCTATATTTTGGCAAATGACTTTATTTTATGTTAAGTTAAAGCAAGCGCTTCAGAGACTGATTTTTGAGGAAAAATTTGAACTACACTAGTTATGAGATCCATGACCTTGAGAAAGTTACATAAACTCAATTCATCACAGACTTTTCACCTGTAATGGATATTATTAAAATATCTACTTTAGAAGGCTTTAAGGAGAATTAACTGAGATACGTCATGTGAATCAGTTAGCACAATGCCTGTTGCATACAAAACGCTCCATTACTGTTATGAACCATTATGTTTATTATTCCAGCAGTTCAGTGAGTTAGATATTACATATACAATAATTATAGAAGTAGAAATATGAATAATAAAAGATTTAAATGATTTTCCAAAGTAAGGAGGTGTCAGAGTTGACCTGTGACTCCAGGACTCCAAATCCATTGTTCTCCTCAATGTTACTATTACTCTATGCGCTGTTGCTGGTGTTGTTAGTTGCCATGGAATCATTTCCACCTCATGACGTTATATACAGTAGAATAAGACGTTGCTCAGTCTTGAGCCACCTTCTTGATATTTAGTATGTTTTAGTCAATTAATATGGGTACTGTGTCAATCCATCTCATTAAGGGCTCTCCTTGCTTGTTTGCTCTCCAGTTTACCAAATATAATGTCCTTTTAAAGCTATTGGTACATCCTGATGACATGTCCAAGGTACACAAGTGGCAGTCCCACCATCTTTCGTTCTAAGGAACATTCTGGCTGAACAAGTATTTGTTCTAAAACTGACTTATTCATTCATTTGACCCAGATGGAGGAAAATGAGTTGAGTTTATTGGATAGAGTATACCAAATTTAATGGACTGGTTCATAATAAACCTGATAAAAATCATTAAGTGTATTATTTTGCTCTATTTGAGCATAACTAATTTAGGATCTTAAAGGTAAACACCTCAGAATACTTTCTGAATTGTGCCCAAATTTTGCATTCAATTATGCATTTGATTTTTTGTACTGCTGATAGTTATCAGTTGGAAGATTGTTGCATGAAAGTTGGGCGAGGCACCTTCAATTATGTGTTCTTCCTTGTAGTAAATGTTCAGATCATCACACAGTCCTTAGGGAAATTGAGTAAACACATTTAGAATACATAATCTGTGTTGTAAAACGCAAATCCAATACAAACAAAATTAAAAACTAAATTATGGATTTTTATCTATCATTCTTTAGTTTTGTAGACCAATTCTTAGCAACTAGAAAGCAAATCTTTTCTCATCTTGAAAACTGGAAAGAAACCTAGACTCCCTATAATAGTTCCACAGGAAGACTGCCCCCATGTCGTTTGAAGGAAGCCTTGAACCCCCATACTTCTCCAGCTGTCAGCCACCACTCTTATTTTATGTATGCATTTCCTTCCTTTCCAAAGATCTTAAACCAAAAATTTAAAGGAAATATTTTCATGGGAATGCTAGCATCATCAATGTTGCCCAACAGAGAGGGGGGTGGGAAGTGTTTTGAGAAAGCTGATTCCTGAGATAGGTTAAGAAAAATTATTCAGAGAACTGTCTTGCAAATTAAAAGAATGAAGCCTAAAAGAATGGGGTATTAAAATATGTTTAATATGCAAATTCAAAAGCATAATTACTAATAGAAATAAAACCATGTCATCCTCATTAAACACATGAAAATCATTAGCAGAATTCATTGACTTCTCAATGACCCTATAAAGAGTATTTTAACCTTAGAAAGCATATCTAATTTTGGACAGACATTACCATGAATAAAACTGACTCCTTCTGAATATGTTTTCTTAATATCACACACACACCGAAATCTCTCTATCTACGAGAAGTCAGTGAAATCTGCTAATAATTTACATGTGTTTAATGAAGATGACATTTTTATTTCTATTAGTAGGTATGCTTACCACCACTTGTCTGTCAGTTTGTCGAACTGTGATGGCTTGTGAGTTGCTGAGATTCTGGAAGTTTTTCAGGGGTATCTTAAATACCAGCAGGGCCACCCATGGTGGACAGGTTTCAGATGAGCTTCCAGACGAAGACAGACTAGGAAGAAGGACTGACACACTACTTTCAAATATTTAGTCACTGAAAACCTTATGAATAGCAGAGAAACACTGTCAGATATAGTGCCATAAAATGAGTTCCTCAGGTTGGAAGGCACTCAAAATTGCAAAGTGGCAGCATCAATGGACTCAAGCATGACAACAATTATGAGGTTGGCCCAGAATCGGGTATTATTTGGTTCTGCTGTGCATAGGGTTGCTATGAGTTGGCACCAACTTGATGGCACCTAACAGCAACAACAACAGCCTATCTAACACATCTATATCATATACGCTCTCATATTTTGTGTAAAGCTGAACATATTATTTTATAAAACATTATAAATGTCAACCAATCCACAAACTGATTAGTCTGAATTGTCTTTATAGAATGCAGTCTTATTACTTTCCAACATAGAAAAAAAATAATCAAATAACTGCAAACTATGGCAATAAACAACAAAATCTACACATGCAAAAAAAAAATCTATGTCAATGTTCTGTGAGTCCAGATACTTAGCAACAACTAGCTCTGACTCTGGTTCCCTCAACTAAAAGGAAAGAATATGACATTTATGGCCATGAACCAAACAAATATGTAGTTAGTGCAACCGCAAAGTTACATTTGTTGCTCTCACATTTTACAATGTCATATTAATTCCCCTCTCAGTCCTTATGGATTTTTCAATGTCCCATGCAGTTCTGGCTGATGAGGACTAAGGTGTGCCTGACCCAAGCCATGCTATCGTCAATAACCTCATATGCATGTGAAAGCTGGACAGTGAATAAGGAAGACCTTAGAAGAATTGATGCTTTTGAGTTATGGTGTTGAAGGAGAATATTGAAAGTGCCATGGACTGCCAAAAGAACCAATAGATCCATTTTGGAATAAGTGCAGCCAGAGTGCTCCTTGGAGGCTAAGATGGCCAAACTTCTTCTCTTTTACTTCAGACATATTGTCAGGAGGGACCAGTCGCTGGAGAAGGATATCATGTTTGGTAAGGTGGAGGGTCATAGAAAAAGAGGAAGACCCCAATGAGATGGATTGGCCAAGTGGCAGCATCAATGGACTCAAGTGTGGCAATAGTAGTGAGGTTGGTCCAGGATTGGACAGTGTTTAATTCTGCTGTGCATAAGGTCACTATGAGTCAGTACCGACTCGATGGCACTAACAACAACAACAACATCCAAACAATAATAATTAAAGAAACTTTACCATATGACTTCATTTCTTCCTTCAATCAAAGACTCCTGTGATTTTTATGTCCTCTATATAGAAATCCTCAAAATCCTCGCTAACTATATAGAAGCTTGTATAGATTCTGAGAAGAGTCCTATAAATGCTAATGGTCAATAAACGAATTATCACATTGAT
This sequence comes from Chrysochloris asiatica, assembly GCF_000296735.1. Taxonomy (NCBI): domain Eukaryota; kingdom Metazoa; phylum Chordata; class Mammalia; order Afrosoricida; family Chrysochloridae; genus Chrysochloris; species Chrysochloris asiatica. The sequence goes on along the minus strand of NW_006408550.1, from coordinate 22,520,341 downwards.
GTTGTTGTTAAGAGCAGTCAAGTTTGTTCCTACTCATTGTGACCCAGTATAGGGTTTCCAAAGAGCAGCTGGTGAGTTTGAACCTCTGACCTAACTTTCAGTGCCATGCTTATCACACACACCAGGACCACAGTCATCACATTTTGTTTTTGTTGCTAGGTGCCCTCGAGTCAGTACCAACTCATAGAGACCTTATGCACAACAGAGGGAAACACTGCCCGTTCCTGGTCTGACCTCATACTCGTTGCCATGCCTGAGCCCATAGCTGCTGCCACTGTGCCAATCTATCTCACTGGGGGTCTTCCTCTTTTTCTCTGATCCTCCACTCTTCCAAATATTATATCCTTTTCCAGGAACTGGTCACTCCTGATAATATGTCTAAAGTATGAGAGATGAAGTCTGGCCATCCTGGCTTCCAAGGAACACTCTGACTGTGCTTCTTCCAACACAGATTGGTTTGTTGTTTTGTCAGTCCATGGTACTTTCAATATTCAACTCTAACATCATAACTCAAATACATCAATTATTCTCTGGTGTTCCTTATTCAAGTTATTGAAAATGCCATGGCTTTGGTCAGGTGCACCTTAGTACTCAAACTGACATCTTTGCTCTTGAACACTTTAAAGAGGTCTTGGGCAGCAGATTTGCCTATTGCAATATAGTCATCACATTAAGGCTTAAATAATTGGAAATTAAAATTCTAAGGAAAATGAAGTTGATTTACAAAACCTTAAGCTATAATAGTGTACATATCAGTTAGGAATTGCATTCAATGGATCCTCCAAATAGTGGTTTCTTTTCCTTTTATATACATAAAATCTAACGATAGACATTCTTGAGGTGGAATGTAACTTCTCAATACAAGCTGAGATTCAGTTTCCTGCCCTCTTCTTCCTCTTTTACACATGACTTCTATTCTTGAGTTTGTCTCACAGACACAAAATGGTTTTGGAGCTGCAAAAATCCACATCGGCATTCCAAGCAGAAGGAAGACTACAGTGAGATTTCTTAGATGTTCCATCCAACTTTTACTTATGTTTGATGATAAACCTTATCTATGCAAAAGAGCCTGAGATTTGTTATGTGCTAGTATGTTGTTGGACTCCTGGTGTGGTGCTGCAGGACAGCATGGGACTACAAACTTTATAAGGTCAGCAACTCAAACCATATACAGGGTAGCTATGAGTCAGCACTGACTCAACAGCACTTAATGATAGCAATTACATTGTTATCCCAAACAATTTAAACCATACCATATCAAATATCCTTTTTCATGATATTCTCTTCTTTAATTTATAGGCTTTCATGAACATCTGAGCTCCAGGTTTGTGTTTTGGGTGAGACTTACTAATTTTTGTTGGAGAAGTGTGTTGTTGTTAAGTGCCATCAAATCCTTTCCAACTCATGGGAACCCTGTCTAGGGTTTCCTAGGAGTAGCTGGTGAGTTTGAACCACTGACCTTGCAGTTCAAATGGCCTTGAGGTCCAGTGCTTATTCTACAGCATCACACCAGGATTCCTGAAGAAACGTAAGCAGGTTTCATTAGGGAAAGTTATAACTTTGGTATTTTCACATGCTAATTGTTCCTTCTATCCAATAGCAAAAGCAAAAGCATTTTCACCATTGAAGTCAGAGACTGTGATACTGGAAGGTATTAATATTTTTACTCAATATTCAAGAACACAACAGGGAAGCTAGTAAGGATACACATGTCTTCTGCTCTCCACTTTCTGTTATTGTTTTCTTGAAGCCTTGCCTTTCCAAAAGAAGGAAAACTAAAACCAGGCAGGCCAATTAAAATAAAACAAAATGCCCTCCTAAATTAGCAATTAGTTTCAAAGTACAGTATATGTTTTCACTTTACCTCATTTTAGCAATTTCTTCTCAATGAACCAGTCACAAAACACTACACTGTGCTCTTAAAAATAACACAGTTGCTAATGATAAAATCTCCCTAACATTTCCAAACATAATACTGTACTCATAATCTTCAAAGTCAGATGAAAGCTGGTGAAAACACTTTCATTTAAAAGGCATAAAAAACAAACTCAAATAAACAAAGTCTGTAAACAGATGTGACATTTCCATGGTTGAAGTTATTTTCTTGATTTACAGAATCATCACAACTGAGGGTCACAAGCGACACTTACTTCCCAGACATCTTCACAGGAAAGGTTGAAGATTGCATAAAAGAGCTCAGAATGTTCTTTTTCCCAGGAAGGAAAATGTGTTTCACACAATGAATATTTGTCATCTGTCTCAACTATGTTTCTTACCTGAGTATTTTTTATGTGTCTTGGCTAAGAACAGAAAATACCAGGAAGATGTTTGCCCATGTTTTGTTGATGATGCAAAGGGATTTGACTGTGTGGACCATAACAGAGTATGGATGACATTATAAAGTATGGGAATTCCAGGACACTTCTTTAAGCTCATGTGGAATCTGTACACAGACCAAGAGGCGGTCATCCAAACAGAACATATAAAATCAGGAAAGGTGTGCATCAGGTTTGTATGCTAAATAAATAATCCTAGACACTGAACTATATGAAGAAGAACACAGCATCAGGGCTCGAGGAAGATTCATTAACAACCTGCAGTATGCAGATGACATCACCTTGATTGCTGGATGAAAAGAGGAGCTGAGTAACTTTCTGATGAAAATCAAAGACTACAGCCTTCAGTATGGATTGCACCTCAACATGAAGTAAAAAACAACAACAACAAAACACCCTCACAACTAGACCAGTAAACAATATCATGTATATAGAGAAAAGATTGAAGTTGTTAAGGATATCATTTTGTTTGGCTCTACAATAAATACCCATGGAAACATCAGTAAATAAATCAAAAGACATATATCATTGGCAAATTTAAAGCCAAAAAAGTGCTTCAAAGTGTCAAAAACAAAGATATCAATTTGAAGACTAATATACAACTACCTCATTTGAATTAAATTACCTCATAGAAAATAAATAAGGAAGACTGAAATAAGCTTGATGCTTTGAATTACAGTGTTGGTGAGTATTACTTAATATACTGTAGACTGCCAGAAGAATGAAGAAATCTGTCTTGGAGGAAGGACAGCTGGAATGCTCCTGAGATTCAAGGATGGCAAGACTTGACCTTTGAACATGTTATCAGGAGGAACCAGGAAAAGGAGATCATGCTTGGGAGAGGGTCAGCAAAAGAGAGCAAGACCCTCGATGAGCTGGATTGACATAGTGACTGAAACAATAAGCTCAAACATAGCAATAATTACGAGAATGCTGCAGCATCTCACAGAGCTTTCTTCTGTTGTACATAGTGTGGCTCTGAGTCAGAACCAACTGGGGAGCAGTTACTAACAGCAGCAGCAATGTGGCCTTGTCTCTTTTACTCTCAAGAGGGAAGGGAACATCTGAGAAGCATCCAATCAGATTAACAAGCGAAACGTTGGTAGAATGTATTGGTACTTTGAATGTAAGTGACTGGAAACCTTATTGTACTTAGTAATCAAACAAGAGCAAACTTTAGATCAGCAACCTCACTATGATGCATCTAAATCATATGAAAAGTAAACATGTATGAGAGATTCTACAATCCATAATATTTCAGTGATCTTCTCAGTGATTTCCCATAAAGGTGTAGAAAATAAGATGAAGAGAACTATGATGTTTCCAGTGTTCCTCAATGGAGTCCCAGTGTGGTTCTGCAGGATAAAGTGCAGGACTGTGAAATTGGTTTGAACCACAAGGTCAGTGGCTCAAACTCACTAGTTACTCCTCAGAAACCCTATACAGGGTTGCTATGAATCAGAAGAAATCCAATGGTACTTAACAACAGGAAAAATGTTCCTCATCAGAGTAGGATGTAGTGTCTTGTATGTTCATGAAAGAAATAAATAGGTAGACCAGTAATGTTTCCCCATAATTACATCAATAAGCACTAAATATCGGCTGACTATAATGAATAATGCTGTTGCTGTTACTACTGTTGAGTGTCATTGAGTCAGATCTGACTTTTAGGGTTTCCGAGGTACAGCCTAGGACACTCTGAATTAAAAAACAAAGTCAATGTTCATATGAGTTAGATAACATCATTATATTTATGTAGGACTTCAAAATGTTCAAAGTACTTTTATATCCATTAATGCATCTTATCATCAACACAAACTTAGGAGGGTAACAAAAAGAATTTTTATCCCTACCACACGGATGGAGAAACTGAGGTATGGCCATCCCTTTGTGATATTCAGTAACAATCAACTTGGTGAAAAGGTGCTGCAGTTTGTCTTTCCACGGAGCTGCTAGTTCATACCAACAATCGCCATGATCTGGACACACTGAGGAGCAAAAGCACAGAACTCAGGCTTTTGAGATGTAAGGACATACGCCCTTTCCTCATTTAAATGACACATCACATTGGCTGTCTTCAGTATCTCTATGATACTCTATACACACCCCTCATCTTTTCTGATTGCAACATGATCAGCAGCTAAATAAAATAATCCGTTCTGTTTTTCATTTCCTGAAAAGAACGTTTTTTGACTTTCAAGAATTAAAAAGAATTTTACAGCTGAAAGTCTTGGCAGACAGAAGGGTAGAAATAGAGAAACTTGCCTAATCAGAAGAACAGAGACATGCAGACTCAACATGAAAGCTTTAATGACAGGGTCTCTTGGGGGTCACTGTTCTGATTATTGGCTGTTTTCCTAATCCATTACCCTGTTTACCTTGATTTCTGAAAAAGTGAAACAAAGGATCATGCTCTAATGGATTCTTTTGTTAGCTGCCCATGTTTGGAAGTCTTGAAAAAGAAGACATTGCTTGTATCTCTGTGCTCAGAAATCTACAGGCAAAACAAGAATGCCAATCATCTCCCCGGGGCATAAGCGTGAGCATTTCATGAGAGCGGCACTCTTTTTTTATCAATATATTTATCAAAGCTATACAAGGAGCTCTGGTAGCGTACTGGTTACGAATCGGGCTGCGAACCTTAAGATCAGCAGTTCAAAACTACCAGCTGTTCCGCGGGAGAAAGAGGAGGCTTTCTGCTCCCGTAAAGGTTTACAGCCTCGGAAACCCTATACAGGGTCGCTATGAGTCAGAACCGACTCCACAGCACATAACAACAACAACAACATACCAGTGTCAGAAGCAAATAAATGAAAGTAACAGAATTCCTCTGTGACTTGTATTTTATTTGCATGGACTAATGAAAGGAATGTCCATGGCGGAGGCAGGCCTGGTTTGTACTTCGGTGGGAGACCATCTGGGAATACCGGGTGCTGTAGCAGCCCTGGTGTGGCGCTATGGTATAATGGACTGGATGCCAAGACTGGTTTGAGCCACAAGGTTGGAGGTTCAAGTTCACCAATCACCCCTTGGAAAACCTAGACAGGGTCGCTGTGAGTTGAGACCCAACCCATGACACTTAGTCACAACAGTAGAAGGAATGACTCTGGAAAACATCTGGGATAAGAGGCTAGGGGAGATGCTGAAAGTGACATGAACAACAGTGCTGTTTGCTGCTTCTGAAGAAGTCAAGGTTTTAAGTAAAAAACAAAGGCTCAGTCCAGTCACATAGTGAAAAAATACCAAGATCTTCTATTTTTGCAGTGCTTGCCTTGAGAAGTCAAGTAGCTTCAAGTGCATAACTGCATCTAACACAACGTATGGTCATCTATAACTGCAGCAGAGAGACCAACCCTGGAAAAGGTACTATGAACCGTGACTAATATATGAAATCGGTCAATGTGCAGAGTGGAAACTTGATCAAAATAAATTTTTAAATTAATACAGAAAATATTTTGCAGATATAATGTTTCATTAGTCTTTAAAAAAATATTGTTAGGTTTCTATGAAAATGTTATTAAGAGGTTATTGTTGGGCATGGTGTGAACAGAAATGTATGAGGCCACATGTACCAATGGCATAAGACTTTCTAGTTCAGAATATCTGTGATGACTTTTAAGATTGTATTGTGGCTTCCAACTAAACCTTCTTTGTTTTTTCAACCTGTGTCTTGTTATTCCCAATCATCCAATCACCTAAGGTGTAATAACTATGAGGCAGCTTCTGCCCAACAACTACCTCTCTTACTTTTAAAAGAATTTACGCACTATCCCTCATTACTGCCACTTGTCTGTTTTAAATACCAGCGGGGAAAAGCATACCATTCATTTCAAAGTGACATCCTTAAGACTTTAAAGAGGTCGTTAGCAATAGATTTTCCCAAATGCAATATGTCATTTGATTTTTTTTTTTAAGTTTCTATTGTGGATTAAGTGAAAGTTTACAGGGCAGATCATCAGTTTTAAATTCAATAAATCATACATCTTGTTTCATTACAATGATTATAATCCCTGCCATGTACCATCAGTTAACAGTATTTCTCTCTATTCACTTTAGCTTAAAAA
>NW_006408550.1:22508644-22510736 GCF_000296735.1 Chrysochloris asiatica | reverse complement strand
AGAAAAAAAAAAAAAAGATGGACGGAATCAACATAATCACTATACCAAAACAAATGGTCCATGTTCAACCATTTTAAGAAGTAGCATATGATTAAAAAAAAAAGAATGTCCACACCTTTATCTCCACAGTTCTGTTAGGTGTCCATGGCTGCTCTGATCCTTCCCCCGCTTGGTCTCTCCCAAGATGGAAGCCTGGGAGCAATTGAGCATCTTGAATTAGAAAGCAATGGATTTATTGCTTCTGCTACAAATTCCCCTAGCTATGAGCCTTCCAACCTTCTAAATATTCATTTACGTGTGGTTCAGAGTTCTGGGACCATCCCTGAGCCTGCTTGGTCTGGTATTCTGTGTTGTTGCTGAAGGAGCCCCTCACTGCACTTCTACTTGATCAACTATCTTTGTTCTCCCTCATTTGATTTTTTGACTGCTGCTTCCATGAGCATTGATTGTGGATAAAAGTAAAATAAACTCCTTGACAATATCAATATTTTCTTTGTTTTTCATAATACTTTCTATTTTTTGAGGTGTGGGGATTTTTATTTTCTTTACATGTATTTGTAATCCATATTGAAAGCTGTGCTCTTTGAACTTCATCAGTAGAGCTTCACATCCTGTTTGCTTTTAGCAAACAAAGTTAAATTAGCTGCATATCATAGGCTGTTGTTTGTTAGGTGTCTTAGAGTTGGTTCTAATTCAAAATGATCTTATAATGTCATATAATACACATGTGAAAGTTGGACAGTGAATGAGGAAGACCAGAGAAGAATTCATGCATTTGAATTATAGTGTGGTTGAAGAATATTGAAAATACTATGGGCTTCTAGAAGAACAAACAAACTTCTTGCTTGAAGTACAGCCAGAACCCAGCGGCTCTGTAGGATAAATATTGGACAATGAATTACAAGGTAAGTGGTTCAAGCCCACTAGCTGCTCTGTGGGAGAAAGATGAGGCTCAGAAACTCTATACAGGGTCGCTATGAGTTGAAACCGACATGACGGCACTTAACAACAGTAATTAGTATGCTTCTTAGAAGCAAGAATAGTGAGACTTCAATTCACACACTTTGGCCATGTTATCAGGAAGTACCAGTCCATGGAGGACATCATGTTTGCTAAAATACAGCATCAGTGAAAAAGAGGAAGACCCTCAGTGACTGCAGGTATCTGCTCAAACATAAAAACAATTGTGCTGATGAGGTAGTACTAGGCATGTTTTGTTCTATTGTTCATAGGGTCACTAAAAGTCAGAAACAAATTGAGGGCACCTAACAAGAACACCTGGTGTGGGGTTGTGGGTTAATGTGCCAGACTGCAAAACCATTTGAACTGCAAGTCTGCCATTGGCCTTCTTTGGCTGATGATATGGAGGTTTCCCACTGTCTCTTTCCAAAGATGTCATCAATTTGGTTTCTGTGAATTTCATCTGGTGATGCCCAAGTGTATAGTTATCTTTTATGTTAGTTTAAAAATGTATTTGCAATGGAGAAGTCATTGATCTTGCAAAATTCTATCATGTGATTCCCAGCATCATTTCTATTACAAAGGCCATGTTTTCCAGTGACTGCTCCTTCCTCTCTGTTTACACCCTTTGCATTCCAAACATCAATAATTATCAATACATCTTGATTGCATGTTTGATCAATTTCAGAATGAAGACATTGGTAGAATTCTTCAATTTCATCATCACTGGCTTTAGTGGTTGGTACATAAATTTGAATAATAATGGCATTAACTGGTCTTCCTTGTAGGCATATGGATATTATCTTATTATAAACAGTGTAGTACTTCAAGAAAGATATTGAAATGGTCTTTGTTATGAATGTGATACCATTCCACTTCTATTTGTCATTTCTTGCATAGTATATCATGTGACTCTCAGATTCAGAATGGCCAGTACTAGCCCATTTCAGCTCATTAATTCCTAAGATACTAATGTTTATATGTTCATTTGTTATTGTTGTTGTTGTTATGTGCCATCGAGTCAGTGCCAACGCATAGCAACCTTATGCACAGCAGAACGAAACACTTCCTGATCCTGGGCCAACCTCACTACTGTTGCCATGCTTGAGTCCATCGATGCTGCCACTTGGCC
>NW_006408550.1:22503038-22505799 GCF_000296735.1 Chrysochloris asiatica | reverse complement strand
TCCTCTAGTCGAGTTCTGATTATCAAGCCATCGAGGCTAGGTCAAATGGGTACTGTCTGAAAGTTTGGGTGTTCTTATGTCTCCCCCTCACTTCATATCAGCTGAATGCTTAACTCTCAGCTCTAGCCCTCTGTGGCTATGTCCTTGTCCATGGGCTCAAGTGTCCCCAGGTCTCACCACTCTTTGGATCAACCAGCACTTCCTCTTCTCTCTTTCATCTCCAGGTCAACAGGAGTTGATTGACTGAGGTTGAACTCAGCCTGTTTCTTCGTTGCTGCTTTTGCCCCTCTTCTACTCACCCATAGAAAAATGTGGCCGCCAGCAAGCTTACATACCTGTTCATGTGTTCCCATTGAGTTTCAGTCTTAGAGGGGGATTTGTCCTGAAGAAACTTGATTGCTTGCCTAGATGGCTTCCTGGTGAACAGTTTGCTTGTTCTTGTAGTAGCCAATCATGCTGTCATTTTTGATTTGGGTTTTTCCTGATGATCTTTCTTTGAAGACGTATCTTCTGTTGCTTTAGCTGTTCAAGGCTGGTTGTTTGTCCTTGCTAGTGGGATTGTCCCACCGCATAAGGTTCTGGATGGGACTCAGGATTCCACCTAAGGTTCTATAGTCTGCAAAGGCTTTGCAAGAAGCATATTTCACTGGCAAGTTCTAGAACCCATTTTAGGTATTCCAGTCAGTTATAGGATGAAGATGGGCTTATAAGTTTTCTGTAATCATGTTTCCCAACATTCCTTTCTATCCCACTCAAGTGTCTATTTTACAATAGTAGGCAAGGAAAACCAATATTCATAAGACAGTCAAGAATTTTAGTATTATTTCCCCTCTTCAAACTATGCCTAGATCCCTGTATCACAGAACACTGTTGCTCCAAGGTTGAGCATGCATCACTATTTAACTCTGTCCCAGTTAGCCCATGCAAACCTGTCTCAGTGTTCCTCTATCTATCTTGTTCTTCCGCCTCCTCCCCCTTCTTGTATTGCTCTCTCCAACACTCAAACTAAACCCCCAACCCCAACCCCACTGTTGTGGTTACCTTATATTCCACTAACTCTTCCCTCCATTTAAGACAGTCTATTTTATCCTGTAGTCTACCTGACCTTCTCACCACCTGGATCTCTGTTCCTCTGTGTTTACCTTCTTTCACATTGTAATTGTTTTGATCATAGACTAACCTCCCAGATCCTCTGTTCTTATAACTTTATTCTGTTATTGACTCTTTCATTTGTCGACTGAGTTCAGGGTGATGCTGCCACGTACGTCATTCTCTGGTTCTTGTCTATTCTTATTGGTTCTCAGTCCACAGAACTCTCTTTAGGGTGTTTTTCATAGTGGGGTTGGCTTTGGCAAAATCCCTTAGCTTCTATTTATCCTGGAATGGTTTGATTACACCATCGTATTTGATTGACAGCTTTGCTAGGTAGAGGATTCTTGGTTGACAGTTGTTGTTTTTTTTTTTCTTTCCGGGTTTTATATATGTCTCCCCATTGCCTTCTTGCCTGCATGGTTTCTGTTGAGAGATCCGAGCTTAATCTGATTTGCTTACCTGTGTAAGCAATTTAACATACCTGTGTACGTTACACTTCTCTTTTCCCTAGCTACTTTCAAGATTCTGTACTTACCTTTGATTATGTAGAGCTTGGTTATTATATGTCTTGATGATTTTCTTTTATGGTCTATCTTTCCTGGGGTTCGTTGAGTTTCGTCAATGCTTAATTTTTCACTTTTCAGGATGTTAGGAAAATTTTCTTCCAGAACTCTTCAACTATCTCCTCTGTGGACTTGTGTGATTCTTCCTGTTCCAGTATGCCAATAATTCTTAAGTTAGTCCTCTTCATGTTGTCCAACATGAATCTTAGGCCTTCTTCAGATTTTTTTTATCCTTTTTTCTGTTTGTTCTTCTATCTTAGTAGTGTTGAGAGATTTATCTTCTAGCTCACTAGTTCTGGCTTCTATCTCTTCACTTGTACTCCTTTGCCCTATCAGTGTATTGTCCAATTCTGATATTCTATTATTAATGATTTGGACCTCTTTCTGTAGGTTTTGAATTGTTTCCAATGCTATATCTATCTTAGATTGTTCCTGTAGTGCTTTCCTGACTTCTTCCTTATTTTTCTAGACTCCATTGTATAGTGTTTTGATATATTTTATAATCATTTTTCTGAATTCCTTCTCAGACATTTGCAAAGCCTGCCCGTCTTACAGTATGGAGTGTAGGTCTACTTCCAGCTCATTTGCCTCAGTCACTTTATCTCATTTCTGGACATGTATTGATATGGTCATCTGTTTCTGTTTTGGGGGACATATTCAGTCTTAATACTTAGATGGGTGTGTATTTTGGTATTTTTTATGCTTTCTGATTGCCTCCAGGTAGGTGTGATCAGGAGATGGGCTTCCCTTTTCACTCTTCTTCCCGAGAAATTTCAAGATGCCACTGTTGGTCATTGTAACTTAACTCAGGATTGAATTTTTAGCCTATTTCCTTTTTAGTCTGCTTGTCCCACTCCATAATCCCCATTCAGACCTTTATCCTAGTGGTAAACAGTTCAGGGCCGGCTGTGGCCATTTTGTACTGCTGTCTGGTTTTAAGTGGAAACTGTCACTTTAAATTTCAAGGAGATCTGTGTGCACAAGTCATAGAACCCTCCGGGGGTGGGATGTCCACTCACTCAGGCACCCCCTCTAGTCACCAGAATGTAGGTTCACAGACAGTGTGACACCAAAGAACAGATACAAAAAAAAAAAAAAAAAAGGTA
>NW_006408550.1:22477988-22501112 GCF_000296735.1 Chrysochloris asiatica | reverse complement strand
TGCCATGCTTGAGTCCATCGATGCTGCCACTTGGCCAGTTCATCTTGTTGGGGGTCTTCCTCTTTTTCTCTGACCCTCCACCTTACCAAACATGATCTCCTTCTCCAGAAACTAGTCCCTCCTGACAATATGTCTGAAGTATGAGAGATGAAGTTTGGCCATCTTGGCCTTCAAGGAGCATTCTAGCTGCACTTCTTCCAAAATGGATCTATTGGTTCTTTTGGCAGCCCATGGCACTTTCAATACTTTCCTCCAACACCATAACTCAAAAGCATCAATTGTTCTGTAGTCTTCCTTATTCACTGTCCAGCTTTCGCATGCATACAAGGTTATTGAAAATACCATGGCTTGGGTCAGGCACACCTTAGTTCTCAAGCTGACATCTTTGCTCTTTAACACTTTAAAAATGTCTTGTGTAGCAGATTTGCCTAATGAAATACATTGTTTGATTTCTTGATTGCTGCTTCCATGAGGGTTGATAGTTGGTCCAAGAAGAATGAAGTCCTTGATAACTTCAATATTTTCTCCGTTGATAAGAATGTTGTTTATTGGTCCAGTGGTGAGGATTTTTGTTTTCATTACATTGAGATGCAATCCATACCAAAGGGTGTGCTTTTTTATCTTCATCAGTAAAGGTTTTAAGTCCTTTTCACTTTCAGCAAGCAAGGGTGTATCATTTGCACATTGCAGGTTGTTAATGAGTCTTCCTTCGATCCTGATGCCTGGGTTTTTCTTAATATAACCCAGCTTCTCAGATTATTTGCTCAGCATACAGGTTGAATAAGTATGGTGAAAGAAAACAAACTTGCAGTACACCTTTTTAAACTTTAAACCATTCAGTGTTCCCATGTTCTGTTCAAACAACTGCTTCTTGGTCTAGGTACAGATTCCTCATGTGTTCATTTAATTTCTGACAATTTCCAGATTTATCCTTGGTACATTCCTAGATTCATCCTTCATACATTCCATGTTCTGATTATTAATAGATGTTTGCAGCTGTTTCTCTTCATTTTAAGTTGTGCCCCATAAGCAAGTTCTGAAGGCTTTACTCCATTTGCATCAACTCTACTTTGAGGAAGCAGGTCTTCTTTAGTCATATTTTGAGTGCCTTCCAACCTGAGGACCACATCTTCTCGCACTATAACTGATAAATTTCTGGTGCTCTTCATCATTTTTTAATATTCAATATTCTGGTGTTTTTGATAATGTTCCACTGCTATTCATAAGGTTTTCAGTGACTAAATATTGAGAAGTAGTCCATATCTCCTTCTTCCTTGTTTAACTTAGTCTGGAAGCTCAGCTGAACCCTGTTGATCATGGCTGACCCTGCTGATATTTAAATTACCAGTGGCATCGCTTCCAGAATCACAGCAATACTCAATCTACCATGTGCAACAAACTGACTGAAGACTGAAGAGTAATTATTTTGGTGAACATTTTCCATAAACTGAATGAAAAAAATCTGTAGCTATAAAGTTTTTTCATCATTTTATCAAAATATTATATTACCAAATGTATGCTGAAATTAACAATATATGGATCCTTTTCACCTTTTCTGAATCTCTTAAATTAAATGGGATATTGCTAGGTTATGGAGTAAAAGATGCAATTAATGTTTTGATAAGCTTTGTTGTAATCTTTTAGTATACTTTCCAAAATCAAAGACATGAATGATTCTACTTTCCAGTGTAACTTGCAAGTGAGATTGTGTTATAATCATGGCTTTTATCAAATATGCAAAACATAATTAAATTCTCAACTGATAGAGCATAAAAAGTATGATGGTGGAGTACATTGATTTTTGGTTTAAAATTTAATAATAATTCAATAAAATATGCTTCTTAAGCTCTAATATATACCACTTATTTTGTTAGAGGTTGATAATGAGACAATGAACAAGGTAGTCATGACTGGCTTTCACAGAATTGACACTCTTAAAGAAAGGATAAATGTTCAACAAGTAATGACAAGTCTGATAAGTTTCATAGAGAAGAAATAGAAGTGAGTATGAAAATATGGAGCAAAGGGTTATAACTGGTCTAGGTGATCAGTGAAAGACCAGTGAGCAAACATGTCACAACATAATATTTTTATTGACTGTTGTGTTGTTAAGTGCCATCGAGTTGGTTCCAACCCATCGTGACCCTGTATAGGGTTTCCAAGGATTGACTGGTGAGCTTGAACCACTGACCTTATGGTTCAAACCAACTTGGCAGTCTAGTGCATTAACACACAGTGTCACACCAGGACTTCATTTCTGTTGCATAAAGGGTAATATATAGATATATAGACAGAACATAAGTGAATATAAACACATAATTAAGTAATTTCTTATGTGAAAATGTGTGGTGTGTGTGTGTTTTGAGAGTTGGTGCTGATAAGAATCTAGTGAGATATTGAGCATCTACAGTATTTAAAACCATGAACTAACCCCTTCAGAAAATTTAAAAAATAATAGTCAAATATGTTTGAAACCAACTCTCTTGAGAAACAAATTCCACCAAAATATGAGTGATGAATTATACTTCATAAACTTTTAGCTCTCAGTAAATAAAATACATACCAACATTTCCTTAGAATGTGTATCTAGGACTTCAGAGAATTTAAAATTTGGAAGCATACCAACCTTGCCTTTGATTCTGCAATCGCTCCTCTTCATCCTCCAATAGCTAATCCATATTTTCTATTTATGCTCAATGAAGCAATAGCACAAATCTCATGGCTATTAGAATCAAGTTGACTCAAGTTTGTTATTCTATTCTACCCATTATGAAATATCTGTGATCTCAGAAAAGTTATTTAAGATTTGTCTTAATATATTCAGAGAAAACTAAGATAATACTTTCAAAGTCACAGTCTTAAAGGATATGAAGAATGTAAACATATCTTTCATATAAACAAGTTGCGCCGTGTCTACTCTAATTTATGAAGATCCCTGTGTGTCAGAGTAGAACTGTACTCCATAGAGTTTTCAGTGGCTAATTTTTTTATTTTTTATTTTTTTAATAGTTCCACTGACCTTTTGTCTGTCATACCTTTGGGTGAATTCGAACCTCTGACCTTTTGGTCAGCAACTGAGCACATTAGCCATTGGCACCATTCAGGGACTTCATCCATCATATAGTTGTCAACAAACACTTGTGAAGGAGCCCTGGAAGCACAATGGGGTAAGTGTTGGGTGCTAACTAAAAGGTTTTGTTGTTGTTGTTAAGTGCTGTCGAGTTGGGTCCCAAAAAGTAACTGGTGAGTTTAAACTATCGACCCTGTGGTTCATACCAACATTGTGATCTAGTGCTTGTCCCACAGTGCCACCTCAGTACTCCAAATAAAAGGTGGAAGTTTCAATGGTGCAATCTGCTTCCGTAAAGATTTACAGACTTGGAAACTATGGAGCAGTACTATTCTGCCCTATAGGGATACTCGAGTCAAAACCAACTCAATGGCAGTAAGGAAACACATACACGACTCTATACCCTTTTGATTTCTTTTTAATATTAATATAGACTATTTTATTCTAATAGCTGAACTTAAGTTAATATGTCTTCTTACTTTAAACCTGAAGTTCAAGAGCAGAATTTAAAGCCATTGCCATGTGTTAAAAAGGTGTCAGAAATCAATGTGTAAAAATGGAGAAGACTTAGAAAAAGGGAGGAAGGTCTTAACTGGAGTGTCTGAACTCAAATAATAGATATCACTGTTGATTCTGTCTCTTTGGGAGGCCGTATGTTTATGATAGGGCTATTCAGATTCCTTTCCTAACAGTGTGCATACACAAAGGAGCTCTGGTAGCATAGTGGATTACAAAAGGTCAGCAGTTAGAATCTACCAATCACTCAGAGAGAGAACAACGAAGCTTTCTGCTCCCATAAAGATTCACACTCTGGAAAACCCTATACAGAATAGCTACGAGTTGAAACCGACTCAAAGGCACACACCACAACCACCAAACATAATTACACTCCCCATATACACAGATATACACGCACATACCCATATTTTCACAGAACTGAGAGTGGATAGAGTCCACACATTTGTTTTCCATCATAATGACCCATTTCCCAGACTTTCCCTTCATTTCTTTAAGGCCTTAAGTAGCTGAGGTAGTTTTATATATTTATTTTTTTCCTGGTTCATTAGTTATTTCTGATCACCTGAAATAGCTCTGGGGAAAGACTGGCAAGGGGAACCTTATTTCTGCTAGAACAGCTTCCTTCAAACTAAAATGAAGCCTATTGCTCAAGTCACAGAGCAAGTACTAATGTAGAAACTTAATTTCTGAAGGTGACTCAATACAGCAGCTAATTTATTTTAAGAATTGTGGAGGTACAATGTAAATGATCTCCCCAGAAACCCAGAAACTTAAAGTGACCCTCAAAACGTCAGCATGTTTG
This sequence comes from Chrysochloris asiatica, assembly GCF_000296735.1. Taxonomy (NCBI): domain Eukaryota; kingdom Metazoa; phylum Chordata; class Mammalia; order Afrosoricida; family Chrysochloridae; genus Chrysochloris; species Chrysochloris asiatica. The sequence continues at coordinate 22,496,721 of NW_006408550.1, read as the reverse complement.
ATATGGAAAAAGCATGGCCCTTATGAGATGATGGTTACTTCTATCATACGTTTGTTTACATGTATACATTTACTCAGAGAACAGCAACAGTAGGATAATTTTTAATCATGGCCAAAAGTAGCAGCAGCATTAAAGAGTAAGTGATTTGTGAAACAGAAAAGTGTCATGAATTTCAGGAGAAATAGCTGGAGGATGAAGATATTATTTTTCTAAACTATCAGCTGTAGCCCATCTGTGTGGCACTGTCTGATGGTGTCTTAATTCTCTACCCTATTATCAAAGGTCCTCAGCAAAGGTCATCAAACAAACAGAGCCATTTGTTAGAGACTGAGATTAGGAAAAATAAGCATGAGTCACAGCTTTGTGCTCTCCCATACCAGAGGAGCAGAAAGTAGAAATTCTTCTAAAAATGATTGTGTATTAAAGCAATGAAGTCATTCATCCCAAAAAATGTTTTTACTTGCTTTCCTCAATGTGTATTAAGCGTTTTCATCTCTCACTGGATATTTCATTTTCAAAGTAAAAAGGTCACTAAAAAGAAGTGACAAAGAGACAAAGATTATATATATATGTAAAATCTCAGAAACCCTATACAGAGTTGCTATGGGTTGGAAATGATTTGACAGCAAATACTAACAAATGTGTGTGTGTGTGTGTGTGTGTATATACATATTGTTGTTGTTAGGTGCCATCAAGTTGGTACCGACTCAGAGAGACCCTAGGCACAACAGAACAAAACACTGCCCGATGCTGGGCCAACCTCACAATTGTTGCCATGCTTGAGCCCATTGCCTCTTGGTTCATGTACAGATTCCTCATGAGCACAATTAAATGTTCTGGAATATTCGTACTTCACAATGTTGTCCGTGGCTTGTCATGATCCATACAATTGAAACCTTTGCAAATGAACATTCCATGGGCTTTACTCTCACGATCTTTACTCCATTCACATCATCATGGTCAACTCTACTTTGAGAAGGCAGCTCTTCCCCAGTTGCATTTTGAGTGCCTTCCAACCTGAGAGGCTTATTTTCTGGCACTATATCTGACAGTGTTTCTCTGCTATTCACAATGTTTTCTGTGGCTAAATATTCTAAAGTAGTTCATCACTCCTTCTTCCTAGTTTGTCTTCATCTGGAAGCTCATCTGAAATCTGTCCACCATGGGTGACCCTGCTGGTGTTTAAAATAGCCTTGGCATAGCTTCCAGAATCACAGCAACTCACAAGCCACCAGAGTACGACAAACGAGTGGTGGATATTGTTATGTTGTTGTTATGTGCCGTGGAGTCGGTTCATATATGTATATATATGCTGTTGTTATTAATTTCTGTTGAGTAGTTCCAACCCATAGTGACCCTGTATAGGGGTTTCCGAGGAGCAGCTGGTGTGCTTGAACTGTTGACCTTGTGGTTCGAATCGCTCGTACAATCCAGCTGTTTAAAATTTCCAAGAGTTGTTCCCTCTTTTAATAAAAATTGGATAAAAATCACATTTAAGAAGCAGCCATAGAAAGAGGAGTTTTAATTGTGGAACACAGAGATTCTTAGGTAAGCAGAATGCCTTTGTTGGGAGTGATTTAAAACTCTTTCATGCACAGTTCAGGAATTAGTCTCCTGATGAGAACTCATGATTCCTGTGGCTCTTAGAAAGCATCTCCCTTTCGGGCAAATTGATGAATTGTCCCTGCCAGCTAAGGAGCTTTGAGATAAGATTTTCTGAGATTTCTAGAGTCAGAAAACCAATAATATCACAACCCAAAACAAGAGAGGACACAAAGGAAAGTACTTACTTTTGTCCATCAGAGTAAGGTCTACTAAGAACGTGATGAAATGTCCTTATTACAGCACTTAATAGCATATGATATAAGCAAATTTAACCATTACCTTAAATAAGTTTTAAGAAATGGAAATTTTTAAGACTTCTGAACATCCATCTAACGTGCAACTATTTTTCTCTCCCTATCTGGATCAAAGATGAGTGAAGAAAATCAAAGACTCAAGGAAACAAATAGTACAGAGGACTTATGAGCCATATGAACCCCAGCCACTATCATCCTGAAATCAGAAGACCTAGATGATGTCCAGCTACCACTGCTGACCACTCTGAAAGGGATCACAATAAGAGTGGGAGAAAAATGAGGAACAAAACTCAAAATAATAAAAACACCACGCTTACTGGTCTAGTAGAGACTGGTAGAAATTCCAAGACTATGGCCTTTAGATCCCCTTCAAGCATGGAACTGAACTCACCCCAAAGACTCAACTTTCAGCCAAACATAGATAGGCCGATAAGGTAAAAAATAACATCAGGGAGATACATACTCCTCAGAGCAATAACAATATGAGATCATCAGGACAGAATTTTCCCAGAGGTAAAACCCAGAAGGCAGAAAAGGATAGAAAAGAAGAATAAATGGGCGTGGTAAACACAGGAAGGAAGTGGGAAGAGCACTGTTACATTATGGGGATTGAATCCAGTGTCTCAAAACAAAATGTGTATGAGTTTTTCAACGGAAAACAAGTTTGCTCTGTAAACTTTCATCCAGACCACAATAAAAGTTAAAGAAAACAAGAAAAGAAAAATGTTAAAGCCTGCAAATAGAGCCCAGAGAAGAAGTACCTATGTAAATATGCCAAATCTCTTCTTCAAAGGATAATAAGTTTGATTCTTATGTTCAATTTTTCATTCATTCTCTTATCTACTCACTGAGTAGAAAACACATGTTGAGTACTGTTTGAGAAATTGAAGTACAACTGTGAAAAAGGCAGGAATCCTTTTTGCCTTCATGTAACCTACATACTCTTGGAGAGGAAAGGGAAAGATAAAACAAATATATTGACAACTAAGTGAATAAGATAGTAGTTGTTGTTGTAAAGACAGTAAAAATTAAAATAAAAAGGAGAGAACAATAAGAAGAAAATGACTGGAAGCATTTTCTCAAAAGGTGACATTGTGGGTGGAGTATGAATTCCATCAAGGAGTCTGGGGAAGGGAAGAATTCCAGGCAGAAGTAGCAGTTATAAAGGCCATGTGGCTGGAGCACAGAGAGTAAAGGAGATGAGGTAGGAGACGAAGTAAGACACAGTTAGTTAGGAATTTGAAGATCAGAAGGAAATTAGATCTTAAATTCATTGGCATATATTGTAGAATTGTAAGCAGTAAAGTGGCATGGTTTGATTTATACTTATATGAAATTAGTCTGACTAGAGAATGGAATATGGATACCAGCCAAGCAGAGGAAACAGTGACAGTAGTTAGTTGGGAGAAACCATGCTGAACCAGACGAGAAATGATGATGACTGTAGTAGAGTGTTAACGAGCTCTGGTAGCGTAGTGGTTACAAACCAGGCTGCGGGAGAAAGATGAGGCTTTCTGCTCCCATAAAGATTTACAGCCTCGGAAACCCTGTACAGGGTGGCTATGAGTCGGAACCGACTCCACGGTACTTAACAACAGCAACAACATAATAGAGTGTTAGCAGTTGTTAAGTCTCATTGAGTTGGTTCCGACTCATAGTGACCCTCTATAGGGTTTCGAGAGCAGCTGATTGGTTTGAACTGCCAACCTTGCAGATATCAGTCCAGTGCTTGCTAGCAGTGGAGATGGTCAATGTGTGGTAATTCCTGGAGGCCTGGACATTGATTGAAAATTGACTTGCTGAAGAAAAGAGCTCAAAGATAATCCCAAGGTCTTGGTTCAAGTAAATCAATGGATGGTAAGAAAAACTAGAAAGAAAGATATTGTGTTGGGGATAGGAATGAGGGATTTTTCTTTGTCAATATTAACTTTCAGATGCCTAAGAGACATTCAAGGAGACCTGAAGTTGAAACAGTTAAGCACATAGCTGCTAACTGAACAGTTGATGATTTGAACCCACCCAGTGACTCCACAGCAGAAAGATCTGGTAATCTCCTGTCATAAAGTTTATAACCTGGAAAATTCTATGAGGTAATTCTACTGTCACATGGGGTCATTATGAGTTGAAGTCAACATAGTGTCATCTAACAACAATAGCAATGAGATGTCACACTAAAAGTTGGTATACGAGTCTAACGCTCAAACAAAGATGTCAATTTGAGATATACATTTGAAAGTCATAAACATACTGTTGTTATTTAAAGCCATAGAACTGGATGCTTTAGATAAACATATCATGTGCAGAGGAAGATAGACTGCCCTCCTTCATTTTGTCCAAGACCATTTTATACAAATAGCCTGAGAAATCTGCTACATCAGAGGAGTATTGAGAGGGAGGGCATTATATGAAATCTATTTAAAGGCCTGAATTGGAAAGTGTTATAACCCTTGCACTCACATTGGCTACAATCCAATTGCTCAGTAAGGGAAATTAGAAAATGTAGGGTGGCCATGGCAACATGGTGAGCACTAACAGCGTCTACTACAGAATAAACATTTGATTGACTGGAGTGAAGGCAGAGTAAGAGGTGACAAAATGCATAGTGAATGGAGATGATGCAAATATTTTCCAGGTCATGAAAGTCTTCTGTAACACCAACTCCTCCTCAAACTACCAAACTTAGTATTTTCTGTCCTTAATGTAAAATACTTTCAGACATCAACCAAGATCAGCCTAAACAAAAATTTTACCATGTGTCATATACCATTGATATAATATTTGAGCAAAACTGGTATATATACTTACAGGTGTGGCAATGCAGGATCAGCACTAGACTGTGAACCACAGATTGGCAGTTCAGGCACACAAGCTGCTCCTCAGAAACCCTATAAAGGGTCACTTTGAGTTGGAACTGACTCCACAGCACTTAACTACATGTTTTTGTTGCTGTTAGATGCCGTTAGTTCAGTTCCAACTCATAGTGATCAGTGCACAATAGAATGAAACACTACGTCTCCTTGTACCGTCCTCACAAATATTGCTACATTTCAGCTCATTGCTGCTGTCACTCTACCAATACATCTCTTTGAGGGTCTTTCTCTTTTTTGATGACCCTTCATTTTACCAAGCACGATGTCCTTCTTCAGAAACTAGTCCATCTAGATAACATGTCCAAAGTACAAATGACAAAGTCTCGCCATCCCAACTTCAAAAGAACATTCTGATTGTACATCTTCCAATATACATTTGTTTGTTCTTCTGGAAGGCCAAGGTAGTTTCAATATTCTTCCCCAACTCAATGACTCAAATGCTTCAAGTTTTCTTTAGTCTTCCTTATTCATTGTCCAATTTTCACATTTACATCATGATTTGGCTCAAATGTACCAAACTGACATCTTTGCTCTTGAACACTTTAAAGAGGTCTTATTCAGCAGATTTTCCTAATGCAATATAGCATTTGATTTCTTGACTGTTACTTCAATGAGCTTTGATTGTGGATCCAAGCAAAATAAAGTCTTTGATAAACTCAGGCTTTTCTCCATTTGTTGTTGTTGTTGTTGTTGTTGTTGTTGTTAAGTGCCATTAAGTCGGTACCAACTCATAGCGACCCTATGCACAGCAGAATGCAACACCGCCCAATCCTAGGCCAACCTCACTGCTGTTGCCACGCTTGAGTCCATCGATGCTGCCATTTGGCCAATCCATCTCCTTGGGGGTCTTCCTCTTTTTCTATGACCCTCCCCCTTACCAAACATGATGTCCTTCTCCAGTGACTGGTCCCTTCTGACAATATGAAGTATGAGAGACAAAGTTTGGTCATCTTGGCCTCCAAGTAGCACTCTGGCTGCACTTCTTCCAAAACGGATCTCTTGATTCTTTTGGCAGCCCATGGCACTTTCAATATTATCCTCCAATGCCATAACTCAAAAGCATCAATTCTTCTATGGTCTTCCTTATTCACTGTCCAGCTTTCGCGTGTATATGAGGTTTTTGAAAATACCATGGCTTGGGTCAGGTGCACCTTAGTCCTCAGGCTGACATCTTTGCTCTTCAACATTTTAAAAAGGTCTTATGCAGCAGATTTGCCTAATGCAATACGTCATTTGATCTCTTCACTGCTGCTTCTGTGATTGTTGATAGTTGATCCAAGAAGAATGAAGTCCTTGACAACTTCAATCTTTTCTCCATTGATAAGAATGTTGGTCCAGTGGTGAGGATTTTTGTTTTGTTTACATTGAGATGTAATCCATATTGAAGGCTGTGCTCTTTAATCTTCATTCATAAATATTTTAAATCCTCTTCACTTTCAGCAAGAAAGTTTGTATCATCTGCATATCGCAGGTTGGTCCAGTTGTGAGGATTTATGTTTCCTTTACACCCTCGGAAACCCTGTACAGGGTCACTATGGGTCGGAACCGACTCGACGGCACTTAACAACAACAACAACAACAACACTTAAGTGCAGTCGATACAGAAGACTGTAGTTTTTGACCTTCATGAAGTCCTCTTCAGTTTCAGCAAGCAAGACTGTGTCATCTGCATATGACGGGTTGTTATGAATCTTCCTTCAATCCTAATGCCATGTTCTTCTTCATATAACCCAGCTTCTCCAATTTTTGCTCAGCATATAGACTGTATAATTATGTTGAAGCAATACAACCCTGGCACACACCTTGCCTGATTTTAAACCATTAAGCATTCCCTATCTGTGTTCTAAAGACCCCCACTTGGTCTATGTAGAGGTTCATCAGAAGCACAATTAAGTGTTTTGGAATACATTCTGTACAATGCTATCAATAGTTTGTCAAGATCCACACAGTAAAAAGTCAACAAAGCACAAGTAAACATCTTTTTTGTATTTTCTACTTTCAACCAAGATCCATCTTATTTCAGCAGTTCCTCTGCTGAATCCATCTTGAATTTCTGGCAATTTCCTGTTGATGTACTGTTGCAATGATTTTCACATTCTGTTGTGTCATCTCTCATTGAAATGGGTACAAATATGGATCTCTTCCAGTTGGTTGGCCAGGTAGCTCTCTTCCATATTTCTTAGCATAGATGAGTGAGAGCCAATGCTACAATGATTTATTGAAAGATTTCAATTTGTAGTCTATCAATTCTTGGAAGCTTGTTTTTCTCCAATGCCTTCAGTGTTGCTTGGACTTCTTCCTTAAGTACCACCAGTTCTTCCTCATATACTACCTCTTGACATGGTTGAACATCAACCAATTCTTTTTGGTACTGTGTGTGAATCCCTTCCATCTTCTTTGGAGGTTTTCTGCATCAGTCAATATTTTGCTCATGCAGTCCTTCAATACTGCAATATGAGGCCTGAAATTTTTGTTCAGTTATTTCAGCTGGAGAAATGCTGAGTATATTCTTCCCTCTTGGTTTTCTAATTCCAGGTCTTTGCACATTTCAAACTCAATACTTGAGTTGGTCTTTGTCTTCTCCAGCTGTCCTTTGAAATTTTCTGCTCAGCTCTTTTACTTACTCATATCTTCCATTTGCTTTACCTTCTCTACACTCAAGTGCAAGTTTCAGAATCCATTCTGACATCAATTTTTGTCTTTTCTGTCTTTTAAGTGACCTTTTGTTTTCTTCCTGCACTAAGTTCTTGATGTTATCCCATACTTCTTCTTGTCTTTGATCATTATTAGACTCTAATGCATCAAATATGTTCCTGAGATGCTCTCTCTAAATTCAGGTGGGACACAGTTAAGGTCATATTTTGGCTCTCATGGACTTGTTTTATTCTTCAGTTTCATCCTGAACTTGTATGTGAGCAATTGAGAGTCTGCAGCACAGTTAGCACTTCGACCTCTTTGGATTGATGATATTGACTTTTCCCACTGTCTCTTCCACAAATCTAGTCAGTTTTATTCCTGGGTAATCCATCTGTTGAGGTCCATGTGTATAATTGCCCTTTGTGTTGCTTTAAAAATGTTTTTGTAATGCAGAAATCATTGGACTTACAATGGCATCAAAGAAAATGTTTGTTTTTTTTTAAACACAGCTTTTTAAATATGGCATATACTTTCACAAGAAGCTTAAGGTTAATAACAAAAAGATAATTAATATTTGTAAACTCTTCAGGAATTTGTATACATATATCATATAAACCATACAATAATGTTAATTCTTTAGTAGGAGTATCCCATTTGACAAATGAAGTTGAAGCTCTAAAATTAAATATAAACAAGTAGCATATTTGGGCTTTAAAAACTGATGTTGTTGTTATTAAGTGCTGTCAAGTCAGTCCCAACTCACAGTGACCCCGTACAAAGTTTCTGAGAAGCACCTGATGAGTTTGGACCGCCAACCTTTCAGTTCAAACCAACCTTAAGATCCAGTACTTATCCAGCTTCACCACACCAGGACTCCTTAAAGCTGACACTAACTTCAAAATCCATACTCTTTACTGTCCACTGATAGAGTCTATTGAAATTTCCAAAGAATCATGGTCTATGCTATTTTATAATCCTAAGACCAATAATAGTTCCTACAAAATGACATTTGAAGAAAAAAATGCTTCTACTGAAACCATAATTCTAATCATTGCATTATACTTAAAGACCAGTCTTGTATCACTCAGATGTTTATAGAGCATTTTCATATGGGAATTGATGTAAAATTAACCAGAGAAGATTTTCAAATCTTGTTAAGTTTCTGATATGCTATCAGCCACATATTTTTGGAAGCAGCATCAATGGGAGGCTTGTAAAGACAAAAAAACGTGAGATGTGGTGGTGGCTGTGTGCCGTGGAGTCGGTTCCATTTCATAGTGACCCTGTGCAATGTTTCTGAGGCTGTAAATCTTTATGGGAGCAGAATGCCTCATCTTTCTCCCGCGGAACCTCTGGTAGTTGTGAACTGCTGGCCTTGTGGTTCACAGACCAATTCATAATCACTACACTAGTAGTAAACAAATCGTAAGATGAAGAAACCATCCCATGGATGACAGCTATAGCTGATATTCAACACGGGAAATTTTTTGCAAATTAAATTTCAGAATTTGTATGGAGTAACAATAATTTTGATGTGTGTTCAATATATTTGGTGTAGTTGGTGAAAGATAGACAATGATGAACACTAAAGTCTACCAGTTGGATAAAATCCTAATACTCAAACTTCCAAGACCTACTTTGACATTATTTCATTGCTCTGTTATTTATTTATTTATTTATTTATTTATCTATTTATTTATTTATTCATTCATTCATTCATTCATTCATTCATTCAGAATAAATCTCCACAATAACAGCCAGACTGAGTCTATCTCTCTAATGTTGGGTCTTCCCATTCCATGTGACCTAATCCAAATTCCAGATACACTGGGTCACACTGACTGAATGTGCCTCCTTCTGAGCCCTCCTCTGCCTTCCCCATTCACACACAAATTCAGTAACATGTCATTTTTTTTATCTCTGCCAAGCTAAATCACAGTCATTTTCAATATTTGGAATAAATAATAGTTTCTCTGTGAGACCTACCCACATTTTTCCAGAAGGGCTATTCCTTCCTCTACATTTTCCAACTGTTGTATGTCTGCCTATACATTAGCAATTAGTTAGCATATTGAAGTTAGCGAAATGTCTTTCATTCTTACTATACTATGATTCCAAATTGCAAGAGCTGCATTTATTTTTTTGTCCCCAATGTATAACACAAAGTATATGCAGTGTATAGCAAATAGTAAGCCTTGAATGGATAAATAAGTGAGTTTACCAAAGACCCAGAAAGCAGAATCTACTTCTAACAGTCAGATTTGGCTCCTATGTGCATTACTTAATGCAAATGAGGAAATGTTTCTGGACAAAAATAATTAACTAAACACATATCTATTGGATTAGCATACATTTATCGAATACATGCTATTATAAGTGAGTGGGGATATTTAGTTCCTTGACTTTATATAAATACAAACTTCAATTGTATCTCTTAAAATATATTACATTCATTATGTGTTTTCCACTCAAATCCTCTGAGATAGAATTCATGAAACAAAGAAACAAAAAGAAAAGGCACAAACCAAATCCTGCAAATGGCCCTGTGTCTTTAAATGTTACATGGTTGAAAGGGATACTTGTGAAATCTATTTGAATTTTTCATATACACTATCTATTTCATCAGTAAACTACTTATTGAAATATTTACAAAGCCTAGGAGGTAATATAATGAATGATTCTGCAGGCAATCAGCAGATGGTATTCCTCAGAGTAGTAGAAGGATGGGGCACAATGAGTAAGGCGGCCATTGTAAAACTGGTCTACAATTTCAACAATGAATGCTGTAAACTTGATAAGCCTGTAGGCTGACCAAAGCAGCAAGATTCATTTCCCTGTGAGTATGTAAATGTAACTGCTTATTTGATTGGGTGCTTCAATCCCACTATCTCACTATTATATGGTTGCTAAGCAACCCTAGCAATATTGTGGTACACAGACTTTCTAAGATAGAGGTACCAAAATGTGTTTGTTGACTTAGTTATTTGAATGGAAAGGATGCAGACCCAAAATAATATCTTTTCAATGTGACAGCTGGCACTAACTGGGTAACACCTTCCAACCTCATTGTAATCACTGTGAGGCATTGTACATCACACCCTCTGATAAAGATAAAAAGATCCCTGGATGTTTCCTTATCCCGGAAAAACCTGTGTATAATCATTTGAGGTAGGGATAACACATGAGTATCTGATGATAGATGTTGGCCTTAGAAGTCATGTGAAGAAGTGTAAGTGGAGTGGAACTCAGATCCAGGACGTTTGTAGGACAATATGAAGCCTGAGTGATTGCAACTGTATTACCCAGTAAGCAAACCAAGTCATCAAGCTATATAAGTTGTCACAAAATGTACTGAGGCATCTCGTTCCACTCAGGTGAGGTAGAATGAAGGGCAGAAGTCTGAATCATAAAATCCTTGCTACCTCACAGTAATAGTTACTTATTTCACCATATTTATAGGTCACTAATGGTAACTGATCCAGAAAAAATGGAGGCATTGAATTGTCTTTGACTTCTTGTCAAAAAGAAAGAAATCACAGATGATTAAAGTCTTAGACCAGATTAAAAAGCCGTAATCAACAGCAAAAACTCTGTTAGCATACATACAATGATAATCATTATAATAAAATGTAATTTATTTAATAATTTGTATTATGTTTACACTGGAATTGTTCAAGTTTTAGTACATGCAGAGACTCTATCATACAGAGGAGCATACAGTATCCAAAAATACAAATGACCGAATTTGCTATTTTTATATTTCAGCTGTTGGTGTATTGAACAAAACATTACAATGAGTCACCTAACTCTTTCTTGTCCTATTGCTCCTCCCTGATTAGATGGTTTTGTCAGGTGAAGCTGAAACATTAGAAATAATTTCAACTCTTTCCTATCCTTGGTATCTCAGAGCAGTACATGTATATTTTCTTCAGTTCTTAATTTTAACGTTTTTGCTCTGCTATGATCTGGTCCTCCACATCACAACCTGTTTTTACAGAAATTTGCATTCTGTGGTGATACTGTTTATGGAGACTGTTTATTGAGAACTTGTTACCTGACAAGAGCAGAAACCTTTCTACTTGCTTTACCAGTGTTGTTGTTGTTGTTAAGTGCCGTCGAGTCGATCCCGACCCATAGTGACCCTGTATAGGGTTTCCATCTGGTGAGCTTGAACCACCAACCTTGCAATTCAAACAGCTTTGCAGTCTGGCGCATTAACCCACAGCGCCACACCAGGACTCCAGTGCTAGTCTATGTGCATTTGTTACATCATACAGCATCATTGTTTCAGTGGGAAGAGGGCATGAATGAACCAGGTCAAAATCCCAAGCTTTCTTTCTATACTAACAGGCACCTACCTCAAGGAAGGGATATGAGGAATATCTGTTATTCCTAAAACATGAATCCACTTAGCTGTTATCCTGCTGAAATACTTTAAAACAGTGCTTACCCCAGACATAATCTCTGTTGAGGAACCTCAGACATGTATATGCTATGAAGCATGCAGAGGTCACCTGTTTCTATAATCTTTACAATGATGCCTTTTTTAACCAAGCCTATATCATCACCTTAGTCTCTATTGGAAACTGTAGCCTGTTTAAACTACCAACAGTGTAATCATCTAACCTATCCATTTGGGAACTGGAAATGAACATGGAGATTCTGAGAATTTTTACAGACTCAGAAATCATTTTTGAATTTCAGTTTTGTGCAAAATCTGCTTAAATTATGCTTCAGACTCAGATTGTATCTGAAAACAGACTGTGTCTGATGGATAATTGAATTAATTAATATTTGATTCAATGTGTCAAATGATCAATTTTGGTCACATATTATCACAATGAAATCATTTTTAAACTTTTTGAGTTTAGGTACATTGATGTCTTCATTACATTCATTAACTATCTTGCTTAATATATTAGTTGAGTACCTGAAAAGTTCTATTCAAATCAAATTTTAGTAAATTGCAGTATCTTAAACATAATAGAAAAATAATTTATTTTAAGGCATCCCATTCTTAATCATTCTACAGAATAAATACTCATCTCCTTTGTTTTTGTGTTTCATGTTTACGATCTATTTTTGTCTGAAAGATATAGCCTATATTACAAATTTATTTTAACTTTATTAAGCAAATAACATTATGAACTGAAATCCACACTTGAAAACAAATATACTAGTTCTCTACTAAAAACTAAGCAGTTGTTTTAACTAGACCATCACCTTCCCTGAAGCCTGATTTCATTTTGGACAGACTTGCTTTTCCAAGTAGCTTCAAATTGAGTTTCTGATGTTCCACAGGTGAGATTTCACCTAACATGAGAGGGTCTTGTTTTGCATTTACAAGGCAGTAAACACTTTTAGTAAGTGTGTAACTCAAATGAATGACACCCATCCATGGGCTTCCTACTTTCCACTTATAGAGCCCATCTCACAATCCTCTTACATGAGGCCCTCTCTCTCTCTGGAATGAGCACTTCCCTTGAGAGATATGCTTGAGATACCAGTTCAACTCCTCAGAAAGTCCTAGTTCTGTGAAAAATTCAACAGCCTGCAAATATTTGCATACTGTGATAAAATGAATACTTTTTAAAACTTGTTAAGGAATAAAAAGCAAAACCTCATTAGCACATGAGGAATATCTGTTATTCCTAAAATCTGTTATTCCTAAAAGTGTTATTTTAAGCTTTTAAACATGAATCAACCACATTTTATATTTTTATCCACAATGAAAGGGGTGAAAGAAAAGCAGAAAAACAAACAATGAGAATACCACATGTTTAGGATTCAAATTCTTCTGAAATAAGACATTTAATGACAAAAAGTAACTAATATTCAAATACCTAAAATAAATACAATTGCACCTAAATATCTGAAAAGTAGCATATCTGTAATTTGTTGATGATTTCATCACAGCTCGGTATTCACTTGCTCACATTTGAGGGGAATTTAAATTTACAAGTTCATGAATGTGTTATTGTTCTGCATTATAATGAGGTTATAATACACATCATCTGGCAGATATGTGTATTATCACTTTATAAATTAAAATAATCCTCCATGTAGGGAGCCAACCCTTAACAAGAAGCCAAGTACATCTCACTTTGCCTTCTAATCACTTCAACAGACTTTCAGATGATCGCTAGTAAACTATACGGGCTAAGCATCCTTTTACTTGATAACATAAAGGGTCAAAGCAAAAGAGGAAGACTCCCGAGATGGATTGGTGCAGTGGTAACAGCAATGGGCTCATTCATAGCAACATTTGTGAAGTTGGGGCAGGACCAGGCAGTGTTTCATTCCATTGTGCATCGGGTCTCTATGAGTCAGTACTGACTCACGGGCACCTAACAACAACAACCATCTTATGTGCTAGAGATTCTTGAGTTTTTCGTTTTCTAACATCCTTTTCAAAACCTTGCTAACTTTTTCTGCCTGAGGAATGCTGCTGTTGTTGTTAAGTGCCATAGAGTAAGTTCAGACTCATAGTGACCTTATAGTTTCTGGGAGTGCTGGTGTGACTGTAGAATAGTGGGTTTGAACTGCAAGGTCAGTGGTTTAGACTCACCGGACTTTCCTCAGAAACCCTACCAGAACTAACTCACCAACATTTAACAACAACAACATAGGAAGCTGAGGAGTGGCTGGTGGGTTTGAACAGCTAACTCTACAGTTGTTGTTGTTGTCAGGTGCCATCGAGTCGGAACCGACTCATAGATCGGTCCGATCCTGGGCCAACCTCACTACCGCTGCCACACTTGAGTCCATCAATGATGCCACCTGGCCAATCCATCTCATTAGGGGTCTTCCTCTTTTTCTCTGACCCTCCACCTTACCCAGCATGACATCCTTCTCCAGCGACAGTTCCCTCCGGACAATATGTCCAAAGTATGAGAGATGAAGCTTAGCCATCTTGGCCTCCAAGGAGCACTCTGGCTGCACTTCTTCCAAAAACAGATCTATTGGTTCTTTTGGTAGTCCATGGCACTTTTAGTATTCTCCTCCAACACCACAACTCAAAGGCATCAATTCTACCGTTAGCAGTGCTTATCCTGCAGCACCACACCAGACTCCATGAATGTAAATAGATGATATAGATGATGAGATGTCCCTTAGATACCTCTAGTTTTGTTTGATTGTTGTGTTGTTGTTGTTTTGATTGCATGTTATGGCAATTAGAGAGAAAGAATTAAATTAAACAACAGCAGGACTACTATGGTATCTTAGTTCTGTTAGTCCTAAGGAATGATTTGGGATATAAATGTGAAGTTACTACCAATGCCTTAAACAAAACAGTAATTTTCAAAATTGAACTTACTGGAAGCTGCACTTTTGAGAATATGAACCTTGAATTCAGACATAGTCAGGAACTTTCTTCACAATTCATTTTCTTTGGATGCTTTAAGACATGATTGAATTTCATTGAGTGATTTAAAACAAAAATGTACTTGTGCACTCCATAGTCTGCAAAAAATACTACATTGAAACTTACTCCCAAATTAAATTTCATATCCTTTTACATAGTCAAAATGATCTCTCAGCAACACTGCTTTCAGTAGATAAAGACCAATGTTGCTCTGTTAATGAAATGACAAGTTTGTTTGGAACACAATTTTGAAACTTGGATTAGACTAATTATTGAAATATTTGTATTTATTGAATATAAAACTGTTCTATATATTCACACATATTTAGCTTGCTTTAAGATTTTGACTGTGCGAATAGAACAAGAAGAAATAAAATTCCTCCTCAAGCACATCATTTTCATTATATGTGGTTAGTGTTTTGTTCTGTTATGCACGGGGTCGCTATGAGTTGGTACCAACTGAATGACACCTGACAACAGAATAACAACAACTAAATAATATTATTGAAGTAAATGTCATAAGTATTAAGTATCTCTGTCTAGTTAACACGAAGAGAGTCAGTCAATATGTCCTGTCTAATGAAAAACTATCTGTGAAATAATCTTGAAAACAAATTTAATTGGAATGATACACAACATTGTTGTTGATAAGTGCCAACGAGTCTGTTCTAAACCATAGCGACCTTGTGTAGGATTCTGAGGAGCGGCTGGTGGGTTTGAACCACCTACCTTGCAGTTCAAACTGACCTTGCAGTCCAGCGCATTATCCTGGAGTGCGACACTAATACCATGTGCTAATGTCATTAAGTGTTGTTAGGTCAGTTCTGACTCAGTGACCCTGTATAGTTTTCTGAAGAGTGTCTGGTGAGTTTGAACAGCTGACATTGTAGCTCAAACAAATCTTGCAGTACAGTGCTTGCTCCTACAGCACCACACCAGGACTCCCCTACAGTACCTGTTATTCCCAGGCAGTCTCCCATCCATGTACTAAGCAGACCTGACCCTGTTTAACTCCCAAGATCAAATGAGATCTGGTACATACAGGGTGGCTTGGGGGTGCTATAAAGCCCTCTACACTGTGGGAAACTTCACAGTTCTGATTAGATACCCCTATTAGGTTGAATAAGGAGTTCTGGTAGTGTAGTTGTTACGAGCATCAAAAGTAGGTATTCAGTGAGAATATAATGAGGATACAATAAATTATAAAATAGTTGGTATGAGTTGATTTAGGGCAAGTTTATCTGTGACAACTCCATTGATGCTCTGCTATTGTGTATTATAATCTGCATACCAACAGGGTCCTGACATTAGCTTCAGGGGTTTAGGAGACACTTTACTGTCATTTGACAGCGATTAAAGGTGCTATCATAAATAAAATAATAAATAATCAGACACTGTCCCCAAATAAGAATCCCTGGGTGGTACCAATAGCTAAAATACTAGACTGCAAACTGAAAAATTGGAGGTTCGAGTTCACCAAAAAGAACCTAGAAGAAAACCCAGATGATCTAGTCCAAAAAAATCATGTATCGAGAACACTGGGCCAGAGTTTTACTTGGACGTACCTGCTGATGTTGTTGAGTGCGGTGGAGTCGATTTTGACTCATAGAGATCCTCGGTAGGGTTCCTGAGGAGCAGCTGGTGAGTTAAGACCAATGGCCTTGTGATTAGAAGTCTAGTGCTTATCCTACTGTGCCATACCAGTATTGGGGGTCATTTTAAATTGGAATCAACTGGACAGCAACTAGTGTTTGTTTCTTCAGTCCTCAAAGAGCTCACAGCCTGGTGTAACTGATAGACACAGAGGCAGACACTATCACGCAGAGATCAGTGCTCCCGGAGAGACATACAGCTTTGTCCAGGAAGCATCAGAGCAAGTAGTGCCTTGCAGCAGAGGAGGGGAATCTCTGTTTAAGGGGGGAAAGTAGAAGTAGTAAAACTAAGATGCTGTGAAGAGCAAATTCACTCCCTTAATAAATTTTGTCCAGGATAAGCCATAGCTTGATTTTTGAAATACTGAAAG
This sequence comes from Chrysochloris asiatica, assembly GCF_000296735.1. Classification (NCBI taxonomy): domain Eukaryota; kingdom Metazoa; phylum Chordata; class Mammalia; order Afrosoricida; family Chrysochloridae; genus Chrysochloris; species Chrysochloris asiatica. Next base: position 22,479,966 of record NW_006408550.1, on the reverse strand, counting down.
TCTTAACCCAAAGACAATGCTCCTTAGTCATGGAGATTCTGTACTTACCATGATTGCAATGTCGGTTTGAGCACCAAGGTCGGCAGTTCAAGCTCACCAGCTGCTCCTCAGAAACCCCATACTGGCTATGAGTCAGAATCGACTCAACAACACTTGACAACAATAACAGCAATCATAACTCGGAAGGTTACTATAGTAAGTACATCCATGCTTGCATTTCTGAACTATGTGTCATTTATCCTCTCCATAGAGTGTTTTGTTCCTGAAAGAAAGAAAGAGGAAAAAAAAGATGTACTTCGAAATAATGATTGTTGTTGTTGTTAAGTGCCACTGAGTCCCTTTCGACTCATCGCAACACTGTATAGGGTTTCCGAGGATGTAAATCTTTGCAGGAGCAGACAGCTTCGTCTTTCTCCCGCGGAACCTCTGGTGGGCTCAAATCGCCCACCAGTGCTCAGCCTATGGAACACTGCGCTCCCAAATTATGATTGCTTGCTTGTTATTAAGTGTCGTCGAGTCGATTCTAACTCGTAGTGATCCTGTATAGGGTTTCTGAGGAGCAGCTGGTTAGAAGTCTTCAACATGGGATAGGGACTCAGTCAAAATGCCTAAAGATTTTTGCTTTGTCGTGCTTAGCATTGTAAAGCAGACGGTATTTTTACTTATTAACTCAAGAAAATTTTATCATTAAAATAAGCTAAGAAAAATGTGCAAAATAAGAGACCTAGCCCCTAAGAGTTCATAGTCTGATGTTTGCCCACAGATTTTTTTTTTTCCCCACCAGAATCAACTGCTGGCTCTGCTCTGTTTGACTTTTCCTTTGGTCTCTGGATGCATAGTGGTTACAAATCGGGCTGCTACCCTCAAGGTTGGCAGTTCGAAACTACCAGCCGTTCGGTGGAAGAAAGACGAGGCTTTCTGCTCCCGTAAAGATTTACAGCCTTGGAAATCCTGTGCAGGATGGCTATGAGTCGGAACTGACTCCACTGTACTTATCAACAACAACATAAAACACAAAAGCAAGAATTTTAAAAGTAAAAAAGTTCAACCACTGGACTTTTGTTTTTGCTGGGAGGTGGGGGCGGGGGGGTTCTATTTGATGTCAGGAGTCCTGGTGTGGCACTGTAGGACAAGCACTGGACTGCTAACTAACTATAAATCGGTATTCAAAACCACCAGCCACTCCTTGGAAACCCTTGGAAAGGTGATGAGTGGGAACCAACTGTATAGCGCTGAACAACAACAACAGCATTTGTTGTCAAGACAGATTTGACTGAATACATGTTGTTTGGCATTTCTCAACCACAACCTCCCTCTCCTTTCCTCATTCTCTATGGCTCTCATTCCTCCTCCATCATTAACTTTTAAGAAGCTCATTGGATTTTTTTTTTTTTTTTTTTTTACTTTTTATTGTGAATTGAGTGAAGGTTTACCGATTAGACCATCAGTTTTACATCCAACAAATCATACACTTTACTTCACTACACGGTTGCAATCCCCTCCATGTCCCAACAGTTAACAACAGTGACCTCTATTCACTTTAACTATTGCATTCCTCCCTGTGTCTCCGGATACCTTCATCTTGCATCTTTCCTCTGCTGTCCTCTCTCTTGTTGGATATTACCTGTTTTGTCACCCATGTTAACATGTATCAACCCTCTAGCCTATGAATAATTTTCCTTTCCCCGTCTCTCCCATAACCATCATAGATTATTTCTTTTATCAAGAAAACGTTTTTTTTCTTTAACTTTTTACAACGTTTGTGTCTTACAATGTTTGCCCTTTTGTGATTGACTAATTTCAGTCAGCATAATGTCCTCCAGGTTCAACCTTGTTGTGAGGTGTTTCACAGAGTCATCATCATTCTTCAACATTTTGTAATATTGTGTGCATGTACTAAAGTGACATTTGGGCTGTGTCCATCTTTTTTTTTTTTTTTAATTTAAGGTTTTTATTGTGGATTGAGTGAAAGTTTACA
>NW_006408550.1:22450333-22474505 GCF_000296735.1 Chrysochloris asiatica | reverse complement strand
CTAAGTATTCCTTTATATGTGGTTCAGAGTTCTGGGACCATCCCCTGAGCCTGCTTGGTCGGGTATTCTGTGTTGTTGTTGGCGGAGCTCTCTGCTATACGTCCACCAGATCCGCCATCTTGTTTGTTCCTCATTGGATTTTTAATTGTAAAATTAATTGAATTGATTGTTGTTGTTATGTGCTGTACTAACAGTTCTGACTCACAGCGAGCTTTTATAGAGTTTTCGAGGAATGGCTGATGACCTTGTAGTTAGCTCATCGACACTAAATGGTAGACATTAAATAGTAAAAATTGCCCAGGCAGATATATAATTCAGTTCAGCATTACAAGGGTCCAAGATGATTACTTGCTTCTACAGTGGTCTAATGCAGATGTTTTTCAGTCCTTAAGCACTGATCTAATCTCATTTTAATACATTCTTTATTACACTTCATTTTCTGTATTTTTTCTTAAAAGTTTTTTTTTTTAATTTCATGAACTCTATCTGTTACCTTTAAAAACACTGAATGTGGAGTTTTCAAAATTTTTCTAAGTACTCTTTGAGAACATATACTTAGTCCAGGACTCCTGGTATGACACTGTAGGATCAGCATTAGACTGCGAACCACAAGGTTCACAGTGAAACCCACCAGCAGCAACTTAGAAATCCTATACAGGGTCACTATGAGTCAGACCTGACTTCACAGTACTTAACAACAATAGCATCCTTGTTCCAAGGAACCCTGGTAGCTTAGTGGATTGTGAGCCGGGCTGCTAACCACAAGGTAGTAGTTCAAATCTTCCAGTTGCTCAGCAGCGTTTCTGAGTCAGAACTGACTCAATGGTATACAACCACCACTTACCGCTTTCTTTGAGTCCTGTTGTGGCACTGTGTGCTAAAGCACTGGATTGTAAGGTCGGAGTGAACTACAAAGTCGGCAGTTCAAATTCACCAGCCACTCTTCAAAAACCCTGTACCAGGTCACTATGAATCAGAACTGACTCAACCGACACTTAACAACATCAACAACAACATGCTTATTCTAGCATGTTATTCTCATAAGGACAAAGTACTACTCAGAGTATGTAGCCTTCTGCTACCCCACATTTTTGGACCAGTTTAATGGTTTCATAACATAATTTAAAAATATTGAAATAAGAATGTTTATGTGTAAGTATCAGGAAAAGAGTCGAATATAAAACCATGCAGAGAACATCATAATCACTTGTCATTTTAGAATATGGTTGAGACTTGCATGGACCCAATGAAAGTCAATCTGTAATGATTTGAAAGGGGTTTGTTTGTTGAGAAACAAATGCTCTTCATTGAACCACAAAAGCCTAGCAAGCTTAATGCCATAAATACAAAGCTGATAAAGATGCATGCAGAAAAGATTGGCAAAAAGTAGTCACACCAATAAAATAAGAACGAGACTTGATAATCTTTTAATCTCTCCAGTTCTGAGCTCTAGAAATTCAGTGCTTAATATTTCCCAAGAGCAGTATGTTGGTTCCCTACAAAGAAGTTCTTAACAAACCACAACAACAGTGCCCCTACAATTTCACTCCGGTATTTGTCAGATCTGTCTGGGAAAATGGAGAAGAGACAAGCAAAGAATAAAGATTAAAATAACACCATCACCTAGTGTGATAAGAAGAAATGATAGCTGATATATTAGCATACACACGTAAAAGGCCTTTACATGATTATGTTTGCTTATGCTGGTATTTGACCCGGATAACTACTGAAAAATTATGAGATGTTAGAGAATTGAAGAATTTCAGAATTTCAGCATCACCAATTTCTCCAGTGATATAAAAGGCCAACTTGGCTAAAATCGTCATTGATTCGCAATTTAGCATTAGAATGTTAGGTCTACCAAACCCAACTCACCACTGAGTAGATATTGACTAATAGTGTCCCTCTAAAGGCTCTCTACAGGAGCAGACAGCCTCATCTTCCACCATGGAGCAGCTGGGGGGTTGAACCGCCAATCTTGCGTTATTAGTCCAACGCCTAACCCACAGCACCACCAGGGATCTTTAATATTGGGTTTAAACAAAATGATGTATTGGTCTAGTCTAAAAGTTGATTAAAATAAATTATATAGCCAGAGTGTGAATACATTTTTACTTACCTCATATTTTCAGTGATAACTATTCCTTCAAATTTTTAGATTATATTAGAAACACACATACACCACTTTTATTATTTGTATGTCTTGTGGCAAAATTACTAATTATCTGCACCCAGATTAAAATTTACTGTACAATAGAGATTATATTTGTATCAATTATAAGAAATAAGTGAAACCTTTTATATCAGTAGGAAGTGAATTTAGTTCAGTTTCTAGTCAAAAAACTTTATCTGAGAACTATATTATGAAGGAGAGGCCAGTGATGAACTACTTCTAATAATCTTCTGTTGCCTCTGGTAGTATGCATGCATTAAGGGGAGAATGGATTCCTTAAATATTGGATGTATTTAGGAAGTAGGAAAATGGTGTGATATATAGAATAAAGCCATTTTCTCTTCAATGACATTTTCTTACTGATAGAGGCAGGAAACTGTGACAGGGACCAGTAACATTTTTTATCATTTTGGAATTAAAAATAATGCCACATAAATCCAAAGATGTGTGGAGCAGAATCTTCTTATTGAAAGTGCATATGGATTTGTTATGTGTACCTTCACCAAGAATAAAAAATAAAATAAATAAAAATGTGACTGAAGAATTGTGGGAGTGAGGCAGAATTTTACCAGGGATGACGGATATTCTAAGATGGAAAAGGGAAAGCTAAATTCTCAGCTTGGTCTACCTAGGGAGACCAAACTCCATCCTAAGAGTTCCCAGTTCACCCAAATTCCCTAAGTCGTGCTCCAAACATGCAAGTCAGAAAATGGATTTTGCAAAAGAAGTGAGTTTGAACAATGATCAAGGTCACTACTTTTGACTTTTTTTAGTTGCAGAAAACAACAAGATGAGTTTGTAGTTTAAAGTTAAGTTTTGACTTCAGTTTTGAGACAGAAAGGAATCTTAGGAATGAATTTAGAGATTATAGTCTTGTAATTCTGGCCTCATGGAGCAAGTAATGTCTTTCAGAATTCCATGTTACATTGATTGTTCTCCTCAAAAATTAATTGTGGGAATCCAAGTTCTTGATCACTTTTTGTCATTATGGTATCATAGTCTCTGCCCTTAATCTAAAAAATAAGCAATTCATAATAAAATATAAGGATACAGAGGAGCCAAGCTTCACCTTATTGCTGGAACCAACATTCAGGCTTCGGGCCAATGCTATCCCATCACCCTTAACAGGACTAGAGTGTTATCTGCCACCACTTATTGGTACTGGTACTGATGTAATTATTTTACTTCCTCTTCACTTATTATAAAAGTCAACAATAATAAAATACAAGAAAGCTAGTATAGAAGTCTTCCTGGGTAGAGAAGATACAAGTTTTAATGCTTACCGATAATAATTTTATCTCCCTCACGAAAACTTCCAAAACTTCTTGTCATTAATTCATATAGTTTTCTACAATACCATAAATAGTGTGCTATCAAACATTTGACCCTTTTTAACTTGCTCTGTTCACACTGTTGAGAAATAGCTTGTTTTCATTTGATTTCCTCCTGAGCTATGAAATACAAAGGTTCACAGAATATCAAATGATGAAAATCAAATGATGAAATCAAAAAGTTCACAGAATAAAGAATTTCAAAAATCGTGGAATTTTTTCATGAATTTGTTGGAGCCGCTCGTACATCATTCAGGAGTCCTGGTGTGGCACTGTAGGCTAAGCACTGAACCACAAGGTTGATTTGAATGGAAAGGTCTGTGATTCAAACCCACCAGCCTCTCTTTGAAAATGCTGTACGGGAACTCTGAGTCAGAGCCAACTCAATGGCACTTAACAACAACACCAACGTATATCATTGACTAGCTACTTTTTTCCATTAAGGATGTGCTGTTATTGTTTTTGTTAGATTCTGTTCATTCAGTTCCAGTTCATTGTAACCTTATGCACAACACAATGAAACACTGCCCAGTCCTGTGCCAACCTCACAATCATTGTTACACTTGAGCCCATTGATGCTGCCCCTGTGCCAGTCCATCTCATTGAAGGTCCTCCTCCACTTTACCAGGCATGATGTCCTTCTCCAAGGACTGGTCCTTCCTGATAACATGTCTGAAGTATGAGAGATGAAGTTCTGGCCATCCTGGCTTCCAAGGAGCATTCTGGCTGTACTTCTTCCAACACAGGTTTGTTTGTTCTTCAGGAAATCAATGGTATTATTAATATTCTTCTCCGACACCATAACTCAAATGCATCAATTTTTTTATTACTCTCCTTATTCATTGAGTTAGGTACTTATTATTTTTACCGATAACTTTGTTCTTCTGGAACAAGACAAATGGACTTATCCTACTTTTGCAGAACATCTCTGAAGGATGTTGGGAGAATGAAAGCAGGGGTAAGTATAAAGTCCGCTCTTGATGATCGAATTTTTAAGCTGCTTCCCTGTGAGAGATTTCTCTTTGAATATCTCCTGCTTCCAGGACTGCAGGGGATGCCTAATCCAGTGTAGAAAAGAAGTCTCCCATGATGACTAATAATCATAATATATCAGAACAAAAGTAGACCCCTGTGAAGGAAGCATCTCCACTGGGGTGCCCTTCCTGAACATCTGACAAGAAGACTAGTTCAGAACTGACTGAAAGAGTGTCATATTACTGAGTTATTATTTAAAAGAGTTTAAAATAGCTCTTCTACCAAGAGTGTTCCTCAGAGACATCAACTAAATACTGACCCATGCTACTCCCACTTAGCTTAGCCTGACAGCTTCAGTATTTGAGTTTTATTACTTTATCTGAGAAGAAAATCCTACTTGTCTTCTCTTAACATTTTAATAGAGGGAAACATATTACTATCACATTTTCTCCTCAGCAGTTTCAGATGAAGATATTATTTTTTGTTTTGTTTGTTTTAAGATTTTATTGTGAATTATGTGTTAGCTTACATGGGTGAACATTATCTTTACATTCATCCGATCATATTTTGTTTCCTTGCAATGATAACAATCACCTACATGCATCATCAAACAACCAAAAGGTACACCCCACACGCTTGCCCTTTGGCCACCAGCCCACAACCCCTCTCCCTCCCTGAGTCCAGAGTCCCCAGCTGCTCCTTCTGCCCACATCACATCATCATCTCTGCCTCCATCCCTAGTGTCACTGCCTCCCCAGAGAGGGTCTCCCACTTCACTTTTCTCCCTTGATGGTTCCAGCAATCTCTGCTCCTGGACTGTAAAATCAGCCAATCCCCTCTTTTTGTTACCAAACATTTACATTTACCTTTCCAACACTAACTGTCAGACCTGATAGCAATCCTTCCCTATTGAACCACAGGAATCCTTTCTCCCTCACTTTTTATTAACCCCATCCAGACAGGTTGGAAACAATTCAGTGGAGGTTATACCTTTCCCTGTATCCTCTGGAGCTAGGTTCCCTATTGAAAGCTTGTAAGCCAGTCACTTCTTGCCTTTGTAATCCCCCCATTTTGGGTAGCCAATGTCTAAGTTCCCCATTCTTGTTGACACTGTGTACCAAGGGGGTGGGAATGATCCTCACTGTAGAGATTTGTCCACTCCTTTGTCATACTGCATCCAAAAGCATAGGTCAAGTTCATCCACTTGTAGTGGGTTACTCTTTCTTTTTTCTGTTGTTCCTCTTCTTTCTTTCTCGAGTTAATTCTGATCATCCAACCATTGATGCCAGGTCAAATGGGTACTATCTGCAAGTGTGGGTATTCTTGTGCATCCCCCTTCACTTCATATCAGCTGGATGCTTCACACTCTGTTATAGTCCTCTGGGGCCATGTCTCTGCCCCTGGGTCCAGGAGTCCCCAGGTCTCGTCATACTGCTGGTTAACCAGGTCTCAGTTGAGGTTAACAGGAGTCTATTGAATGTGGTCAGACTTAGTTCACAATTTCATTGCTCTTTTTCCCCCACTTCACCTTATCGGTGACCAACGTGGTCAGTAGGAGGACCACATGCCTGCTAGTGTATTCCAATGGAGTTTCAGTCTTGGAAGGGGGTTTGCCTTGAGGGGACCTGACCACTTGCCTTGATGGCTCCCTGGGGAACAATTTGCTTGTTCTTGTAGTAGTCATTTGGACTGCTGTTATTGTTTTTGATTTTTTTTTTTCCTGCTGGTCTTTCTTTCAGGAAGTATCTTCAGTTCTTCTAGCTGCTCTAGACTGGTCTGCTTGTCCTTTCAAATGGAAATGTCCCACCTCAGAAGATTATGGACAGGGTTGAGAATTCCACCTATGTTCTTGTGCAATGCAATGCAAAGGCTCTGCCAGGAGCCTCCTTCACTGGTCAAGTTCTAGCCCCATTTTAGGTATTCCAATCAGTTATAAGGAGCTCTGGTAGCATAGTGGTTACAAATCGGGCTGCTAACCTTAAGGCCTAGCTATTCTCCCATCCGCCTTGTTTTTCCTTTCCTCTTCCCCTTCTAGTGTGTGCCCCGGCCCCCTGCACCCAAACTATGCTATGCCTATTCCCTACCCTGTGCTCCACCTTCCCCTCCATGGAACAGAATTGAGAATCCAGAAATTAACCCACCCACATTGTTGTTGTTGTTCTTGTCAGGTGCCATCAAGTTGGAACCGACTCATAGCGAAACAATGTCCGATCCTGGGCCAACTTCACTACCGCTGCCACACTTGATGCCATCAATGATGCCACCTGGCCGAACCCACCCACATACAGCCAACTAATTTTTGACCAAGTACCTAAGTATATTGCATGGGGAGGAGATGGTCTATTCAACAGATGGTGTTGGCAGAATTGGAAAGCGATATGCAAAAGACTGAAACAAGATCTTTACCTTACGCCTTGTACAAAAACCAACTCAGCCTGGATTAAACACCTAAATGTGAATCCCAGAATTACAAAGGCCATCAATGAAAAAATAGGGACAAATGTGAGAGCTCTAATACAGGGCATACACAAACATTTTTAAAATTACACAAACAAAAGAAGACAAAATAGATCAATGGGACATATTAAAATTAAAAACTTATGTGCATCAAAAGACTTCATTAAAAGAGTAAAAAGGAAGCCCACAGAATGGAAAAAAATCTTTTTCAATGACACATCAGACAAGGGACTCATTTATAAAATATCTAGGAACTTACAACACCTCTACAAGAAAAGGACAAATAACCCAATTAAAAAATGGGCACAGGACATGAATAGACGCTTCACAAAGGAGGAGATCCAGCAGCCAACAAACATATGAAGAAATGTTCACAATCACTAGCCCTTGTTGTTGCTGTCAAGTACTGTCAAGTTGATTCCGACCCATAGTGGCCCTGTATCGGGTTTCCAAGGAGCAACTGGTGAGCTTGAACTACAGACCTTGTAGTTCAAATCGCTTTGCAATCTGGCGCATTAACCCACAGCGCCACACCAGGAAAGATGCAAATCAAAACAACAATGAGGTATCATCTCACACCAGCAGTAATAGCAAAGAACAAAAAAGTAGAGGACAATAAATGTTGTCAAAGATATGGAGAGACTGGGACCCTCCTACATTGCTGGTGGGATTGCGAAATGGTCCAACCACTCTGGAAAATAATGTGGCGCTTCCTCAGAAGGTTGGAAATAGAGATACCTATGAGCCAGCAATTCCTCTACTTGATATTTATCCACAAGAAATACAAGCCATAACACGAGTAGATATATACACACCAATGTTCATAGAAGCAGTATTTACAATAGCAAAAAGATGGAGACAGCCTAAGTGTCCATCAATGGAAAAATGGATAAACAAATTTTGGTACATACACACACTGGAATATTATGCTATCTTAAAGAATAACAAGGAAGCAGCAAGCCACCACATAACATGATGAACCTTGAGGACATTATGCTGAGTGAAATTAGTCAGTCATGAAAGGAGAAATAGAGCATAGAGCCATTATTGTAAAAGATTAAGAAAAAGCACCCACACTAAAAAGGGGAAGGAAATTTTTTTTTTTTAATTTTTAAAAATTAATTAATTAACTTATTTTATCTTTTAAATTTTTTTATTTTTTACCAGGGTGTATGGGGTGGGGTGAGGGGCAGGAGGGGAAGGTGGAGCAAGGGTAGGGAATAGGCACAAGATAGTGAAGATAGTCTCTAAATGAGCTGGTGTTGACTGGTTAACCCCTAGCAAATTTAAGCTGCCACTAATGAAAGGAAAGCTTTTCAAGTGGTATGTGATCAATTTGTTCTAAAGCATCATTGTAGAGAACTGGGTATTGATAACAGTGTATTTCTACTAAAGAGGTTACATTTTGTTATCTTAAAGTTAACAAAGTTTATGTTAAAGTTAGTTGTACTGTGGTGGCTTGTGTGTTCCTGTGCTGCTGGAAACTATGCCACTGGTATTTCAAATGCCAGTAGGGTACACCTATGGTGGACAGGTTTCAGCTGAGCTTCCAGACTAAGATAGACTCAGGGGAAGGAGAGAGAAACTACTTCTGAATATGCAGCCCCTTAAAACCTTATGAGTAGCAGTGAAACACTGTCAAATAACACCAGAATATTGAAATTTGAAAACTGATGAATAGCACCAGAATAATATCAAATATTGTGCCAGAACATAAGTCCCACAGATTGTAAGTCACTTTCAGGTTGAAGAGCAGCTTCCCCAAAATAGAGTTGACCACCATGATGCAAATGGAATAAAGCTCCTTTGCCAGGGTGTGTTCTGCCAAACTGTAGTATGTTCCCAAGGCTGCTGGTAACAGTTCAAAACGTCCACATGACATCTGGCTGGGAGACCATTCATCAGTCTTTCTTTCTTCCTTCACTCACCCTGATGCCTGTCAGTCTCTCAGGACAGGTGTCTCAATGTAAGTCCACACCATGAATGTACTCTGACAGGTTCTAGTCTGTCTCCAACCTAAATATCACGATTTATTAAATTTGCACACCAACCACTAAAGTCAGTGATGATGAAATTGGAGAATTCTACCAACTTCTTCATCTTGATTGTAAAATTGACCAAATATGCAATTAAGATGTATTAATAATATTCATATTACTGGAGAGTGGAAGGCAAAGTTTGGAAACAAAAAGGCAGGATTAGTAGTTGAAAACTATGACCTTGGTAATAGAAATGATGTTGGAGACAGCATGAGAATTTTGTAAGACCAACGACTTCTTCATTACAAACACCTTTTTTAAACAGCATAAAAGACAACTATACACATGGACCTCATCAAGTGAAATATACAGAAATCAAATTGACAACATTTGTGAAGACACAGTGGAAAAAACTCCATATTATTAGACAAAATAAGGCCAGAAACACACTGTGGAACAGACCATCAATACGAAACTTCAGACTGAGGCTGAAGAAAATTAAAACAAGTCAATGAGAACCAAAATATGACCTTGAACATATCCCACCTGAATTTAGAGATCATCTCAAGAACTGATGCATTAGACACTAAGGATTGAAGATCAGAAGAGTTTTAGGATGACATCAGGAATATCATACAGGAAGAAAGTAAAAAGTCATTAAGAAGACAAGAAAGAAGGGTAATACAAAAATGATGCCAGAAGAGACTCTGAAACTTGCTCTCCTACATAGACATGCTAAAGCCAATGGAAGAAATTAAGACGCAAAAGAACTAAACAGAAAATTTCTAAGGGTAGATCAAGAAGACAAAGTCAAAGAATATTATGAAATATGCAAAGACCTGGAGTTAGAAAACCAAAAGGGAAGAACATACTCAGTGTTTCTCAAGCTGAAGGAACTGAAGAAAAAAAATCAAGCTCAATTTACAATAGTGAAGGATTCTATGGGCAAAATATTGAATGATGCAAAAAGCATCAAAAGAAGATGGAAGGAATACACAGTCAATGTACCAAAAAGAAATGATTGATGTTCACCCATTTCAAGAAAAAGCATAATCAAGAGCCAATGAACCTTAAGAAAGAGATCCAAATTGCACTGATGGCTAGTTAAAGAGCAAAGCTCCAGGAATTGATGGAATACAAATTAAAATCTTTCAACAAACTGATGCAGCACTGGAGGTACTCCCTCATCTATGCCAAGAAATTTGGAACACAGCTACCTGGCCAACTGATTGAAAGAGATCCATATTTGTGCCTGTTCCAAAGACAGATGACATGAAAGAGTACATAAATCATTGGATGCTATCATTAATATCACATGCTAGTAAAATTCTGCTAAAGATAATTCAAAAAACAACTACAACAGTACATTGACAAGAAACTGCCAGAGGTTCAAGCTGGATTCAGATGAGGGAGTAGAATGAGGGATATCATTACTGACATCAAATGGATCTTGACTTAAAGCAAAGAATACCAGAAAGATGTTCGCCTATGCTTTATCAACTATGCAAAGACTTTTGACTGTGTGGATCGTGACCACTTGTGGAGAAAGTTGTAGAGAATGGATATTCCAGAGACTTAAATGCACAAAAGCCTGTGTAAATACAACTTTGTCCCCTCTAACATAGGCTGGTAGACCTCTTTAACAAAAAGTATGTTCATGTATTTTATGTATGTTATGGTATTTAATATCCTTTTATATTTTAGACCTTATAATATAAAAAGATTAGATGAATATTGCTTTAATTGCTGAGCAAATCATCTGAGAAGCTGGATTATATGAAGAAAAATGTGGCATCAGGACTGGAAGAAGACTCATTAACAACCTGAAATATGCAGATACACAGTCTGCCTTTCTAAAAGTGTAAAGGGCTTAAAATACTTACTGAGGATAATCAAAGACCACAGCCTTCGGTATTGGTTGCACCTCAGTGTAAAGAAAACAATAATCCTCATCACTGGACCAGTAAACAACATCCATATAAATAGTGAAAAGATTGAAGTCATCAAAGACTTCGTTTTGCTCAGATCAACCATTAACACTGCTGGAAGCAGCAGTCAATAAATCAAATGGCATATTGCAATAGGTAAATCTGCTGCCCAAGATGTCTTTAAAAGGTTCAAGAGCAAAGTTGTCAGTTTGAGGACTAAGATGCACCTTGACCAAGTCATGGAATTTTCAATAACCTCATGCTTGTGAAAGGTGGACAGAAGAATTGGTGCATTTGAGTTATGGTGTTGGAGAATACCAAAAGTACCATGGACTGCTGAAAGAACAAATAAATCTGTGTTGAAAAAAATACCACCAGAATACTCCTTACGAGCCAGGATAGCCAGACTTCATCTCTGATACTTCAGACAGATTGTCAGGAGGGACCAGTCCCTGGAGAGGGTATCATGTTTGGTTAGGTGGAGGGTGGGAGAAAAAGAGGAAGACCCCATAGAGATGGATTACCACAGTGACAGCAGCAATGGGCTCACATGTAGTAATGTTTGTAAGGATGGAGCAGGACCATGTGGTGTTTTTATCTGTTGTTTATACAGTCAGTTGGTACTGACTTGATGGCACCTAACAACAACAACAACAGTTGCCCTAGGCAAATGTGCTACAACAGGACATCCTTAAATTGTTCAAGAGCAAAGATGTCAGTATGATGACTAAGGTGTGCTGGATCCAAGACATGGTATTTGCTCATGGGAAAGTTGAACAGTGAATAAGGAAGACCTTAGAAGAACTGATGCACTTGAGTTACGATGTTGGAGAAGAATGTAGAAATTACCATGAACTTCCAAAAGAACAAATAAATCTGCGTTGAAAGAAATCCAGCCAGACTACTCCTTAGAAGCCATGATAAGGCTTCGTCTCTCATACTTGGGATATTTCATCAGGAGGGTCCAGTCCCTGGAAAAGGACATCGTGCTTGGTAAAGTGGAGAATCAGCTAAAAGAAAGGAAACCCCCAAGGAGATGGATTGGCACAGTGGCAGTTTCAAGATGCTCAAGTGTAGCAATAATTGTGTGGATGGCACTGGACCAGGCAGAGTTCTGTTCTGTTGGGCAGAGGTTCACTATGAGTTGGAACCGACTTACCGGCAGCTAACAACAATAAGGAAAAATAATGCAAATTAAAAGCATAGAAAGAAAAAAAAATAAAACAATTATGGAGCATAAGGGACACTAAAAGCTATACAAGAATGCAACCACATTAGCTGACATCTTACTCATATACATAAAATGATATCTACTCCGCTTTCCTAATTATACCTGTGCTTCTATCCCGCCTATGATTTCCCCAAAGGAGAGTATGAAAAATCTTAAAAACCCCAATCGTGTCTAATTCTATGCCAGGCTCTGCCTCCATGCACTCCATAATTTTTTTTTCAGAATTCTTATAAACTGCATCTATCTGATAAAAGATAATAATGTAAGAATTTTTCAAGGCTGGTTTTACTTGTCACACTGTGAGTGAAAAGGAACTTTAAATATATATATACTAGTCATGATAAAGGTAAATTTCAGTCAATTCTTTCAAATGTATCCTTTGTTAACACTAATATCTTCATAATTCTCATCAAGTTGTTTTTCTTGTTTGACCTTGTTTCATAAAGTTTCATAATAAAATGAGATTAATTTAATGCTATAAGTAAGTGTGTTATAATGTGATTCTGAATGAAATATAGAAACACAATTCTTTTTGATGTCTATGAATGAGTATTAAAAATAGACATTTACAGCCTAGGTATTCATTCTTGATGCTGATCTGTAATATAACAGGTAAAGTGCTTGATCTTACAGATTGAGGTGGAAAACTGCTGAGAACTAGAAGAAAATATTACAATCAGCAGTCAATAAGACAAGGATGTCAGGGGAGAACAGTGTACCACAGAAAGTGTATTTCCATACAAAACGACCTACTTTTTATAAAATTCAATTAAGTTATTGCAACAGAAGAGTGTCAGGCAATATGAAATACCTATTTGTCTAATGGAACCTACTTTTGTTTGAGTTGCTTTGAGTGATTTCTTATTAGAGAAACTACAGTGCATGTTTTTATTGTTACTAGATGCAACCGATTCATAACAACCAAATGTACAACAGAATTAAACACTATCCAGTCCGTTTCCATCCTCACAATCATTACTATGGGTAAATCCATTGTTGCAGCCACTTTGCCAATCCATCTGCAGGTCTTCCTCTTTTACACTGACCCTCTACTTTACTAAGCATGACATCCTTTTCCAGGTAATGGTCCCTGCTAATGACGTGTCCAAAATGTGCGAGAGGAAGTCTCATCATCCTTTCTTATAAGGGATAAGCTAGCTGTAATTTCTCCAAGACCAATTTGTTCATTCTTTTGGCAATCTTTGATAAATTCCGTATTCTTTGCCATCAGCCTAATTCAGATCCATCAGTTCTTCAGTCTTCCTTTTATATGCATATGAAGCAATTGAAAATGATATGGCTTGGGTCAGGTTCACCTTATTCCTCAAAGTGGCATATTTACTTTTAAACACTTGAATGAGTTCTTTTATAGCAGATTTTCCCAATGCAATACATTTATTTTTTTGACTGCTACTTCCATGGGCATTTACTGTGGATATAAGTAAAATGAAATATTTGACAACTTCAGTCTTTCCTTCATTTATCATATTGCTGCTTGTTGGTCCAGGTTAGGAGATTTTTCTTTCCTTTATGTCAAAATATAATTGACACTGAAGGCTGTAGTCTGTAATTTTCATCAGTAAGTGAGTTTAAGTCTTCTTTGTTTTCAGCAAACAAAGTTGTGTCATCTGAATATCACAGATTGTTTATGAGTGTTTCTCCAATCCTGACACCAAATTCTGTTTCATATAGTTCAGCTTCTTAAGTATGTTTACTTAACATAAATACTGAATAAGTATAATGAAAGGATACCACCTTGGCACACTTTTATTGGACATAAAGAAAACTGAAAGTTATACTTTTATGATTTTAAAGCACACAGCATCCCTTTGTTCTGTTCCAAAGACTTGATTCATGTACAGGCTTTTTATGAGCATAATGAATTTTTCTAGAATGCCCATCCTTTGCAGTGCTATCCATAATTTTTTGTGACTCACACAGTGGGACAGTCTCGGTGTCGTCATAGAGCCCAGATAAACATGTTTCTAGTGTTCTCTGCTTTCCGTCAATTCCATTTAATATCAGCAACGATGACCCTTGCTCCATGTCCTCTGTTGAATCAACTTGAATTTCTGGCAATTCCTTGTCTAAATAAGACTGCAGTCATTTTTGTTTCTAAAGTATTTTTGATACTAAATTTCATTGTAAATACTTTAATTTTTCCCTTTATTCAAAGAAGAAAACTTTATCATCTATCGCTGGAATTTTTATCATCTATCGCTGGAATTTTGTTTCAAAACTCTACTTGCTTTCTAATATAGACATTCTTACCAGTTTACTGAAATATTTCAATTATCCCTGGTAATTGGAATGTATCTCTTCCATGCTTCCATCCCTCTTCTCAAGCTATTTCCTCTGCCAGGAACACTTCGTAGTGCAGCCAAGGGAAGATTACAAAATAAGTAAGGGAGGCACAGGCATACTTGTGCTTACTTACTAATCTGTAGTGAACAATTTCATATTTTTCACCACATCAAAACATTCTGCTCTAGGCATGTCTCCTATCTATCTCTCTCCCAACTCCAGAGCAAGGACAGGTTACCCAATAAGCAAGGTAAGCACAGACTTATTTGTGTTTATTTACTAATCTGTAGTAAAAAAGAAAAAAAAAAAATCAAGGAGCACTGGTAGCATAGTGGTTACAAATCGGGCTGCGAGCCGCAAGATCAGCAGTTCGAAACTACCAGCTGTTCCTCAGGAGAAAGATGAGGCTTTCTGCTCCCGTAAAGATTTACAGCCTCAGAAAACCTATGCAGGGTCGCTATGAGTCGGAACCAACTCCACGGCACATAACAACAACAACAACAAATCTGTAGTGAACAGTTACACATGATTTTCACCACAATTTGCGAAACTCTTCACTACTGATTATTATATACACACCAGTAAGCCTGTGCTTATCTTGTTTACTGACTCATCTGTCCCTCACTACTCTTTGTTTTCAATTCCTAATAACCTACCTTTCAGGGTCTTAGGAAAGTGTCAGTTTCTCCACAAAATCACATCTGATTTCTCAGCAGGAAGGAATTTCTTCCTTAACATTTTAGGTATATCTTCTCACTTCCCATCCCATCTGCCTCAGATTCCATCTTGCAGGCACCTCTAGTTATTTGTACATTGAAACAAAAATATTTTTTCTTCATAGAGTAATCAATGGCAAGTAAATCTCTAGGAAAAATGAATTTTAAAATCTCTGTATGTGGTGCTGTGGGTTAATGTGCTGGACTGCAAGATCAGTTTGAAAAGAAAGGTCGGAAGTTCAAGTTCACCAGCCACTCCTCAGAAACCCTGTACATGGTCGCTATGAGTTGGAACCAACTCAACCAACACTTAACAACAACAACAATATATTTGTATCATGACCATGCAAAGAAATTGACCAAAAATAAATGAATAAGAATGGTATCTTTCAAGTTACTTCCTGAATTTGATCCTAGAACCTCAACTGATTTAAAGAAACCTGACTGCTTTCGACACTTGCCTCCAATTGAGGCTCCATAATTACAACAAAAGGAGCGCTGGTAGCGTAGTGGTTACGAATCGGGCTGCGAACCGCAAAGTCAGCAGTTCAAAACTATCAACTGTTCCATGAGAAAAAGAGGAGGCTTTCTGCTCCTGTAAAGATTTACAGCCTTGGAAACCCTGTACAGGGTCGCTGTGAGTCGGAACTGACTCCACGGCATACAACAACAACTTCAACAGTTACAACAAAAGGAGCTCTGGTAGCATAGAAGTTACGAATCAGGCTGTGAACCACAAGGTCAGCAGTTCAAAACTAACAGCTGTTCCACGGGAGAAAGATGAAGCTTTCTGCTCCTGTAAAGATTTACAGCCTTGGAAACCCTGTACAGGGTCGCTATGAGTCAGAACAACTCCACATCACATAAAAACAACAACAACAACAACAATTACAGCAAACGAGTCCTGTTGTGGTTCTGCAGGAGAATGTACTGGACTTCAAGGTCAGTTTGAGCAGATTCAGGGTCGCTATGAGTCAGAACCAACTAGACAGCATTAGCAATGACAATAACAACAATAGCAACAAAGCCTCTTTCTGTATCATTCCCTGATCCTGAAATAGTAATAACTGCAAGGAGTGGGCCTGGTAACCTTCCTACATGCACTCAATATACTAACCATACAGGTTACTCAACTTTTCATCATCCAAGACATTAATGACACCACTGCCTAGCAGTCAAATATACTTCCTCTGAACAATTTTCACTTAGTATTTAAAGGTGAGAGGATGAGTCAAATTCTAAAATTGTCCATGTTTTACTATTCATGCTTTCATATTAAATCTCCAACTCAATATGAACAGATTTTTGGGGGTACAGTACAAGGTAAGAATCATGGTTTTGTTATTTTGTCTTTCCATCTGGGTGCTCAACTAGTCCAGCTCCATATGCTGAAAATACTATTGTCTTTCCTCTGTACCATTTTGTCATCTTTGTCATAAATCAGGAAATCACATATGCCTGGTTGGTTTCTGAAACAGCTATATTGCTTCATTGTTCTATTTTGTGTGTGTGTGTTAATACGTCAGTCTAAACTACTATTGTTAAATAATAAATTTGTAACTGCTATAAAATTCCTCCTGCTTTTTTCTTATTCAAGGTAGCCTTTGATTCATTGTCTTTGATTAGCCGTAAAAATGTAAGAAATAGCTTGTCAATTTCCACCAAAAAACCTATAAGAATCTTGATTGAAATTGTGAGGAATCGATCGGTGAGAACTGACATTTAAAAAATATTGATTCTTTCATCACATTGAGAGATGATATATCATTCCGTGATCAAATTACATTAAATTATTATCACTTAGACATAGATTGTGGCTGACACCTCCTCCCAACTTCCTTGTATCCTGCTTGTCTGTACTTGTAAGTTTGAAAATGTACTCAATAGTCTCGTGTCTTTTGTAGCCAGAGGTGCCATGAGCCATGTACTGACTTATGAGACACAAGAGGAAGATGGAATCTTTCCCATGCTAAATGTTGTTGTTGTGAAGTGCTATCCAGTCGTTTCTGACCCATAGCGACCCTGTATAAGGGTTTCCAAGGAGGCTGGTGAGCTTGAACCTCCAACTTTTTGATTAAATGACTTTGTAGTCCAGCACATTAGCCCACATCTCTACCCAAGGACTCCAACACACACACATCCTTAATATAAGGACAACAACATAAGGGGAAAATGTGATCATATTTCTTTCCTTAGACACATCCTTAATATGAGGAAAGAAATGTGACCACGTTTTCTCCTTTTGTAGTTGCTTTTAGGAACTCTCGAGTTGGCTCCAACTCACAGTGATCTTTTAAACAACAAAACAAAATACTTCCTGGTCCTGTGACTTGATGTCTTTGCTGTTAAACACTCTAAAAAGGTCTCACGCAGCAGATTTGCCTAATGCAATTCAATCTTTTCTACATTAATCATGATTCTGTATATTGTGGTGCTGTGAGTTAATACACTGGACCACAAGGTTGGTTTGAACCACAAGGTCAGCAGTTCCAGCTCACCAGCTGCTGGGGTCTGACCTCGACATAGTTGTGTTGTTCACGAGTGTTTGGTTCACGAGGAGGGGAGATCCAGCGGCGATAGGGATAGCGAAAGAATACACAGACAAACAGAAGAAGGGAGACAATGAGGCACCCCAAAGCCAGGGTGGATACATCACTGGTGGGCAGGCTTGTGACTACAGGCGTCATGGCCTCTGCAGGCAGCAACTCACTGCCCTGCAATCTTTACTGCATGCCTTCCAACCCATAATGTACTGCAATCGTTACTGCAAGCCTTCCAAGCAGTAATGCACCGCAATCTTTACTCCATGCCTTCCAACCAGTAATGCACACCTGGGGAGGCTTGGGCCTCTGCTTTATTCAGTGAGGAGCTTCACACCAAGCTGGGAGGGACCAAGGCAAGGTACAGCTAACATCAGTACTTTTCCAGACATTCAGGTAATTTTACATCATACTTCGCTGGTTTGAATCCCAGGCCAGCAACTTGGTTTCTCAGGCCCAATTAACATATCTATAGGCCCTGAGCATAGTTGGGGGAAGGTGAGAGTTCTGCAGGAGACTCCCAGGTGAATGGGCTGCACCTGGAAAAGGATTAGGGAAGATGGGTTCTTTGTCTATAGAACAAAGAACCGAGAAGTAGTTAAGATATTTTTAGTTAATCCTTTGGAGAAAGGTTTAACCTTGCAACCTTTAGTCTCAGCTTTAGGAAAATATCACATTTATCTGTGGATTTTCAAAGGCTCCGTGTATTAATTTAATATATATAACTGAATATTAAGATGAAAGCAATTTGCCATTAACTGCCAGTGGCCTCATTTGTTACACTCGGGCCTATAGGGCCTTGAACCTCTGACCAGTCTTACACGGTCTGCAACAACCAGCTGCTCCTTGGAAATGCTATACAGGGTGACTATGAGTCAGAGCCAACTCAATAGCTCTTAACAATAACGAAAGTACATATTGGTCCAGTTATATTTCTGTTTTCTTTACATTAAAGTGCAATCCATATTGAAGGCTGTAGTGTTTGATCTTCATCAGTAGGTATTTTAAGTCCTCTTTGCTTTAGGCAAGCAAGGTTATGCCTTCTGCATATTGCAGGTTGTTAAAGAATCTTCTTCCGACCATTATGTCACATTCTTTTTCATATAATCCAGCTTCTTGGATTATTGTGCTCAGCATACAGATTGAGTCAATCTGGCAAAAGAATACAACCCTGGCACGCATGTGTCCTGATTTTACATCATTCAGTATCCTTTTGTTCTGTTTGAATGACTAGCTCTGTCTGTGTCCAGGTTCCTCGTGAGCAAAATCTGGTGTTCTGGAATACCTATTCTTTGCAATGTTATCCATAGTTTGTCATGCTCCACACAGTCAAAAGCCTTTACATAGTCAATACTGCACAAGTAAAAACATCTTCCAGGTGTTCTCTGCTTTCAGTCAAAATCCATCTGACATCAGCAATGATATTCCTAATTCCACATCCTCTTCTGAATCCGGCTTGAATTTCTGTAATTTCCCTGTTGATGCAGCCATTTTTTAAAATATCTTCAGCAAAATTTTACTTACATGTGATATTAATGATATTGTTTAATGATTTCCACATTCCATTGGGTCACCTGTTTTTAGAACGGACACAAATATGGACGTCTTTCAGTCAGTTGGCCAGGTAGTTGTCTTCCAAATTTCTTGGCATAGATAAGTGAGCACCTGCAGTGCCATATCATTTTGGTGAAATATTTAAGTTTGTTGAAAGATTTTAATTTGTAATTCTGTTAATTCCTGGAACTTTGTTTTTCACCAATGCCCTCGTTTTAGCTTGGACTCCTTCCTTCAGTACCATTGTTTCTTGATCATATGCTGCCTCTTTAAATGGTTGAACATCAATCATTTATTTTTGGTGCAGTTTCCATCATCTTTTGTAGTTTTCTACATCATTCAATAATTTTTCCATGGAATCTTTTAATATTGCAATTGAGTCTTGAATTTTTCTTCCATTCTTTCAGCTGAAGAAATATTAAACATGCTCTTCCCTTTTGGTTTTCTCACACCAGGTCTTTGCACATTTCATTGCAATACTGGATTTTATCTTCTGCTCTTTGAAATTTTCTGTTCCAGTCTTTACTGCCTCATTTATTACATTCACTTCAGGATCTCTATGCTGGACACTAAGTTTCAGAGTCTCTTCTTGCATTTATTTTTATCTTTTCTTTCTTTCCTGTCATGTTAATAATCTTTTGGTTTCTCCCTGTACTATGCGGTTGATGTCATTCCACATTTCTTCTGATCTCAAGTCATTAGTGTCTAATCAGCAAATCCGTTCTGAATTCATGAGGAATATGTTGATCATATTTTGGCTGTCATGGACTTGTTTTAATTTCCTTCAGCTTCAGTCTGAACTTCCGTTTAGGTCTACCTTAAGCAAAAATTTCCACAATGGGCATGACAACAAACAAAATAGATGACCTATTGGTGGTAATTGTTACCACATGCATTACTAGGTGGTCATGGTGCTGTTAAGTGATATTGAGTTGGTTCAGATTCATAGTGACCCATGTGTAGGGTTTCCTAGGAGCCACTGGTGAGTCTGAACCACTTACCTTGCATTGAGCCTTCCTCTGCTTATCCTACAATCCTAGGACTCTTACTAGGTAGAGAATGGATATTCATAGGGTGGGTTTCCACTATGAATTTTCAGGAAGAAATGAATTTTCCTTGTGTGACACAGAGAATTGGTCCATGACTTCTATATTTGCTTAATCAAGATGAAGTTTTTATAATGTGTGACTCTGGCCCACAGCTTAATTCATCTGATCCTTTTCAAATTATGATCAGAATCCAGATAATAATCTTTGTTTGATGCCTTAGTTGTCTCACATCAAAACAAAGAGCTATTTAAAAGATCTCACAATTAGCTAATTATTATGCTAAAGAGCTGTAATAACACACAATACCCAGGTCTAGAGCACTGCAGAAGGTAATAGTGCATGAGAGCTCTTTCTTTCTCTCTCTCTCATCCATTGCCTTTCTCTATTAATGCCCTTCTTTTTCCTTCTAATTTTCAGAGCTTAAAACTCATCTCTTCTTATTAATCGAGCTTTTGATTAAACATTAGATTTATTTCCTTATTGGAGTTTCAAACTCAAATGATTAAAGGGACTAGGAAGGTAATATAAATTAAATCAAAAGAGGTGATCTGTGATGAAATAAAGAGCACATGTTCCATCTATAGGGACAACCTCCTGTGAATTACTCTTTTTTGAATTGAGGCATCATTAAGGGGAAATCATAATCCAGTATTTGATTGAAATATTGCAATTTCAAATGCTGAGAACAAATTCAAACTTAATAATAATCAAAATTCCTACATTATTCAAGATGATACATGGTTAATTAAATGATGTGTGCTTGTCTGCTATATCCAGTTTAAAGCTTGTTTTTGTTGTTGTTGTTTTGCCTCTGTGTTATACAGACATATGTTGTTGTTGTTGTTGTTGTTAAGTGCCATCGAGTCGGTTCCGACCCATAGCGACCCTGTACAGGGTTTCCGAGGGTGTAAATCTTTACGGGAGTAGAAAGCCTCATCTTTCTCCCGCGGAGCGGCTGGTAGTTTCGAACCGCTGACCTTACGGTTTGCAGCCCGATTCGTAACCACTACGCTACCAGAGCTCCTTATACAGACATATAGCAGCATGTATACAATTACATCATTTTTTCCCTATTTATTTTTTGATTGATTTTCTGGAGAAGCAGAAACCCTGCAGTTACTCCTTGTTAATAACCCAAACCAAGGGTTTCTGAAGCTGTTAATCCTTATGGGAGCAGAAAGCCTCATCTTTCTCCTGGAGAGACTGGTGGGTTTGAATGGCTAACCTTGAGGTTAGCAGTCTAGCACTTATCCCTCAGTACCACCAGGGTTCCTTTGTTAACAAAGACACTTTAATTATAATTTATCATAATGGTTCTCTACTGGGAGGGATTTTGCCCCTTGGGGACACTTGACAATGCCTAGGAACATTTTTCTTTTTTTTTTTAATTGCTGCCATCTAACAGGAGCTCTGGTAGTACTCTGGTTACGAATTGGGCTGTGAATCTTAAGGTCAGCAGTTCAAAACTACCAGCATTCTGCTCCCATAAAGATATACAGCTTCAGAAACCCTGTACAGGGTGGCTATGAGTCAGAATCTACTTGACGCCACTTAACAGCAACAGCATTGAGCAGCTAAAGGCCCTGTTAAATATCTTGAAATGCACAGGACAGCCCTGCAATGAACACTTTTCTGATTATAAACATTAATAGTGTCTCAGTGAAGAAACTCAACTTGAGAAGAACCCTTTCTTGTGGTTGTTACTGCATACTGCTGTAGAGTTGGTTCTGACTCATAGCACATTTGTATAGGATTCCTGAGGAGTGGCTTGTGAATTTGAATCACCAACCTTGAGGTTCAAAGTAACCTTGCAGTTCTGCGCATTAACCAGAAATGCCACAGTGGGACTCCATAAGCATCCTAGATACTTAATATTTTCTAAAAATTCTTACAGAACGTTGAATGTATGAGACATAGGATTGAAATGAATCTAATAAATGAATCTAATAGATTAAGTGAAAGGATATGAGAGGTGTCAGGTGAGAGAGGTATGATTCCCATTTTGGGGGAGTATTTCATGTTATTCCACTTTTCAGTTGGTGAAAAACAATCTGGAACACTGCTTCAATTTGTCTTAGTTTTATTGTTCTCATTAGCTTCTCAGGGGAACACATTTGGGGGCCAAAAGTAAAGGATAATGGAAAATTATTCCTATTTGTATTTCTCGACCTTGAGCCCAAATGTTTTAGTCTCTGATTCTTCCATAATATGTGTATTCAGGGTTCATGCTAGTCTATCTAGATGTTAAAATTCACTATAATTATGAATACTGAATAGTCCCAATGACAACTCAGTATTCCTGACCTTTATGGTTACACCTGACAGGGAATGAAATACCCAAAAACGATGCTGATTTGCATCGTGAGTGTTTTACAGCGAATGCCTACAATGGCAAGTCAGTTCAATCTTTTTCCTTTCTCTGTGGCATTTTCATTTTTTATTTTATTTTTTTTTTAATTTTCTGATCCTTTAGCTCAAGAGTTAGAGATTTACTTCAAATGGTTTAGTACTCAAAAATAAGCAGCCACCAAACTGAAACCACTGTGTAATTGCAGCAGGCTGGATGAGTTCATTGCATTTATGTTTTATGTTATCAGATACTATAGAAGTACTTGGGAACTTAAACTTGACTAAAAAAAAATCTATTTTCAAAAGGAAATTCCCCGATGAATCCGTTATCTGCGTTTATAACCTCTGCTCCCTGCTTTAGCTCAGAAATCATCTGAGAGAAGTCCGTGACTTGAAAAGCGCCTTGCATTTTCTAACTCCTAATCATGGTAATTTACTTGCTTATATTTTCTACAGATACCACAAGAGGAAGGAGCCTTGGTGTGACGCTGTAGGATATGCACTCCACTGCAAAGTCCGTTTGAGTCACACGGTCAGCGCCTCATCCGAGCCAGCTCGAGGACACTAACAATAACACCTACAAGAGGTGAATAGATTAATATCATTCCTCACTACTTATCGATTATTGTTGTTGTCAAATGCTGTTGAGTTGATTCCGACCCATATATGGTTTAAAAGGAGTGGCTGGTGAGCCTGAACTGCTGACCTTGAGGTTCAAACCGATTTTGCAGTCCAGCGCATTAACCCACAGCGCCACACCAGAACTTATCTGACTGTTGTTGTTGTTGTTAGGTGCCATCAAGTGGGTACCGACTCTTAGTGACCCTATATATACAACAGAACGAAATATTGCCCGGTCCTGGGCCAACATCACTATTTTTGCCACACTTTAGCCCATTGATGCTGCCACTTGGCCAATCCATCTCGCTGGGGGTCTTCCTCTTTTTCTCTGACCCTCCACCTTATCAAACATAATATCTTTCTCCAGGGTCTGGTCCCTCCTGAAAATATATCTGAAGTATGAGAAATGAAGTTGGTCATCCTGTCCTCCAAGGAGCATCTGGCTTCACGTTTTCCAACATACATCTGTTGGTTCTTTTGGCACTCCATGGTACTTTCAATATTCTCCTCCAACACCATAATTCAAAAGCATCAATTCTTCTATGGTCTTCCTCTCTGATTAGGAGGTGTTATTTACATTGCAAATTTGAAGGGTATTAAGTTGTGTTGCACTGTGGGTTAATGCGCCACACTGCAAAGCCATGTGAACTGCAAGGTCGGCAGTTTGAGCTCACCAGCTGCTCCTCAGAAACCCTATACAGGGTCACTATGGGTCGCTTTGACTACGCAAAGGCTTTCGATTGTGTGGATCATGACAAGCTATGGACAACATTGAGAAGTATGAGTATTCCAGAACACTTCATTGTACTTTTGAGGAATCTGTACCTAGACCAAGAAGCAGTTGTTCGAACAGAACATGGGAACACTGAATCTTTTAAAATTGGGAAAGGTGTGAGACAGGGTTGTATTCTTTCACCATACTTATTCAACCTGTATGCTAAGCAAATAATACGAGAAGCTGGGTT
>NW_006408550.1:22429648-22449783 GCF_000296735.1 Chrysochloris asiatica | reverse complement strand
AGAAAAAAAGAGGAAGACCCCCAACGAGATGGATCAGCCAGGTGGCATCATTGATGGACTCAAGTGTGGCAGTGGTAGTGAGGTTGGCCCAGGATCAGGTATTGTTTCGTTCTGCTGTGCATGGGGTCGCTATGAGTCGGTTCCGACTAGATGGCACTTGACAACAACAACAACATGGGTCAGAACCGACTTGACAGCACTTCACAACAACAAGTATAGTTGAAGGAGCCCTTGTGGTGTTGTAGGATAAGTACTAGACTGCTAACTACAGGCTTGGCCCTTTAAAGCCACCAGCTGCTCCATGGGAGAAGGATGAGGCTTGGGGTTCCCATGAAGACTTAGAGCTTTGGAAACCTTGTGAGTCGGAATTCAGTCAGTGGTAGTGAGTTGTGTTGGTTTGTGTTGTGTTGTTGTTGCTGTTTGGATCCGTCAAGTCAATTACGACTCATATTGACTCTGTCGTGTTTCTGAGGGGCACCTGGTGGGTATGAACTGCCTGACCTTGCAAGTAGCAGTCCAGTATATCCTACTGTTGGATAGAGATGAAGCAATACAGGTGGTATTACTATTAGTATAGCGTAGTAGTTACGAATCGGGCTGCGAACCGCAAGGACGGCAATTCAAAACTACCAGCTGTTCCGCAGGAGAAAGATGAGGCTTTCTGCTCCCGTAAAGATTTACAGCCTCAGAAACCCTGTACAGGGTCGCTATGAGTCAGAACCAAATTGACGGCACTTAACAACAACAACAACAACATATGTAGAGACAACTATCTACTCCTGGTGATTAGCACTGGAATGTTACCCAAAAGGCCTGGTCGGTCAAACTCACCACTATACAAGGTGGATATGAGTCAGAACCAACTCTACAGCACTTAACAACAACTTGTCTCATACCTAGAGACTATCTGTACTTTTTAAGGTTTCAAGCGACTTCTATCCTGAGTCAGATTTCCATAACTTCTGCTAAGCATCAGATTCATTTAATCTCAGAATTGAGTTGCCTTGACATGTTCTGTTCATTACTGCACTATGGTCAAATATATCACCACTTTCAGTCAATGTATTCTTTTCAAGCAATGTTGGAGGGAGGTTAACTTGTTTTAAATATCTATCATTTCCAAACTGCAATGCAGGGAGGTGGAACCCAAACAGATCAGAGGGACCTGCTGAGCTGGGGAGGAAAGAATGAGAGTTTCGGACTGCCAGATTGACTGGAGTCTGTATGACAGAGTCCCAGAGAAAAAGGAGCTTCCGATGGGATTCAGTCAGTACTTATCCAAAACTTATCTGCCAGTGAGAACCCCCATGGGGTCTGGAGGAGAATGTTGTTGTTGTTGTTGTTGTTAGGTGTCATCGAGTCAGTACCAACCCATAACGACCTTATGCACAGCAGAACGAAACACTGCCCAATCCTGGGCCAACCTCACCACTGTTACCACACTTGAGTCCATCAATGCTGCCACTTGGCCAGTCCATCTCATTGGGGGTGTTTCTCTTTTTCTCTTATCCTCCACCTTCTCCAGCAACTGCTCCCTCCTGACAATATGTCCAAAGTATGAGAGACCAAGTTTGGCCATCCTGGCCTCCAAGGAGCACTCTGGCTGCACTTCTTCCGACACAGATCTGTTTGTTCTTTTGGCAGCCCATGGCACTTTCAATATTCTCCTCCAACACCATAACTCAAAAGCATAAAATTCTTCTACGGTCTTCCTTATTCACTGTACAGCTTTCATATACATAGGAGACTATTGAAAATACCATGGCTTGTGTCAGGCAGAGAATAGCTGAAAGGAAATTGCTATTTGAATGGGATTTAGGAGTTACCAGGTATCCTGGTGTGGCAGTAGACTGCTAACCACAAGGTCAGCAGTTCAAACCAACCAATTGTTCCCTGGGAACCTTACACAGGGTTGCTATGAGTCAGAACTGAGCTGAAGGCACTTGATAACAACAAGAGAGGTATGATTTACAGTTGGTCAGAGTGAAAACGTGTCAACAGACACCTCGTACTCAGATGACACCTCACTTTGAGTCAGAACTGACTAAATGGCACTTAACAAAAAAAAACACATATGTTTACCAAAATTAAAAAAACAAATAATATATTGAATAACTATATACTTACAATAAACAATTGGAATGGAAAATGCATTTTAAAAATAAACCCCACTTATAAAGTACCCCAAACCATAAAATATTTAGAAATGACTTAAACAAATTTGTTTTACGTGACACGTTGATCCTTAAAACTATTCACCTGCCTACTATACATCTGGGCCTGTAGAAGGAACACTTCGTCTCTGGTATTGCATTGTAAATTTTCTAACATTTCAATTTGGTACTGTCATATATGTTTTATGTATCTATCAAACTTTCTAATCTGTTCATGCAGATTGTTTATCTTTTACACCAGATTTTTTAAAATATTAATCATAGCTATTTTAAAGTCCCTGTCTGATATATCTGCAGTATCTCTGAGTCTGGTTCTGTTTATTGATTTGCCTTTGACAATCAGTTGTTTTCTTTTTTCTTGCTTCTTTGTGTAGCTCATGATTTTTTAATAAATGCTAGACATCACTGGGAGGAAGAGAGATGAGGAAAATAATCTATGCTTGGAAATAAGCACTCTTGTCCTGTCAGGCAGTTAGTGTGTGAGATTGAGTCGGTGCAGTTTGGAATTGGCTGAGTTTGGGTATTTTAGTTATTATGATTGTCTTCAGCACACTGTAGGCTGAAATCCCCCCATTTGTAGGTTGTCATTGCTTTCTGCTTAGGACAGGGATTTGAATGCCGGAGGTGTTGTAACTTTCGTGCTTCCCTCAGCTTTTAGTCATCCTTTCAGACTCTTGGTTTAGCAATTCTGTCATCTTCTTATTTTTCCCGACTGGATATCATTGTTGCTGCCTGAGATCTTTGAGTCAGTTCCAACTCACGGAAACCCTATTGCAACAAAGCTAAACCCTGCCAAGTCTAGTGCCATCCTCACAATTGTTATGTTTGAACCCATTGATGTAGCTAGTGTGTCTGTCCCCATTGATAGACAACTAGTATTTGTCACCAATGCTTGATTTTACTTGGAAACAAAAAAAAATGTTCTCATTGTCATGGTATAACCTCAGTCTTACATTGTACTTGTATAACTGAATTTCCAAGACTGGTATTTTTCAAAATTCTGGACACTTTGTTAGGCAGCCAAACTCTTCTTTGCATCTGTGTTGTCTTAGGCTGGTGTTTCCATCCACTCCTCAAGTAGTAACAGAAATGTTTCTGGTACCAATGTAGGATTCTATGTTCCATGTCTGTTTCCTGCTCCTTGCCTCTTCTCTTCTTCTAGCTTTAATGGGGCTTGGACTGCTCAAAGGAGCAGTCAATCCATCCCCTACTGGCAGATATCACCAAGGACTGACTATCTTTGGTCTGTTCTCATCACCAATCTGTCTCGTAAACTCTTACCCAAGCCTGTGAACTATTGTAAACAACTCCTGTGACTGGGGACAAAAAATGTTCTCTCACCTACTCCAGATTGGCATGACAACCTACACTTGTCTCCTCCAATAACGTGTTAAAATTTCAACTGATTCTTCTTTCCTGCTTGGGTGGAAGTCACTTTGTAAGCACTGTTACTCTTTGCAGGGATCTTTTCTTTCTTTTACGCCATGTTATTTGGTTGCCCTGATATGTCAGTTTTTTGATGGGCATGAAAAGTTATGAATTTGCAGTTTTTGTAGATATTAGAGTGGGCGTGGCATACTTTCCATCTTTATACATGCTAGGCAGAGCAGAAATCTCGGATCGATTTTTAACAGAGATACCAAAGTACTCTATTTCAACAAATAATTCTAGGGCTACTGAATACTCAAACAGAGAAGAGCAAACCTAAATCACTATTTCACATTATACAGAAATACTAATCTGAGATATATTATAAACTTAAATGTAAACTTTAAAGCTCTAAATCGTCCATTTAGGGGAAAATACAAGAGAGTATCTTCCTAGTTTCGCCTTAAATATTTCCTATTTTAGACAATTAAAACTAAGTAAAAAAATGAAAATTACTAAATTATACGATATCAAAATTGAAAACTTCTCCTCATTAAAAACATACAAAGAAGAAAATGAATAGACGTAGAGTTGGAGAAATACTTGCAAGGAGGGTAACTGGAGAATATGTTGAGAAACAAGAGCTTTACGTTTTGATATTTTTGTTTACTAGACTTTATGATGATTTTGTAATAATATTTGTTTGGTTACCCTCATACATTACTGTACAAAATAAGCTTGAAAAATGGTGTATAAAATAGTGTCAAAAATATTGTTGTTCAGTGCCATGTAGTCAGTTCCTACTCATAGCCACCCTGTATAGGGTTTCCAAGGGATGATCAGTGAGTTCAAACTACTGACCTTGCAGTTCAAACCGATCTTGCAGTCTGTGCTTATTCTACTGAAAAACCAAAAAAAAAAAAAACAGCATATACTTAAATAAAGCCCTTGTTATTGTTGTTGTTAAGTGTTGTCGTGTCAATTCTGTCTTATAGCAACCCTGGATAAGGTTTCCAAGGAGCAGTTGGTGAGTTTGAACCACCAACCTTGTGGTTAGCAATCCAGTGCTTATCCTACAGCACCATACCAATACTCCATAACAAGTACTAGATTGGGGAAATTTTGTCTATCATATAATCATTGGATGAAATGTGGACAGGAAAGAAACATGAGGGAACTTCCTGGAGAATCAACAGCTCTACATCTTTATGAATTTGAGTACGTGGTTATGTCCATTTGTAAAAATCCTTCTGATTTCATGCTTATACCTGTTCATATCACTAAATATAAATATTACCTGAAAAAAAACATGAAGAAATAAATAATTCTATTCAGTAAGTCTGCTTTTTCACAGTGGTATAAACTACCAATTCTAAACCTATCTTCTATGACTCTGTTGTTTTTGTTAAGTGCTGTTGAGTCGATTCTAACCCATAACAGCCTTGTATAGGGTATCCAAGGAGCGACTGGTGAGCTAGAACTCATGACTTTGCAGTTCAAACCAACTTTGCAGTCCAGTGCATTAATGCACAGCGCCACACCAGGACTAGGCTTGAGCAAATGAATAGATATAGGAGAAATAATGGAAATCAAATTTCTCTTTGCTGAAGAAAGGAGTTACAAATATGAAAAGGAAAGACTTGAATATATTTAGTGGTGTTAATTTAGAATTTGAAGTATCCATATGTAAAAACTCATGGTATTGATTATATATAAAAAATATAGACCTATTTGTGTTATTTTTGTGTTTCCAACGTGGACTCGTGATAAAGTCTAGAAGCTATAACATATCAGCAATAAGTACATCTACCCTAAATAACATTCTGTATTATATAGAACCAAGACATCTCTGATAAATAACTGTTTTCATAGTTGGAGTAGAAAAAACAAAAGATGGGATTAGAAAATCCCTTTGTGCCAGGAGATAGGGACCTGCTGGTAAATAGGGGAAATGGTCATTTGTGTGGAGAAACCTAACATCACTAGGAGTGAGACGCACGTGCCAATATGATGCACTAACAATGACACAATACCACTTCTGGGAAATTCATGAAGACTATCCCAAACCTAAATTGAGGGATATTTGTGCAGTTCAACTAGTCTTTTGTTCTTGTTATTAGGTGTGGCTGAGTTGGTTCTGACTCATAGCTACCCTTCATAAAACAGATCAAAACGTAATGCCATCCTTAAAATTGCTACATTTCAGACCATTAGTGCTGTCAATGTGTCCTTCACTCTCATTGGGGGTCTTCCTCTCCAGTCCAGGGTACTTTTAATATTCATCTCCTACACCATAACTCAAATGCATCAATTTTTCTATGGTCTACCTTATTCATTGTCAGTCTTTTACAGGCATGTGAGGCTATTGAAAATACCAGGCTTGGGTTAGGCACTTCTTAGTTTTCAAACTGATATCTTTGCTATTGGGCATTTTAAAGAGCTCTTGTGTAGCAGATTTGCCTAATGCAAGCGCCATTTGATTTCTTAACTGCTGCTTCCAGAAATGTTGACTGGATCTGAGCAAAATGAAGTCTCTGACAACTTTAATCTTTTCTCCATTTATTGTGATGTGATTTATTTATCTATTTGTGAGGACGTTTGCTTTCTTTACATTGAGGTGCAACCCAAACTGTAAGCTGTGGTCTTTGATCTTCATTGTTGTAGTTGTTGTTACGTGCTGTCGAGTCGGTTCTGACCCACAGCGACACCGTACAGGGTTTCTGAGGCTGTCTTTCTTTATGGGAGCAGAAAGTCTCATCTTTCTCCCGTGGCATGGCTGGTGGTTTTGAACTGCTGACCTTAAGGTTCGCAGCCCGATTCATAACCACTACTCTACCAGAGTAAATACTTGCTGAAAGGGCAGAAGACATAAAATACTTTCTAACTGATCTTCGTTAGTAAGTATTTTATGTCCTCTGCCCTTTCAGCAAGTAAGGTTGTATCATCTGCATATCTCAAGTGGCTAATAAGTCTTCCTCCAATCTAAATATCAATTTTTTCTTCGTGTAATCCCTATACAAGGGCACTATCAATCATAGACTGACTGGTTGGCAATCAGGAAATGTACATGCCAGCATTGTGTCCTTTCATCATACTAATCCAATCTGTATGCGAGGAAAATAATCCAAGAAGCTGAGTTATATGAAAAAGAACATGGTATCAGGAATGGAGAAGACTCATTAGCATCCTGTGATATGCAGATGATACAACCTTGCTTGCTGAAATGAGTACTTAAAATACAAATGAAGATCAAAGATCACAGCCTCCGGTATGGATTGAATAAAACAAAAGTCCTCCCATCTGGATCCATAAATAACAGCATGATAAACAGAGAAAAGATTGAAGTTGACAAACAGTCATGGAAAAAGCAGACCAGAAATCAAACAACGTATTGCATTAGGCAATTTACTGCAAAAGGCCTTTTTAAAGTCTTCAAGAGCAAAGACGTCTGTCTGGGGACTTAGGTACCACTAACTCAAGTCATGGTGTTTTCAGTCACCTCGTATGCTGATCGGTGTCAGCAGCAATGGGCTCAAGCTTGACAATGATTGTGAGGATTGCGCAGGACCAGGCAGTATTTCAGTCTGTTTATCATAAGGTCACTATGAATCTGAAGACTTATAGCCAGAATGTTTCTTACAAGGAAGAATGATGAGACTTCTCTCTCATGTTTTGAGCATGTTGCCTGGAGAAGGACATCGTGTTGGTAAAGTGGCGGGTCCGTGTGAATGAGGAAAACCACCAACAAAGTGAGTTGACCCAGTAGCAGCAGCAATGGGTTCAAATATAACAAAACTTGTGAGGAGGGCACAACACAGTGCAGTTGTTCATTCTGTTGTACTTAAAGTCACTATAAGTAAGAATTGACTTAACAGCACCTAACAACAATCACATAATGGCGTCCTTGTGTGGCGCTGTGGGTTAATGCGCCAGACTGCAAAGTCGTTTGAACTGCGACGTCGGCAGTTCAAGCTCACCAGTTGCTCCCCGGAAACCCTATACAGGGCTGCTATGGGTCAGAACCAACTTGACAGCACTTAACAACAACAACAATAACATGAGTTGGAACCTACTTGATTGCACTTAACAGCAATCACAGCGGTCCTCTGTGTGACACCCAAGCTAAAATGATCAACAAAGTTCTGGAGATCAAGAGGACATTAGCTGTGTGACATAGGCATATAGATCTCTCCTCGTGCTAAGAAATGGTGAGCAAATGTTACTTGTTGTTGGATCTGACTTATAACGACCTGTACCCTGTACAGGGTTTCCGAGGAGCAGCTGGTGAGTTGGAACTGCTGGCCTTTACAACCCAAACTGACTTTGCAGTTCATTGCATTAACCGGCAGCGCCACACCAGAATAGTCCAGGTGTAAAATGTTTTTAGCCTAAACAAAATGCATTATTCCATGTAAGCAAGTTCTCAGTCTTCTCTTAAGGCTATTATTTCATTAGAGCAAAAAGGCAGTTGTGCTAGATAATAAAACACAGGTGAGCCATTAAAAAACTATGAACACTCATTCTTCTAAAAGACATTTACCTATATTTTCTTTGATACTTTCTTAACTTGAACTGAATTTCCTTTTCCTGAATGTTAATAGAGTGCTGGTTGATACATGAGAAAAATACTTTGACCAGTTTTCAAGGACCTGATGATGTAATTCTTCAAGTAAGATCATAGTTCTTGACAAGCTTGTTGTAACACTGTATGACATATGGAGGTTTCTCCAAATAGAAGGATGCTTCAGAGTTTCAGCAAACCATTTGGACCTGTCTAGGAAAGCACAGGAATGATGACATAATACTAATATGTTTGATTCTTGATAGTATCTTAAAAGTGTAGCCAGATTGTGAAAATACTTAAAACATTACTACCCTAAGAATTCAGCAAAGCTTTCCTGTTAAAAATATCAATAAAAGTTAAGGTTTAAAGTAAGAGAGAAAGAAATGACTGATCCATCCTATTACCAGAGCATAACCTGGAAGAATGTGTGTCTGAGAGAAAGTGTGTGTTTGTGAGTATCCATGCCCCTACACGTGCCGCATGTGTACCAGAAAGAACTTGGGAGGATGACAGTAAGAAAAACTGGAAAAGAAAAAAAAAATTAACAGTGTTTCAAAACTGTTCTCAACCTCTTAATAA
Organism: Chrysochloris asiatica; assembly: GCF_000296735.1. Classification (NCBI taxonomy): domain Eukaryota; kingdom Metazoa; phylum Chordata; class Mammalia; order Afrosoricida; family Chrysochloridae; genus Chrysochloris; species Chrysochloris asiatica. Next base: position 22,441,098 of record NW_006408550.1, on the reverse strand, counting down.
CAAGGCCAAAGGGGAACCCTCTAAAGAGTGTGTTTTGCCTCATAATGGGTTGTATTGCTTAGTTGGTGTCTGGAGTGGCACACAGCCAATTCTGACTCAGCAACCCAGTACAGGGTTTCTGAGGACCAGCTGGTGGGTTTGAACCACAGAGCTTTTGTTTCACAGTCCAGATTGGTCACTTAGGTAAATCTAAAACACGTGTCTCTGGGATCGCCTTCTGGTAAAAACCCTTGTGTTTCAGTAACTTTGGTTTGCTATAATGCATTCCTGAATTGTACCATAAAATGGTAAGCCATTTGAATGCTATTTAAAGCTATTATAATCATTCTAGTTGCATTACTCATGAAAATATACATTTTATGTTAATAAAATAAGTCTTTAAAATCATATTCCTTAATTAACTAGCGTTTTCACCCACTAACTTGCATTTAAGAACGAATACATGTTGTTGTTGTTAAGTGCCATCGAGTGGGTTCCAAACCATAGCAACCCTATATAGATAGGGTTTCCAAGGAGCATCAACCACCGACCTTGTGGTTCAAACGACTTTGCAGTCCAGTGTTACACCAGTGCCACACCGGGACTCCAAGAATGAATACAAATCATACTGACTATATTTCTTGACAATGTAAATGCATTACAAATTTACCTAGCATACATTACTAAGATATTTCAAAAATAATATGCCTTAAAACAATAGCTGAAAGGTTACTTGGAGTTATAATTCTAGATGTATGCTGTTGCTGTATTGCTGCTGCATACAGTCGAGTAGGTTCTGATCCATAGTAACTCTGTATGGGGTTTCCGAGGCTGAAAATCTTTAAGGGAACAAAAAGCCTCATCTTCCTGCTAGATTTGAACTGCTGACTTTGAGGTTAGAAGCCCACCATATAACTTACTATGCTATCAGGGCTCCTGAGTTGTATCCTGCTAATCCTAAAAGATTGAAAACCATGGTCTTGATGGTTAACTTAATGTAAATTAAATGTCACTTGCTTAAACGTAACAGAACATTCATTGTATAAGAAATCACTGTTCCAAAGAAAACAATTGGAGGTTTCCTCATTGACATTTAAGCAATGCCTTGCCACAAGACAAGAGTTGAGAAGATAATAAATAACGCCATATGTTCTTATCTAGTTCATGCCCCCAAAGGCCTAGGGAATGGGTATGGTTTTATAAATCTATACAAATTAAATAGATGTTTCTCGCTTGTTCCTCGGCTACCTTTTAGCAAAAAATGAATTACTGCCAGGGGAGCCACAGAGTTAAGAGACCCTGTAAACAAAAGAACAGAAGGCTTTCTGGATCATCACACCAAATTAACAGGACCCAAGACAAGCGACGACAGAATAACAGTTTAGCAAAACAGACAGTCACGTTGCTACGCTTTGTCAGAATGGTGGTGGTGGTAGCCTTGGTGTGCTGTGTAGTCGGTTCCAACTCACAGCGACCCTGTAGAGGGTTTTTAAGGCTGTAAATCTTTATGGGACAAGCAAACCTCTTTTTTTCCCACCACAGAAAGTCTGGTAGTTTCTAACTGCTAGCCTTGAAGTTTGGTAACGTAGTGATTACGAATCGGGCTGCGAACCTTAAAGTCAACGGTTCGAAACTACCAGCCACTCCGCGGGAGAAAGATGAGGCTTTCTACTCCCGTAAGGATTTACACCTTCGGAAACCCTGTACAGGGTCGCTATGGGTCAGAACCGACTCGACGGCACTTAACAACAACAACAACAAGCCTTGAGGTTAGCAGCCCAACTCATAACCACTACGCTACCAGAGCTCCTTGCACTTTAGCAAAATAGAGGACATGTAAAAATATTTCTTGATATCTTTTCTTGATTATTAATGGGGATACATGACAAAAGTGCTTTTATGATATCTCAGAAAATTGAATATGTTTTCAAGAACAAGATTAAGAATCTTGACTATGCCTCTCCAATCTTCTCTCAACTTCTGCTATGTCCTCACAAACCCCTAAGCTCGGGTCTCTCCATCTCTTTATCATCTAAAGACACATCTGGATGTATGCCCCAGACTCACGGAATCGTGCCCATGTTTCTCCTCACTTCTGCCCATTGTTTTTTGATTGTTTGCTTTTGGTTTAATTGTTGGTGCTGTTGGTGTTAATTTTACCATGTTGTTGTTGCTATTAAGTGCCATAGAGGTGGTTCTGACCCATAGCAACCCTGTATAGGGTTTCTAAGGAGTCTGGTGCATTAACCCACAGTGCCATACCAGGACTCCACAGATAAAGTAAATTCACCTATTATGTGAAATCATTTCAAAATTATGAAGCATAGAATATTTTCCTATTGATTTATTAAACTTATTCTCTCTTCCTACAACCAAGATTTCCTCTGAAAAATTCACAGAAATAGTAGACTCTCGTTTTTAGGGGAGTTACGCTCCAATAATCTAGACCAATATTGTATTGACTCAATTAGGTTCTTTTCCTACTTGAATTCCACAAAATCAAGTGAGGAGATTTCCTTCTGGTCACCATACAGATCACTTAGGGAACTCTGCATACCAATCCCTTGGAGGGTTTACGCTGATCATAACTTTTGAAAGATGTTTATGTTCAGCATTAGTGGCAATTCTGTGTACTTAACTCTGAATGTTCACAATGTTCACACAAATTACTTCAACTCAGGAAAAACATCTCAGGAGGGAAGCGGAAATGTCTATCATACAGGTAAATTGAAAAATTGTTTTGGATCCTTAATTGTTGCTGTTAAGCTCTATCAGTTCCGACTTACAGCCACCCTATATAGGGTTTCCAAGGAACAGCTGGTGAGCTTCAACTGCCAACCTGGCCATTCAAACTAACCTTGCCACCCAGCGTATTAACCTGCAGCAATTCATTAAATCAAACTTTTATATCACACACACACAAAACTCCAGACTCAACAAGAAGAGACTCAAAAACAAAGAGCAAATTAAAGACTCAGGAAACTATTAATTATCAGTTTTGAGCTCGCTAAAGTTTCAGTTGTTGTAGTTAAGTGCCGTCGAATTGGTTCCAACCCATAGCGATCCTGTGTAGAATTCTGAGAAGCATCCAGTGAACTTGAACTGCCTACCTGGCTTCTCAAACAACCTTGCAGTCTAGTGCATTAACCCGCAGTGCCACAACAGGAATTCAGAGTTTCAGCACTTCGATCCATTCAGTAAATGTCTAAAGCAGCTATTATGCCTAGCACATGGGGTAGCTGCGCTCAGGCATTACTACAGCCCTCTCTATTGGTCTTTCAGTGGAGTGCTACAGTGCACATCACAGCACTTCCTGAAGGAAGGGAAGTCTGACGTTCAGCCTGAAGCATGCATCAGCAGTTGGAGAGGAAGGAAATAAGAATGAGAAGTCAAATTCTCACACCTTTATAAAATGTTCTTTTTATCCAGAATTATAATTTTCAGGCCATAAACATGAATGTGGAAGAATTTTAACTCAATCTTTTTAGAATCCCCTATATACAACCTTCTTGCTCTATCTTCCTTCAGTGCCTTGTCCTACCAGTTTCTGGAGAATTTAGTGAGGCTACAATAATTCTGAGCAAATAATCCAAGAAGCTGGGTTCTATGAAGAAAAACATGGCATCAGGATTGGAGGAAGACTCATTAACAACGTGTGATATGCAGATGATACAACCTTGCTTGCTGAAAGTAAAGAGGCTTAAAACATTTTCTGATGAAGATCAAAGACCACAGCCTTCAATATGGATTGCATCTAAATGTAAAGAAAACAAAAATCCTCACCACTGGACCAATAAACGACATTCTTATCAACAGAGAAAAGATTGAAGTTGTCAAGGACTTCATTCTTCTTGGGTGAACCATCAACACTCATGGAAGCAGCAGTCAAGAAATCAAACCATGTATTGCATTAGGCAAATGTGCTGTACAAGACCTTTTCAAAGTGTTGAAGAGCAAAGATGTCAACTTGAGAACTAAGGTGAGCCTGACCCAAGCCATGGTATTTTCAATAACCTCATATTCATGTGAAAGCTGGACAGTGAATAAGGAAGACTGTAGAAGAATTGATGCTTTTGAGTTATGGTGTTGGAGGAGAATATTGAAAGTGTCATGGGCTGCCAAAATAACCAATAGATCTGTTTTGGAAGAAGTGCAGCCAGAGTGCTCCTTGCAGGCCAGGATGGCCAAACATCATCTCTCATACTTTGGACATATTGTCAGGAAGGACCAGTCACTGGAGAAGTGTTTGGTAAGGTGGAGGGTCAGAGAAAAAGAGGAAGACTCCAGTGAGATGGATTGGCAATATGGCAACATCAATGGGCTCAAGCATGGCAATAATTGTGAGGTTGGTCCAGGACCGGGCAGTATTTTGTTCTGTTGTGCACAGGATCTCTATGAGTCAGTACTGACTCAATGACACCTAACAACAACAACAACAGTAATCCAGCATTTCAATGATGATACGGTAGATTGCTTCTACTCTGATTCCCAAACCATTCTGGAATTGCTGTCACCTAGTTAGGAGCTCTGGTAGCATAGTATTTATGAATCAAGCTGTGAACCACAAGGTCAACAGTTTGAAACTACCAGCTATTCCATGGAAGAAAGATGAGGCTTTCTGTTCCCGTAAAGATTTACAGCTTTGGAAACCCTGTACGGGGTCACTATGAGTCAGAACCAACTCCATGGCACGGTACATTACCACAACCGTTACCAGACTGCAAAGTTGGTTTTAACCACAAGGTCAGTGGTTCAAGCTCACCAGCTGTTCCTTGAAAACCCTATACAGGGTCAGTGGGTCAGAACTGACTTGAACTGTTAAGGCACTTAACAACAACAACAACCTGCAACTGAGGTTCTAAAAAGGAGAATTGTGAAAAAACAGGGAGGCATTTTCAGCCTTTCTGGTGCTGCAGGATAAGCACTGGACTGCTAACTGAATGGTTGGTGGTTCAAACCCATCAACCACTCCTATACAGAACCCTCAGAAACCCTACACAGGGTTACTATAAGTTGATGGCACTTAGCAACAGTGATGTTGTTGTTGTTGTTAAGTGCCAACGAGTCGATTATGACCCATAGCGCAACAACAATAGGCAGGGACTAAGTAGTATCTGTCCCTTTTATCTACCAGAATGTCCTGGTGTGGCACTGCAGGATAATGTGCTGGACTAAAAATTGGTGTGAACTACAAGGTTGATGGTTCAAGCTCACCAGCCGCTCCTCAGAAACCCTATGAGTCAGTACTCACTATGAGTCCAAACTGACTCGAAGGCTTAACAACAACAACAACTTAACAACAGCAACCAGAATTACCCCACAGGTATACCTCACATCCTTGGTGGTGCAGTAGGCAAAGATATGGTTGCTAACTAAAAGGTTGGTGCTTGGAACCTACAGCCACTCCACAGGAGATAGATGAGTCAGCCTGCCTCTGCAATAGCTGCCAGTCTCGAACACTCCATGGAGCAATTCCTGTGTCTCTGACATGGCCTCCAGGAGTCAGAATCTATGGTGGTGGGTTTCATTTTGCTGGTTATTCCCTGGAGCAATAGACCATAAACTTCCTAGGGCTGGATGCTTCCAGCCAGTTGTCTTTAACAATGCTATAAATATTTATGAATGCTATAACCTTCCAAAGGTTTAGAAGCACTGTTATACCCAACTGTCTCCCCTCTTCTAGGATCAATGGAATTTTTCTCTAATGTGGAGAGAGAAGGGTTTAAAACAAACAAATTGGCTCTGATTGCATGATCTTCAAATTATATTTTCATGGCATAAACTTCATTCTTTGTGTTCTTCAGGGTTTTATTTAGTAATTCTAATTCCGAGAATTAAGTCTTTAGTTCTCTGCTATTAAGAGGCAATTACTGTTGCTGACTAAATGGAGACAGGCTTTGAAGATCAATTAATGCAGGTCAGTGACTATATTGCAATATTATCTTACTATTTTAGTATCTTCATCAAGAGTCAGTGATGGTTGCAGTGAGCTGAGACATTTAAAAAGTAGTTTCTGAAAACTAAAATAATACATGAAGCAGATGGACTTATGGAACAGAGACATAGCACCTAAGGGTAAGTAGAATCCTTGAACCGTTTGTGAAACTGGAAACAAGTCCATGCTCTGAGCCTCCCAGGCCAGTTGGTCTTAATAGATTTCAGATTCATAGATTTCAGATTCTCCCCTCTTCCTTCCTAATTGTTCTGCCTTTAAATAGTTTTAGGAAACATATCTGCTTTATTTTTATACATAATATCAATTTACTGAAATCAATTATATAATAAATTTTAGTAATCTGTGCAGTCCTCTAAAATGTAAGTATTGCTGTTGGTAATTGCTGTCAAGTCAGTTCAGACTCATAGTAACCCTGTATGGGGTTTCTGAGAAGTGGCTGGTGAGTTTGAACCACCAACCTCTCAGTTCAAACTGACCTTGCTTTCCAGTGCTTATCCTACAGAGCCATGCCAAGACTGATAAAATGTCTTGTTCAATATAGTATTATTACCTAAGAGATAATTGGAGTTCAATCATCACTATGAGATTTTACAGAAAATGGCCAAGCTACATCATCCCCCAGTTCAAGTAACAAATACAGCACCATGAAGTTTCCATTTCATGATTTGATAATCCAAAGAAAGACTCATCCCTGGTGACACCAGCTATGGGGTATGAGTAGGCAAGACTAAATAACGTGTCTGCACTTTCATTCATTCAACAGATACTTATAGAGAACAGACAGTGCACCACAGTCTCTTGAATGTAGGATAGAGCAGGAACTTGGCTTACTAAATCTTTTTCTCTCATAAATCTTCCATTAATGGAGGCAACTCCATGTATGTATGGCACACTAGCTTGTGATTCACAGATAAAAGAATCAGATCAAAGAAAGTCAACTTATTATGCTACATGCAGAACATATTCAAAAATCTTAATTGTAATAGAAATATTTTAAGAATTCTTGGTACCTGCCACACCTTCATGAATGAATACAAAATTATTCCCACACTGTCCTTGATTATAATGTCATAGATGCATTCTTATTGAAAATGTTTATTGCCTACATTATATATTCACAACTTATAAATTCTCATATCAATTTTATAGAGTACAGCTTCATTAATGGGTTATATACATATACATTGTTGTTGTATGCAATCGAGTCAGTCCCGATTCATAGTGACCATGTATAGGGTTTCCAAGGCTGTAAGTCTTTACAGAAACAGAATGTCTCATCTTTCTCCTGAGGCATGACTGGTGGATTCACAGTACTTACTATAAGGTTAGCAAACCAACATATATCACACTGCGTCACCAGGGCTCCTTCAACAACAACTAGCCCTGAGCATCCCTACAGCATACCACTGCATCTGTCAGTACTGGATCTTCAGTGCACTGCGCAGCCTCTCCCGACTCTCAACCTCACTGCTTTTACCTAGAAAGTAACAGGTTGCCTTAGAGAGTTAGCAAGCTTTTATGAGCTTTCCAAAAACCAAACCCACTGCCATTGAGTCCCATTTGACCCATAACATTGGATATAGGGCTTCCCAGATGGTAAAACTCTACAGGAGCAGACAGTCTCATCTTTCTCTCATGAAACCACTCCTGGGTTTGATCCCCAAAACTTATTAACAATCCAGTGCTTATCCTACACTGTCACCAGGGCTCCTTTCATGAGCTTTATAGGCTGAAAACTCAATAAGAAACTCAACTGAGACAGTTCACTCTATGCTGTGAAAGCTGCACACATGGTCTACATTCCCATGTTGTGAGGAGGCTCCATTGATTCCAAAGGTTTGGGATGGTTAAGCCTGTGCTGTTTACCTCTACAAGAAAAAGACAAATAATCCAATTAAAAAATGGGCACAGGACATGAACAGACACTTCACCAAGGAAGAGATTCGGGTACCCAATAAACATATGAAGAAATGTTCATGATCACTAGCCATGAGAGACATGCAAATCAAAACAACAATGAGATATCATCTCACATCAGCAATAACAGCAAAGTTCAAAAATGCAGAGGATAGAAATGCTGGTGAGGATGTGGAGAGACTGGGACCCTCCTACATTGCTGGTATAATTGCAAAATGGTCCAACCACTATGGAAAACAGCATGGTGCTACCTCAGAAAGTTGGAAATAGAAATACCTTGTGATCCAGCAATTCTTCTACTTGGTATATATCCACAAGAAATATGAGCCTTAACATGAGTAGATATATGCACACCAATGTTCATAGCAGCACTATTTACAACAGCAAAAAGATGGAGACAGCGTAAGTGCCTATCAATGGAAGGATGGATAAGCAAACTTTGGTACAGGCACACAATGGAATAGTATGCTACCCTGAAGAACAACAAGGAAGCTGCATGCCACAGCATAACATGCATGAACCTTGAGGACATTATGCTGAGTGAAATTAGTCTGTCACAAAATGGCAAATATTGCATAAGACCATTACTGCAAAAGCTTAAGAACAGATACCCATACTAAAAGGAAAAAACAAAATTGTTGCTAACTGGGAAGGAGAGGCAGTCCGGTAGAGCACAGCGGTAAGGGATAGACACATCATAGTTCAGGTGTTGGGGAGGGCAATACACAAGAAGGGGGAGGGGGATTAAAGAACAAGGTAGATAGGGGAACATTGAGACAGTGTCCCATTACATGAGCTCAATGTGACAGAGCTAAGTAGTGATGTATGCTAAACCTTAGAACAACAGGGCTCTATGATGCAGGGATCAAGTCATAGTCTGAATGGGTAAAACAGGGGAAATAATGTTAAGATGCTTGACTATGAATATTAATTTTCCTTGCCTAATATTGTAAAATGGACACTTAAGTGGGATAGAAAGGAATATCAGGAAACATGATTACAGAAAGCTTGTAAGCCCATCTTCAGCCTATAACTTATTGGAATACCTAAAAGTGGTTCTAGAACTTGCCCAGTGAAATAGGCTTCTTGTGGAGCCTTTGTCGTGTATAGGACCTTAGGGGGAATCCTGAGTCCCATCCATAACCTTCTGAGGTGGGACATTCCCACTTGAAAGAACAAGCAGATCAGCCTGGAACAACTCGAAGAACAGAAGATACTTCTTGAAAGAAAGATCATCAGGAAAAATCCAAAACAAAAATGGCAGTATGATTGGCTACTGCAAGAACAGATTTTAGAAATGCAATATGCCATTTTATTTCTGGACTACTGCTTCCATGAGTGTTACTTATGTATGCAAGCAAAATGAAATCTTTGACAACTCCAGTCTTTTCTCCATTTGTTGTTGTTAAGTGCCATTGAGTTGGTTTGGACTCATAGTGACCCTGTATAGGGCTTCTGAGGAGCAGCTGGTGGGTTTGAAGTACTGACTTTATGGTTTGAAGTCCAGTCTTGACCCTACAACACCACACCAGGAGTCACTTTCTCCATTTATCATGATGTTGTTTATTGGCTCAGTTGTGAGGATTTTTGTTTTGTTGAAATCCATACCGAAGATTATATTCTTTCATGTTCATATTTTAAGTTGTCTTCATTTACAACAAGCAAGGTTGTATTTCTGCAAATCCAAGCCTGATGTCACATTCTTATTCATATAATCCAACTTCTTGCATTATTTACTCAACATTCAGAATGAATAAGTAAGGTTAAAGGATACAATTCTGATGCACACCTTTCCTGATTTTAAACCATTCAGAATCCACTTGGTCTGTTAGAAAGACTGCCTTTTGGTCTCTGTTCAGGTTCCTCATGAGCACAATTAAGTGTTCTGAAAAATCCATTCTTTGTAATATTATACAAAGTTTGCTATGATCCACTCAGTCAAAAGTCTTTGCACAGTCAATAAAGCACAAATAAGCATCTTCCAGGAATTCTCTGCTTTCAGTTAAGAGCCATCTGATGTCAGCAATGATATCCATCGATCCACATCTTCTGAATCTGGCTTGGATTTCTGGCAGTTCCCTGTTGATGTACTGTTGCAACAATTTTTGAATTATCTTCAGCACAATTTTACTTGCATGTGAAATTAATTATATTGTTCAGTGATTTACGAATTCCATTGGGTCACTTTGGAATGAGTACACTATGGATCTCTTTCAAATGTTGGCCAGGTAGCTGTCTTCTAAATTTCTTCATCAATTTGTTGAAAGATTTCTATTTGTATTCCATCAATTTCTGGAGGCTTTTTTTTGCCAATCCCTTCAGTGCAGCTTGGACTTCTTCCTTAAATACCATTGGTTCTTGATCATATACTTACTCTTGAAATGGTTGAACATAGACCATTTATTTTTTGATACAGTGACTGCTTATTCCTATCTTCTTTTTATTGTGAGGTTTACATGAGAGAACATCAGTTTTACATTCATCCTATAGTATTTCATTTCAATGCAACAATTACAATCCCTCCATGCATCACCAAATAACCAAAGGGTACATCACATAGGCCCGCTCCCTGGCCGCCAACACACAGTCCTTCTCCCTCTCTGAGTCCAGTGTCTCCAGCCGCTCCATCTGTCCATGTCATCGTCTCTGTCTCCATCCTTGGCGTCAGTGCCTCTCTGAGTAGGGTCCCACTATCTGCTCTTCTCACTTGATGGTCCCAGGGACCTCCACTTCTAGGCTGCAAAATCAATCACTCCCTCCTTTTGTCAAAAAACATCTACCTCTATATTTCCTACCCTCACAGTCAGTCCTGATGGCAATTATTCAGAATTGTACCACAAGAATCTTATCCCCATTTCCTTTCGCCAACCTGGTTCCAACAGATTGGAAATCATTCAGTGGTGATTCTACCTTCCCCCACCCCGTCTGGAACTAAGCTCCCTCTTGAAAGCTTGTAAGCCAGTCACTTCTTGCCTTTATGTTGTTGTTGTTGTTAAGTGCCATCGAGTCGATCCCAACCCATAGCAACCCTGTACAGGGTTTCTGAGGAGCAGCTGGTGAGCTTGAACCACCGACCTTGCAGTTCAAATGTCTTTGCAGTCTGAAGTCTAAGTTGCCCATACCTGTGTACCAAGGAGGTGGGAGTGATCCTTGCTGTAAAGATTTGTTCCCTTTTTTGAGCTACTACATCCATAAGTATAGGAAAAGTTCATCAAATTGTAGCAGGTTAATCTTTTTTTTCTCCCTCTTATTTCTTCTTCTAGTCAAGTTCTGATCATCTAGCCATTGAAGCCAGGTCAAGTGGGTACAATCTGCAAGTATGGATGTTCTTGTGCATCTCCCCTCACTTCATATCAGCTGGACACTTCACTTTACGCTTTAGTCCTCTGTGGCCATGTCACGGCCTCTGGGCTCAGGAGTCCCCAGGTTTTGCCATACTGCTGGCCATCCAGGTCTCCACCCGAGTTCACAGGGGTCTATTGAATGTGGTTGGGCTTAGCTCGCAACTTCATTGCTGTTTTCCACCCTCTTTCCTTATTGGTGACCATCATGGTCACCAGTCAGACCACATGCCTGCTCATGTATTCCCCTTGAGTCT
>NW_006408550.1:22423187-22425463 GCF_000296735.1 Chrysochloris asiatica | reverse complement strand
ATTTCCAATCACCAAAAATTACCATTGCATCTCAACTGCATGTTTGATCAATTTCAGACTGAAGAAGTTGTTTGTTGTTGTTGTTAAATGCCGTTGAGTCAATTCCAACCCATACCAACCCTACACTATAACACTATAAACATTATAGTGTTTCTGAGGAGCAGCTGGTGAACTTGAATCACCGACCTTGCAGTTCAAACCGACCTTGCAGTCGAGCTCACTAACCCACAGTGGTACACAATTTCATCATCACTAGCTTTAGTGGTTAATACATAAAATTTAGTAATAGTGGTATTAACTTTTCTTCCTTGTAGTACTATGGATATTGTCACAGACAGCATTGTACTTCAAGATGGATCTTGAAATGTTATTTTTGATGATGAATGCAATGTCTCTTCTCTTCAATTTGTCTTTCCTGACATAGTAAACCATAGGATTGTCTGATTCAAAATTGCTAATACCAGTTTATTTCAGCTCATTAATACCTAGAATATCGATCTTGGTGTATTCCATTTCATTTTTGAACGACTTCAAATTTTCCTGGAGTCGTACTTCATACGTTCTATGTTCTGATTATTAATTGATGTTTGTAGCAGTTTCTCCTCATTTTGAATTATGCCCCACCCAATTATGGGTTGTAGTCAAAGTTCCAAAGAATCATTATCTATACTATTTCATAATTCTAAGATCAAATGGTGGTGGTGGTGGTGGTGTCATGGAGTCGGTTCCAACTCACAGCAACCCTACATAAGGTTTCCAAGGCTGTAAATCTTTATGGAAGCAGAAAGCCTCATATTTCTCCCGCAGAATGTCTGGTAGTATTGAACTGCTGATTTTGAGGTTAGCTGCCTGATTCATAACAACTATGCTACCAGAATTCCTTTATTTTTATAAAGACAATTTAATAGGTCATATAAATAAGGACATTCATTAGATTATTAAGTTTGGATGTGTCTAGGAAAGCACACTAGAATGTGGCATGAATCTAGCAAAGATTTCAGACAAACGTATGTGTCTTCTTGACAATGTTGTTGTTCAATGCCGTTGAGTCAGTTCTGACTCCTAACAACCCTGTATAGGGTTTCCAAGGAGCAGCTGGTGAATTTGGACTATTGACTTTGTGGTTCCCAGTTCAGTGCTGATCCTATAGCATCACACCAGGAGCATGGACAATAGGGGTGGGCAAAATTGACCATCTGATAGTGGTAGACAGGGCTTGCAAGTATCTGAAAGGACTGCTTCCTTGAGAGTCTTGCTTAATTCACCTCAGCACTGCTGTTGCTGTTAAATGCTGTCAAGTAGGTTCCAACTCATAGTGACCCTGCATATAGGGCTTCCAAAGACCCACTGACCGGCCTTGTAGTAAGCAGTTCAGTGATTATCATATAGGGTCATACCAGGACTCCACTCTACTAGTCTGACAAAATGTTATTCTTGCTGTTAGTAGGAAGTTGAAAATAATTTTGATGAGATTTTGTGGCCCTTAAGGAGCTCTGGTAGCATAGTGCTTATGAATCGGGCTGCTAATCTCACAATCAGCAGTTCAAAACTACCAGCTGTTCCACGAGAGAAAGATGAGGCTTTCTGCTCCTGTAAAGATTTACAGCCTCGGAAACCTTATGTAGGGTAGCTATGAGTCGGAACCGACTCCACAGCACATAACAGCAACAAGAAGGATAAGCACTGAACTGCTAATTGCAAGCTTGGTAGTTCAAATCCATCAGCAGCTCTGCAGGAGAAAGATGAGGTCTTCTGTTCCTGTAAAGATTTCCAGAAAGTCCTGCTGTGGCGCTGTGGGCTAATGCATCAGAATGCAAAGTTGTTTGAACCGCAAGGTTGGCAGTTCAAGCTCACCAGCTGCTCCTTGGAAAACCTATACAGGGTCACTATGGGTCGGAATAAACTTTACAGCATTTGACAACAACAACAACAAAGATTTCCAGACTCAAGAGCCGTATACAGGATTGTTTCGAGTTGCAACCCGCTCAATGGCGGAGCTTGGCAGTGGGTTGTGATGCTTATCCTAAAATTCTTAACGACCTGTATCATTTGAAAGCCGTCCCCAGTTTTTATTTCCATTAAATAACCACCTAGTCAGATGTTGCGGACCGTGTAAGACTGGTCAGAGGTTCGAGGTCCTCTAGGGCTGAGTGTAACAAATGAGGCCACTGGCAGTTAATGGCAAATTGCTTTCATCTTAATATTCAGTTATATATATTAAATTAATACACGGAGCCTTTGAAAATCCACAGATAAATGTGATATTTTCCTAAAGC
>NW_006408550.1:22399476-22422171 GCF_000296735.1 Chrysochloris asiatica | reverse complement strand
AACAACAACAACAACAACAACAAAGGGTTATTACTGAGCTGTTAACCAAAAGATCAGCAATTCAAACCCACCAGCCGTTCCCTGGGAGAAATATGAGGCAGTCTGCTCCTGTAAAGATCGGCAGACTCAGAAACCCCCTAGGGCAGGTGTACTCTATCCTCTACTCAATGGCAAGGGTTTTGCTATATTGCCTTAGACAACAACAACAAAGTTGTGGTGCTGATTCTGAATCATGGTGATTCCAGATGTGTCAGACTAGAACTCTGCTCCCAGGTTTTTTGGAAGTAGACCACCACGTTTTGTTTCTGAGTGGACACAAGCCTGCACCGTTTCAGTTAGCAGTAGAGTCCCCTAAGCCGTTTGTATTACCCAGTGCTCCATAATGCCTTTGTGTGTCAGATGCCTATAGAACTGTTACCATTTATTATTAATGTAAAAATGGTCTGTGCTTGACCTTTCTTACATGTGACATTTTTAAACATCCATGGTTATTTTCTTTATGAGTGAGAGCTTCAATGATGAGTTATCAGAGTCAAGATGGCCCAAGTGACCTAAGTTGCCAGACTCATGGTTTTGTTTCTCAATGTTGAGTTCTCAAGAAATGTTATAGAAAAATTAAACTATCTTCTTTGGTGTATCTAGAGTGTAAGATAATCTATTTTGTGTGTGTTTTAACATCTGAGATGGAAACCAAAAGTAAATTTAATCAGGACTTTATGCTAATTAGAATAGTTTGGCCTACGATTATTTTATTGTGATCAGTTAATCCGGGATGATGAGATGATTCCAGAAATTGATAAAGCCTTCTTAAATAATACATTGTTATTTTCAGTTCAGTGGTGATAAGAATACTCAAGCGTTTAAGTTCATTTGGTTTTCCTATTTTAAAAATCTTGTTCTAAAGAATAATCTAAATCAGATATATTTTCAAAGGCATGCAATGTAGGCTTAGTTCTCAAATCTATTTGAAAATACATTAATTTCAATACATCAATAGCTGCTTCTGGAGCTTTGCATAGGTAACATTTATCTTGATACTTTCTTAACTGTCCATTGCCAAATCAATCATGCTGAATAGCATCCTCAGCGGTGGTGTTCTTTCTCATTGTCTCTAAGTCACACATTTTGAGTTCCAGCGTCCTCTTGTAAACACCCATTCAGGGCTGCAAATGTACACAGCCAGCTAGATCAGACCAGAGATTGTTTCAGAGCCTAACACATCTTATGAATTTAGCTGCAGTCCTAACCTGGCCCAAGTCGCCATTCTCGTGTTCCTTTGTTGATGTTTCTTCCCTTAAGTTGTGGAAGATGCCACTGACAAAACAACCCAAGAAACAGCAAGATTATTCCGCAAACTTTGTCTGTTTGAATCTTCTAGCAGAGGAAGCAGAATTGTTAAATTATGTCTCTGTATTCATTTACTAAATATAAGACATTTTGAACCAGTTTTACAGTTTTAAATCAATGAATATGCTTATGTAAACCTTCACATATAAAGTGGATAAATGACTACTGATAAGTGAATCCCCCAAACCGCCAAACTCATCCAGTTTTAAGCTCATCTTAGCTCTAAGACTGGATAGAAATCTAGCTGAGAGAAAGGAAATTGATTTTTCTGATATTGATAGGAGACCTGGGAGTTGAGCTGAGAAGTCTTCAGTAGCAGGATTATAAAACCACCTTTGGAACATTTCCTTCCTCACAATACCTTTTGGGTTCTCTCTGAAGAATCCCCGTTCTACTGTTACTATTAAAATGCTGTTTGTTCATAATTCTATAATGACACTGCCATTCAAATAAAATGATCCTAAGTAGCATATGGAAAGATGTTATTGTTGTTCAGTGCCATCTAGTTGATTCCCACTCATAGAGATTGAGGACGTCCAAGTCTGTGCATCTTTATGGGAGCAGAAAACCTTCTCCTTCTCCTGCTGAGTGGCTGGTGGGCTCAAGTCATTGATCTTGCAGATTGCAGTCTAGTTCTTATCCTGCAGAGCTACCATGCTCTCTTACAGAACACCCCCTTACTAAAAATCAGACAACACGAACAATGAGAAGAAATTGTTATGTTCATTAAAAGGAGCCAATATATGACATATTAGGCAACATTTTTCAAATGTAAGTGTATAGTTTTTCTGACTGAAAAAGTCAACTGTGAAGAACATTTTTTTAAACACAGAAAAATACAATGAATCCTCTATAACCCCACCCTCAGTGATCATCCACTAAGATCATCTTGTGGGAGATTTTTCAGGTTTCTTAATGTATCTATATATACATACATTTGGATTTTTTAAACAAAACTGTGATTTTTAATTTTCTGTAGTTATAACAAACATTATGATTATTTCCCATGCCATTAAATATTCTACAATGTAAGCTTGAATGGTTGTTCAGTGCATTGATTTACCAGTATTTATTGAACCAACTCATACTCTAATATAATTGAAATAGTCTTCCAAATTTTATAATTATTCATTGATGTTTCAGTTACTATCTTTAGTTGTACACATTTGGAAACATCTTCAACTATTTTGGTAGGATAGACTACTATAAGTACACACGTTGGGCCAAAGACTATAAGTAGTTAAAGTTTTTAATATACATCATCAAACTAAAGAAGTACTAACATGTTTGTTACTAAAACCAACAGTAGAAGAGAGTGTCTGCCTGTATGTACTCTTAGCAACAGTAAATAAAAACATTTTTCAATTTGTCAGTTTTCATGAGTAAAAAATCTCATTTGAAGCATAGTTCTTGACTCAACAACACTTAACAACAACAGCAATTTATTGACAAGCTTGAGCATTTTTCACATATAATGATTATTTGAGTAGTTTCTTTGCTATCATGTTTCTTCCCTCTGATACTTAGCTTTCTAATTAAACACACTGGGAGTCTGCTCAATAAGAATGGGAAAGAAATTCCACATACAAGACTGCTATACCCAAATCAGATGGTAAGAATCTAAGAAGCCAGTGATGAGTGGGAACTTGGTCACATAAACACAACACCACACCAACCATCATTGTGAACCACCATCAGAGGGAAAGTCTAAGTCTCCATTGGATGTTCCGCGCTAGCTCCATCTGTCTGGTACCTTGTTGCTACCTCATCCTGAATCATTGCATGGTTTCTGCCATACACTACATTGGTTGATACACTCTTTCTGAATGTTAGCTGAACTTCCTGGATTCAGTCTCCAGCTATAGTAACCATCTAAATCCTCCACCATGGGGTATTGAGTGGCAGTTAATATCTTGTACACCTGATCAGAATTATGTGTCAAACCATTCTTCACTGGTTCTCCTTCTCCAACACTGTCATGTTGTCACCTAAAAACAATTAGACCAAAAGAGTGATTTCCATCAGCTTTCCCCAAGGTACCTAGATATCTGAAAGACAATTACAGATATAAGAGAATAACTAATAATAAGAGTTCTTAAAATCATATAAAATAAAGAAACTGGGAGTATTTATCCTGAAATGTTAACTAGGAACATTGTGGGCAGAAAATGCACTGTTAGAAGGTTATAGCTAAATTCCAAAAGAAAAGACATGAAAGTTGCAACCAGAGGAGTGGTGGGGACAATGAAGAATAGAGGAAAAATGAAAGATTGCTTATATAGATTTACACATGTGGTGACTGAGACTATGGTGATGTGGGAGGGGGATGTGTGCAGTGGGGACTGGTAGCTAAAAAAGAGAACCCCAAGAATGTTGCTGAGGTTTTTAAAGGGACGGTTATCCATTTGACAGTTAATGACTATTCTGTCAATCTGCATAGCTCATATTCATCCAAGCCAATTATTTTAATTCTAGGTGAAGGTTACCCTGTACTAGAAAATGTCTCAATACCTCAAAGACTCATGTGATATCGGGCATCAGAACATCTAATAAAACTAGGCAAATCCTGAGAACATGTTACATTGGAGGGATGGCAAACATTTCACTCTTCTAATTAGGAACACAGCCTAGGGTGTCTTATTTAAATGGACCCCATTTATTACTGTATGCCTTTAAATGGATCCTGCTTCAATCTTGACATTTTAGCATGAAGCTGGGTGGAAAGTTAGTTAATTAGCTCATTGTGCTATGAGGGAATGACTACCAATTACAACGTAAGTTCTGAAAGTGTGCAGTTCAGCTACACTGCTGGTGGAAATGCATCCTTGGAGGAATCTCTGAGTTGACCTCTTGTCATAGTTGAATAGGAAATATCCATGTTTCAAAATCTCTGCTTCTGGCATGAATTAATTTATTTATACTATCTATAGAATAAAAGCCATCTAACAAACTGGTGCTTATTTCTGTGTTTCTTTGTTTGGGCCACTCATGAAGAGGCCATAAATAACCTTGAAGGAGAAGGATAGGAAAGCAATGTTGTGGTTAGGTGCCATCACTCAGTTCCACCTCATGGCTGCCACATGTATGACAGAACAAAACACTGCCCAATCCAGTGCCATCCTCACAACTGTTGCTATGTTTGAAATTCGTATTGCATCCTCTGTGCCAATCCTTCTAGTTGTTGCTTCTGTTGTCAAGTATCGTTGAGTTGGTTCCAACCCATAGTGACCCTGTTTAGGGTTTCTGAGGAGCAGCTGGGGAGTTTGAGCCACCGACCTCGAAGTTCAAAACTATCTTGAAGTCGAATTCTTATCCTACAGTGCCACACCAGGATAGTCTTGCTCATTTTTGTTGATGCCATATTCTACTTCATATAGTCCAGCTTTTCAAATTATTTGCTTAACATATAGTTTGAATAAAGTATTCCCTCATCCTGTTGGACCTACTTTACCAAACTTGATGTCCGTCTCCAGGGACTGGTCTCTCCTGATAACATGTACAGAATTTGTGAGACGACGTCTTGCCATCCTTATTTCTAAAGAACATTCTGGCTGTATTTCTTCCTAGACAAATTTATTCACTTTTCTGATGTGGCACTGTGGGTTAATGCTTTGGACAGCAAGGTTGGTGCAAGCTCACCAGCCACTCCTCGGAAACCCTATACAAGGTCGCTAAGGGTCTGAACTGACTCGACAACACTTAACAGCAACAACAACAACTATGTATATTCAAAAATCTCCACAAACATAATTAGTAACTACACCAGTTCTTCCTTTGTCTTCCTTATACATGCATACAAGGAGATTAAAAATACCACAGCTTACATCAGGCACATTTTAGTGCTTCAAGTGCTACCTTTGCTTTTAAACAATTTATAGAGGTTCTTTGCTGCTAATTTGTCCAATACAGTAAGTACTTTCACTACTTGAATGCTGCTTACATGGGTGCTGATTGTGAGTCCAATTGAATGAAAACCCTAAAATCAGTATTTTCTCCATTTATCATAATAATACTTATTGGTCGAGTTGTGAGGAATTTTGATTTCTTTATGTTAGGTTTAATCCATCCTAAACGCTGGAATTGTTTTGTTTGTTTATTTCGTTTTTCTGTTTTATCTTCATCTGTAAGTGCTTCAAGTCTTCTTCACTTTCAACAGGCCAAGTTGTATCATCTGCATATCACAGATTGTTAAATGTGCCTGCCCCAATCTTGATGCCATGTTCTACCCCATATAGTCCAGTTTTCCAAATTATTTGTTTAGCATATAGTTTGAATAAGTATTCCCTCATCCTGGTTGAACTACTGTCTCTTGTTCTTAGGACTATCTCAGTTTTCCAACTTGGCTCAACCAGGATAAGCTTTCCTTTTAATATCCGTAATCACTTGATTTTCCATATATAGTAATACTCATAGATTCTGGGGATCAAGACGGGAATTCATTTTGGGGGCACCCTTAGCCACATCTTATCTTTATGGTAGATTATAAAAATGGCCCCAATCTTTACTCTTTCCTGTATCTACGTCCTTTGCAATGTGATTTTTCAGCTACTTCCTTCGAGAGGAAAATATTTTGGCCATAAGAATGACAAAGTGACATTATGCCAATTCTAAGATAGCAGCAAAAACTGACACCTACAATTCCTCCCACAGTGCCCTGTACTCAGTTGGAGCCA
The DNA here is from genome assembly GCF_000296735.1 of Chrysochloris asiatica. Lineage (NCBI taxonomy): Eukaryota > Metazoa > Chordata > Mammalia > Afrosoricida > Chrysochloridae > Chrysochloris > Chrysochloris asiatica. The sequence continues at coordinate 22,416,151 of NW_006408550.1, read as the reverse complement.
ATAATTCATTACAAGGGTCACAGAACCGGCTGGATGACTCACAACCACAACCACCACCACTACAATTTTTACGTTGGGTTATCTGACTCCAAAGCCTGGATTCTTGACTGTTCTGTGGTACTGCCTTCCAGCGTCAATATCAAACTGCTTTTTTGTTGACCAATAGTTTGATGAGGTATTTTCATTAATGACTTAGACATGCAGTTACATGAATTAGTACCCAAAACTCTCTGGTTCCATTTGCTAGAAAACAGGGTCAGAATTAGGCAATAATAAATACACAGTTAAACAAAACACTTTCTAGTGGTGACATGGAATTTCTATATTACTAAGTCACTAACTCATTCTAAAGAAATTTCCAAGCATCTATAGAGTCCAAGAACCATTGAGAACAAAGTGGTTTTATCAGCAGCTATAAAGGGAATGAGCCAAACCAGGTGAAGTAATGCTTAATTGTTTGGCTTTCAGAATCTATGTTGTTTGTTGTTAAGTGTTAAGTGTTGTTGTTAAGTGTTTTTAAGTCAAGTTGGTTCCAACTCATAGTGACCATGTCTAGGGTTTCCAAGGAGCAGCGGGTGAGTTTGAACCGCTGACCTTATCTGCAGAACCACACCAGGATTCTTATAAAGAACCACTTTTCCAAAGGCCTAAATAATTGCATTTTGTAGAAATTATTAGAAGAAAAGCAAATGTTGTAATGAGTTGCAAAAAGATGCACTCCTTTTTGAAAAAGCGAACTTTAAAATTCTCTGGGCATAGGACTATTACTATGCACCAATCCTCAGAGAAGGTAAAGGGAAATTGTCATCAGCTTTACTGAATGAAATGTCCTTATGTTGCTGACTCCCAAAGGAAAGGAAGAGTCTGCTTTTCTATCTTCAAAGCTGCCAGTCATGCAACAGTGAGCAAGAGACATCACATGAGTCACTTTTCTTTCAGCTTGAATCTCTTTTCACAGTGACAAATGAATCCCAGAATCAATCTCAACTCGGACACTGAGGAATCTGTGGGATTTCTATTTGAAGACAATGGAGACCAGCAACCTCGAATTTCACATTAGGAAACAGGCTTGAGTGTGAGCCTAAACTGGGTGCTAGGTTCAGGGTAAATTACCTGTAAGCAAAGGAAGCACAGGCTTCTTTGTGCTTACCTACTAATCTGTTGTGAACATTTGCACATGTGAGAAAACTCGTCACTACAGATTAGTAAGTAAGCACAAGTTAGCACAAATAAACCCATGTTTCCCGGGTCCTCGGTCCTTTTAACTCTGTAGGGTGGTGCTGTGCAGTTGGGAGAGAGACATATGTCAGACATGCCTAGAAGCAAAATCCTTAATGAGGTGACAGTTTTCTTATCTCATAGTTTGAGAGGCTACAAGTTTGAATTCTGAGAAGGTCCTTGTCTCCTTTTAGCGTCTGTTGGCCCAGCATTCCTTGGGTCATGTGATTTGGCACCAACCTTTCCCTGGATCTAGGAGCTTCACAGTGCAGGGACCCCAAGTCCAAAGGACACATTCCATTCCTAACTTTATTCTTTTTTTAGCAAGATCTTTGAGATTTTTATTGCCAATTGTTTCTTTCTTTTTTTTTTCTTAAATGTTTTATTGTGGATTATGTGATAGTTTATGAAAGGGAAAAACAACCCCGGCGCCGCTCATCAACCACACCTCTCACCAAATGGCCCATCTAGAGACTTTTATTCAGGGTGAGGAAGATAACCCCTGTTGGAGAGAGAAGGCAAGAGCCGAAAGGGAGGAGAGAGAGAGGAGTCAACAGGAAGGGAGGGGACTTACATAGGTTCAACAGGAAGGGAGTGGTCATTGCTGGGGTGATTTTGCTCTGGCCTATCCAAAACCATGTTGTCTTTTAAACTAAATGCACCTTGTAGCTTAGGGCGGGGAAACAGACAAAATGGAGTTGGAGGGAAGGGAGAGTGAAGACCGGAAAGTATTATCACATTGTAACAGTTTACATGGGAGAACATTAGTTTTACATTCATTCTATCATATATATCGTCTCATGGCCATGGTTACAATCCCCTCCATGCAATCTTTCGCCCGTAGCCCCCCAGGTCTTCAGCACACAGTCACTCTCCCTCTCTGAATCTAAAGTCTCCAGCTGCTCCATCGCTAACTCTTTATTCTTGATGGTAGTATGTCCCTCTTTCTTGGCTCACTTTTCCTTCCTTTTATCTCATGTAAGATAAAAAAGTGTCTCAATCCACACCCCTGGTAAACTGCCTTTCATGAGATCAGGCTTGTGATGGAATTAAGGGCCTTACTTGTTATTGTTGAGTACTGTCAATTCTTAGCCATCCTGGACAGGGTTTCTGAGAGCAACTGGGGGAGTTTGAACTTCCGACTTTGCAGTTACCAGTCTGGTGCTTATCCGACAGTGCCACACCAGGGCTCCAGGGTATTATAACCCACCTCTAATCCTCTTGTTGGTTTATCACATCAGATGACATCATGGGTAATCATCACATAACTGCCACATTACATAGCTGTCAAACCACGGACATCGTGACCGAGACAAGTTGACACAAACGTAGGGGGACAAAATTCAATGAATTATACTTGATCTACTAACTATATGAGTGAGTAAATTACTCAAATTCTACTAGATGTTGCAGTTTTTTCATTTGTCAAATGGGGCTGACAATAATATCTACATAGTAAAAATTTTCTAGGAGTCCCTGAGTAATACAAATGATTAACATACACACAGCTGCTAACTGAAAAGTTCAAATTTTGAGTCCACCCAGAGACTTCTTAGAGGAGACATCCGGCAACATACTTCCAAAATATCCATCACTGCAAACTCCATGGAGCACAGAGCTCCTCTGACATATATAGGGGCACTGTGAGTAGGAAGCAACTCCAAAGAAACAGGAAAAAAACATATGAAAGGTTATTCTGAATAATCAATAGCATATTTAAGTTTATTACAAAATTATTCTAACTAAAACGTTGATCAAAAATCTCAATCCCACAGTCATTTGTACTATATGACATATTACCATGGACAAGCATATGTGTGTGTTGTTGTTGTTATGTTAGATTTTGACCCATAGAGACCATACCTTTAACAGAAGGAGATACTGCTTGATCCTTACAATTGTTGTTCTGCTTGAGCCTGTTGTTGCCGTGTCAGCCCATCTTGTTGAAGTCTTCTGTTTCGTTGGCTCTCCACCTTTACCAAGCATGTTGTCCTTGCCCAGGGACTGGGTTCCCTTGACAACATGTCCAAAGCATGAGACATGAAGTTTGCCACCCTCATTTCTAAGGAGCAAGCTGGCTGTACTTCTTCCAAGACAGATTTGTATTCTTTCCCAACACCATCTTTCAAGTGCATTGATTCTTCCGCAGTCTTCCTTATTCGTTTTCCAATTTTCACGTGCATAAAAGGTTTTTTAAAATACCATCCATGACTTGGGTCAAACTGACATCTTTGCTCTTGAACTCTTTCGAGAGGTCTTTTGCAGTAGATTTGACTCTCCTTTTTTATTTCTTAACCTTTTGATTGTGAAATTAGTGAAGGTTTACTGACAATATCAACATTTTACATTCAACAAATCACACACCTTTTTTTCATCTCAATGACTGCAATCCCCTCCATGAAACAAGAGTTACTCACTCCCTCCCATGGCTACTATTTCCATTCTATTCGCCTTTGCATCTCTTCTCCATTTTGTTCTTAGGTAAGTGTTTCCCTTTTGATTTTGAATGATTGGCCATTTCCATAGTGAACACATACTAATGTTGTTGTCCCTCTTATAAACCTATAGGTTTGACTGAAAATTGAGTCATGAGGGTGAGTTCCTTTCCAGATCTGAAGGGTCGCTGTCTTATGTTCCTCCACTTTCTTTCTGACCAGTAAGCCTGGTCTTTTTTCATAATTTTGAATTTTGTGCCACATTTTGTCCCACTCTATCTGGGATCTTCTAATGTGATCCATTTCAGAACATTTGACGGTGGTCACTGGGCTCCATCTAGTTTTTCTGGCCTCAGTGTCGTGGAAACTGGTGTTCACATGTTCCATTAATACTTTGGACTATTTGATTCCAAACATGTTCAATTCTCAATGCTGTTGGATTTCTTGACTGCTTCTTCCATGAGTGTTGGTGACAGATCTGAGCAAAGTGAAGTCTTAGACACCTTCAATCTTTTTTACATTTATCATGATGTTGCTTAATTGGTTCAGGTATGAGGATTTTTGCTTTCTTTGCATTGATGTGCAATGCATACTGAAGACTCTAGTTTTGATCTCCATCAGTATTTCAAATCCTTTTAAGCTTCCAGAAACCTAAGTTGAATCATCTGCATATTACAGGTTGTTATGAATCTTCCTCTGATTCTAATACCATGTTCTTCATATAATCCAGCTTCTCAGATTGTATGCCAAGCACACAGATTGAATACTTTTGCGAAAGGATAAAACCCTGCACACACCACGCTTGATTTCAAACCACTCAGTATCCCCTTGCTCAGTTCTAATGACTGCCCATCAGTCTATCACAGGGTTTTTTTCATGAGAACAATTAAGTATTCTGGAGTTCCCATTATTCTCAGTGTTGTCCACAGTTTGTCATGATTCATTGTTGAATGCCTTTGCATCATCAATAAATCACTAGCAAACATCTTTCTGGTATTCTCTGCTTTTAGCTGAGATCCATCTGATGTCAACAATGCTATCCCTAGTTCCATGTCCTCTTCTGAATCCAGCTTGAATTTCTAGTGGCTTCCTGTCAGTGTACTACTGCAACTGTTTTTGAGTTATCATAGCAAAATTTTATTTGCATGTGTGTTTATATATGTGTATAATAAATAAATGTATACACATAAACATTTGTTTGCTATTTGTGCAGGAATATGCTTATTTCATCCCCTAATTAAATGGTGTGGCACTGTAGGACAAGCACTGAACTACTAACAACAAGTTCAGCAGTTCAAACCCAGCAGCAGTCTTTGGAAGCCCTATACAGGTTCATTATGAGTCAGAACTGACTCAGTGGTACTTAGCAACAATTAAATGGCTGTTTTTAAAAGGCACAGCTTTCTATTGCTTTTTGACATTTCTTCTTCTCTCCATATAGAAAGAACTCAGGAAACTTAATAAATAGTCATCGAACTGCATAATATAAGGAGTAAGATGATGTTGAGCTATGTATTAATAAGTATTTGGAGGGCACTGCAGGAATCTTAGTAAAAATAAAACATGTATTGACACTCTTTCTACTCATTAGTAAATTTTATGTACTCTCTGTAGTTCTTTCTCCACAGAGCTTAAACCAGTACCTCAGGAAATCTCATGGCACACAATGTATTTCCCAGTCATTAGCAAGAATTAGTAAGGTAATATTGGGTCCCTCAATGGAACTTTGGCTAAATACTTCAGTCTGTCTACTACTTATTAGCCACAATTACTGCCAGGTTAAGAAACCTCTTTGTGGTTGCTGAGATCCTGTTGCTACTCATTAGAACATTCTGGAACCAGGAGCAATACAGAAGGAAAAGGGTTTATTAAGTTTTTGTTTGTTTTTTTTTTTGTATGCTGAATAAAGGCCCCTTGATTAGCACACATTAAGATATTTCAGTTTTTCCTCGGCTGCCTTTTAAAAGACACCTCTATCTAGTAGGATTCAGTGAAAGCCATGATTGTAGTCATGTCTGCTTTGTCACCAAAGTCTTGCTGTAAATAAAATGCAATGTAAACCTACCTGAACTGCATTTTAGCACTCAGTTTGGAATATAGTAAAAAGTAAATGATTACAAATATAGAAATGACTACTTTCTGGCTAGCCCCACAGAATTGTCACAATGCGGTTTGGGCTTTGGTTTCTTGTACTCTTTTAGGGCCACAACAGAAGTAATTATGTGTTAATATTTTGGGAACGTATATTTGTCAAATAATTTTAAATCTTTTTCCATAACTTCAGTTAATAAATATACTAAAGAGCAGCTGTTTTAAACCCAACGTTTTTTATAACTTGAAAAGGAAGAAAAATAAAAATGTTTTTAAAAAATCATGCTCAATAAAATATTTGTAATCCTTTCCCCAACATGAATAGGAAACCTCAAGTTTTAAAAAGATATAGGCATAAAGGATAAGGTAATCATACCATTAGAGACTTGCTTATCTATCAAACCCTAGGAATAGTCTTTTGTTAATGCTTTGAAAATATTTATCTGTATTTCCTAAAATACAGAGAGATCTTAGTTTATTAATAGAGCACCATCTTCTGGCAAATATTAAGAAAGGCAGATGGTTTTGTACCAAAAAATATATATTGAAATCATTTAAAGAATTTAATGAAAAATTGATCCTTTGTAACAAATGTCTAGAATTGCACATTCTGCAGGGCTTCCTCAGCATTTTAGTGCTTTATTAATTTGATACTTGTTAACCTTGATTTCTAACCTTTTCTAAGAAACTAAAGTTATTGTCAAATTGCTATAGCATGGTATCAGTTCAATTAAACCAAAGTGAAAGATAAAGCATATATATATAAATGAAAGAGTCCTGGTGTGGCATTGTAGGATCAGCACTGGACAGTTAACCACAATGTCAATGGTTCAAACTCACTAACTACTCCTTGAAAATTCTATACAGGGTACCTATGAGTCAGAACCTACTCAACAGCAATTAACAACAATAAATATGATGCTGGGTGTGGTTGAGTCTGTTCCAAATCCTAGTAACCCTATGCACAATAGAATGAAACACTGTCCAGGCTGGCACCATCCTCACAATTGTTTTTACAGCTCAGCCCATTGCTGCTGTAACTGTAACTGTAACTATACCAATCCATCTCATTTGTGGTCTTTCTGTTTTTTGCTGACCCTCATAACATGTTCAAAGTATGAAAGATGAAGTCTTGCCATCCTGACTTCTAAGAACCATTCTGACTGCACTTCTACCAAAACAGATTTGTTTGTTCTTCTGGCAGTCCATGGTACTTTCAATATTTTTATGCAACACCATAATTCAAACGCATTGATTTCTGTACAGTATTCTTTAATTCATTGTCTAATTTCACATGTATATGAGGCTATTTGTCGGGGACCCGCCTTGACATAGGGGTTCGGTTCACGAGGAGGGGATACCTGACGGCGATAGATATATAGCAAGAATATACAGATAGACAGAAGAAGGGAGACAATGAGGCACCCCAAAGCCAGGGTGGATACATCACTGGTGGGCAGGCTTGGGAGTACAGGCATCATGGTCTCTGCAGGCAGCAACTCACTGCCCTGCAATCGTTACTGCATGCCTTTCAACCAGTAATGCACTGCAATCTTTACTCCATGCCTTCCAACCAGTAATGCACTGCAATCTTTACTCCATGCCTTCCAACCAGTAATGCACACCTGGGGAGGCCCGAGCCTCTGTTTTATTTAGGGGAGGAGCTTCACACCAAGCTGTGAGGGACTTAGGCAAGGTACAGCTAACATCAGTACTTTTCCAGACATTCAGGTAACTTTACATCATACTTCGCTGGTTCGAATCCCAGGCCAGCAACTTGGATTCTCAGGCCCAATTAACATATCTATAGCCCCTGAGCATAGTTGGGGGAAGGTGAGAGATAAAGACAAAAGCTTGGGCGGAGTCCCGCTGTTTCGGCTTCCTGAGTCAGGTCTCCAGATGCCCAGGTGAATGGGCTGCACCTGGAAAAGGATTAGGGAGGATGGGTTCTTTGTCTATAGAACAAAGAACCGAGAAGTAGCTAAGATATTTTTAGTTAATCCTTTGGAGAAAGGCTTAACCTTGCAACCTTTAGTCTGGGCTTTAGGAAAATATCACATTTATCTGTGGATTGTCAAAGGCTCCGTGTATTAATTTAATATATATAACTGAATATTAAGATGAAAGCAATTTGCCAATAACTGCCAGTGGCCTTATTTGTTACACTAGGCCCTAGAGGGCCTCGAACCTCTGACCAGTCTTACACATTCCGCAACAGCTATTGAAAATACAATGAAGAATGATGGCTTCAGTCAGGTGCACTTTAGTCCTCAATCTGATATCTTTGATCTTTACAATTGCAAAGAGGTCTTGTGCAGCAGATTTACCTAATGCAATACCTCTTGAGTGCTGCTTCCATTAGCGTCAGTTGTGGATCCAAGCAAAATGTAGTCTTTGACAACTTCAATCTTTTCTCCATTTATCATGGTGTTATTTAGTAGCCCAGGTGTGAGGATTTTTGTTTTCTTTATTCTGAGGTACAATCCAAACAGAAGGTTATACTCTTTGAGCTTCATCAGTAAGCATTTTAGGTCTTCTCTGTTACCAGCAAGCAAGGTTGTGTCATCTGCATATTGAAAGCTGATGATGAGTCTTCCTCCAATCCTGATGCCATGCTTTTCTTCATATAATTCACTTTCTCAGGTTATTTTCTCAGCATACAGATCGAATAATTATGGAGAAAGAATACAATTCCAGTGCACACTTTTCCTAATTTTAAACCATTCAGTGCTCCATTATTCTGTTGGAATAACTGTCTCTTGGTCAATGTGCATGTTTCTCATGAGCACAGTTAAGTGTTCTGGAATACTCATTCTCTGCAATGTTATCCATAAAGTGTCATGATCCACAGAGCTGAAACCATTTGCATAGTCAATGAAGCACATGTAAACATCTTTCTGGTTTTCTCTGCTTTCAACCAAGATCCACTAGAAGCACTTGGTTGCAGATTCTGAAGAACTGTATCTTACTCTATAGCAGGGGTGGGGAATATCCAGCCCATGGGACTATAAGGCCCAGGAAATCATTTGTTCTGACCCTGCCCAGGCAACCGCAGTTACAGCCATAACAGTGTTGTTGTTGTTAAATGCTGTCAAGTCAGTTCTGACTCATAACGACCCTGTATAGGGTTTTGGAATAGCTGCTGGCAGGTTTGAACTGCCAAGCTTGTGGTTCAAAGTCCAGTGCTGATTCTACAGTGCCACACCAGGAGTCCATCCATGACATTATCGGTGAGTTAAACAGATCTGTGTTGGAAGAAGTGCAGCCAGAGTGCTCCTTGGAGGCCAGGATGGCCAAGCTTCATCTCTCATACTTCGGACATATTGTCAGAAGGGACCAGTCACTGGAGAAAAATATCATGTTTGGTAGGGTAGAGGGTTAGACAAAAAGAGGAAGACCCCCTGCAAGATGGATTGGCCAAGTGGCAGCATCAATGGATTCAAGCATGGCAACAATAGTAAGGTTGGCCCAGGATCGGGCAGTGTTTCCTTCTGTCATACATAGGGTCACTATGAGTCAGTACCGACTCGATGGTACCTAACAACAACAATTAAATATTTGACCAAATATGGCAGGCTAATTTTTAAGTCAATAATTTGGAATGGCCCACAAATGATGCTATAAATTTTGGCATAAAAACTATTTCCCACTTTGGTAACATAGTGATTATGAGTCAGCCTACTTACCTCAAGGTAAGTAGTTCAAAACTACCAGTGGTTCCACAGGAGAAAGATGAGGATTTCTGCTCCTGTAAAGATTTATAGCCTTGGAAACTCTTTACAGGGTCGCTATGGGTCTGAACTGACTCGACAACACTTAACAACAACAACAGTCTATAGGAAACCAACAAGGATGACTAAACACCAAAGTGGCATAAGAAACAACATTGGTAGCGATTAATACAATGGCAGTTCTAAAATGGAGAAAAGGGGCACAACTAGAGAACTGACAGCTCGTAAGAATGTTTGTTTTTCAGGCAAAAAATAAAGAAAATCATATCCCAGGGTGTTAGCAGTGAGAACCAAAAAAAACAAAAATAAAGATTGCAAGAATCTTTGTGATGGAATAAATATCTACAATATAGCATTCAGTAGAGGAGCATGCTGCTGACTCTATACTACAAGCCCTGGTCACTTAATCACAAGGCTGGAACCCACCATCCACTCTGCAGGCCCACAAAGATTGACAGCCTGGGAAAACCTAGGTTGATGTTGTTAATTGCCGTGGAGTTACTTCTGACTCAGAATGACCCTGTTTAGGGATTCCCAGGAGCAGCTGGTAAGTTTGAAACACCCATCTTGAAGTCCAGTGTTGATTCTGCACTGCCACACCAGGATTCCCTATACCTGGTCTCTGTTAGTTGTAATAGTTAACAAGAAGAAGGTTTAAATAAACTTCTAACTCAAGTTTTACCATGTTGTGGATTCTCACCAAGATTGGAGTTATGCCTTCATAAACGAAACTAGTCTGAGTGCCTATTGTATCTGTTTGTCACCATTTGTATTTCTCTGCAGACATACAAGATAGGATCAAGCTATACGGAAGCAGCAGTCAAGAAATCAAAGGACGTATTGTATTAGGCAAATCTGCTGCACAAGACCTCTTTAAAGTGTTGAAGAGCAAAGATGTCAGCTTGAGGACTAAGGTGTGCCTGACCCAAGCCATGGTATTTTCAATAGCCTCATATGCATGCGAACGCTGGACAGTGAATAAGGAAGACCATAGAAGAATTAATGCTTTTGAGTTATGGTGTTGAAGGAGAATATTGAAAGTGCTGTGGGCTGCCAAAAGAACCAACAGATCTGTGTTGGAGGAAGCGCAGCCAGAGTGCTCCTTGGAAGCCAAAATGGCCAAACTTTGTTGCTCATACTTTGGACATATTGTCAGAAGGGACCAGTAGCTGGAGAAGGATATCATGTTTGGTAAGGTGGAGGGTCAGAGGAAAAGGGAAAGTCCCCCAACGAGATGGACTGGCCAAGTGGCAGCATCAATGGACTCAAGCGTGGCAATGATAGTGAAGTTGGCCCAGGATCCGGCAGTGTTTCGTTCTGCTGTGTATAGGGTTGCTATGAGTCAGTACAGACTGGATGGCGCCTAACAATAACAACAATTAAGAAGATGGAGCCATGAAACATCACAGTATTGGTCCCACCCCACTCCAATTCTTGCAGGTGGAAGAAGTTATATGATTAGTGGAGCATTTCTTCCCTCCAGTTTCAACATAAAAATTGTCAAAAAAAATTGCTGGAAGTTGATTATGAAAGCTGGGCCCAAAGCTGAACTCTTGTGAGTAATACTGGTGCCATGCTTAAAAAAGACAATATGTTTAAAGAAGGGATGAGGAAAGAAAGTTAGCTCAATATAGGATATGTAGAAGTTTTCATATGAAAAACTTATCTACAAAATGAGAGAAAGAATTGATTAATTTCCAAAAAGTAAGCTTATGAAAAAAGATATTAGGACCTAAAAGTGTGAGGATAATACATGTTGTTGTTGTTGTTGTTGTTATGTGCCATCGAGTCGGTTCCGACCCATAGCGACCCTGTATAGGGTTTCCGAGGTTGTAAATCTTTACGGGAGTAGAAAGCCTCATCTTTCTCCCGCTGTGCAGCTGGTAGTTTCGAACCGCTGACCTTAAGGTTCGCAGCCCGATTCGTAACCACTACGCTACCAGAGCTCATAGGAGTAGTAAATTCCGGGACAGAATAGCATCTTCTCTGTGGTAAGAATGTGTGCATGCTACAAACCAGTTATTATGAGACTTAATGTGGTTGCTATTATTATAACATTTCAAATGAAGAAATTCAGGCTCAAAGAATTTGGGGTTTATCCCATAATGACTGAATGAATAAGTGTAAATATAAAAGAAAATAATACTTTATGTTGTTATTGCTAAGTGACCTCTCATTCAGTTTCTACTCTTAGCGACCCTGTGTAGGATTTCCAAGGAGCTGCTTGCTGGTGAGCTTAAACTGCCGACATTGCAGTTCAAACGGCTTTGCAGTCTGGCGCATTAACCCACAGCGCCACACCAGGAAGAACTTTGTGGTTAGCAATCCAGTATTTCTCCTATAGCGCCACCCATAACAAAGACTCCATACTAATTTATAGGCAAGCAGGATTAGAGGCTAAAAGTGAATTTGAACCGAGTCCTGGTTCATTGGAAACCCTGTACAAGATTGCTATGGGTCAGAAATGACTCAACAGCACATAACAACAAGTAGATAAAAATTCAAAGGGAAATTAGGCTCATGAATGTTGGTGTTGGTGTTAAGTATTGTCTGGTCAGTTCCAACTCATAGTGACTCTGTATTGGATTTGTGAAGAGCAGCTGGTGAATTTGAACTGCCGACTTTGTGGTTCACAGTCCTGTGCTGATCCTACACCACATCAAGTTCATGAATAATAATGGGTGCATATTTTGGGAGTAGATGCCCAACCCTCTGAGAATGCAGTTGAGAAATAATTGTGAGCCTTATAACATCTCTCTCACAAACCCATTTTTGCCTGATATATTTCATCGCTGTTAATGTGTAACAGACCTTTATCGAGTACCTGTAATGTGCCAAGGATATCCTGACTCAACTGACTTTTCTAGTAAGACATACCTAAACACCCATGATAAACAGTGTTGTATTTTTATATTTCATCACGTTTCTTCATCTCAGCAACTTGGGAATATATATACTGTAATTCTAGCCAAGAATCCATGCCATGGGACTCTACTATAAATGAAGCCTTGGTACAAAATCCTTCTGGTATTTTCGGTAATAAATCCCCTTGGATAGGGTCAAAGATACATCCACTTTATCCTGAATTCTGCATTCCCCACAGCAGTGCTGTGGGACACCAACTTTATATTATCAATGTGAAAGAAAACCTGCTATGTATATGTGTGTGTATATATATATATACCTTTATGTATGTGTATAAATGGAAAACCTAAAAATGATCTTTAATATCACCATGTAATGTTATACAGAATCCAGAGTAGCTATCGTATAACTGCATCCTACTGTCTCATGAGATCCATTTAACAAATAATAGCTGCCAGCCAAGGTGAATTCAAAACCAATTTCTAATTCATTACTTCATAGGGAGCTTTGAAATATCCTCATTTAAAAATCTGCTACATAATAGAAAGTTCTGTACCACTCTTCTGTAATGTCAGTATAATGTTGCCAAGCATAAGAGTGAAGCATGAATGTTGACACTTAATTATGGATATTAAATTCAGTCTCGCTTTTCAGATACATGTCAGATGTCACCACCTTCAAGATTTCATAAATGAGCAGTTCCCTTCCTCTAGTCAATGTAACATGGATTATAGGATGAGAATCATTATGTTAAACGACTCTTCTTTGGTTACACACCTGTGAAATATTCCTTTGTATTCCAGAAGTTCTGGATCACAGAAATTTCCCAAATACTCCATCCATCATTATAATGTAGTTACCTCTAGGGTGTGATTTCAACAGTCAAAGGTGAAATGGAGCATAGCAGATCATAGCTTCTTACTAATTAATGATTTCAATTGTTAGATCTGGTAAGTGCAGGCATTTTTCAAAATGACAACTGCAATACCCTGATTTTAGGGGCAGCAGAGTCTAGGTTACAGCGATATGCATAAATATAGACCTATATCTAGAATATAAAGGATCTCTGGTAGCGTAGTGGTTACGAATCGGGCTGCGAACCTTAAGGTCAGCAGTTCGAAACTACCAGCCGCTCCACAGGAGAAAGATGAGGCTTTCTACTCCCGTAAAGATTTACACCCTTGGAAACCCTGTACAGGGTCGCTATGGGTCGGAACCGACTCGACGGCACTTCACAACAACAATCTAGAATATAGATTGAATTATATAAGTAAATATAGATAGAGACATATAAGAATCCTGGTGTGATGCTGTGGGCTAATGCACTGTATTGCAAAGTCAGTTTGAGCTACAAGGTCGATGGTTCAAGCTCACCAGTCACTCCTTGAAAACCCAGTAGAGGGTCTCTATGGACCGGAACTGACTCAATGGCACTTTACAACAACATAGATGTATAGATACATGATTTTACTAAATAGATAAACTTGAAAATGCATTCTGGTCATCCTTTTGCTGTTACCTATATGTTTATTAGCAAGAAGAAAAACAACAAAAAAAATTGAGACTTTATTTTAGCACACCTTGGACCACTTAAGTTATGTGCTGAAAGGTTAAAAATTATATCAAAAGTTAAAGTTTTGCAATCAATTGTGTCTTAAACTCTAACCTTAGAGCTCAGCTGCTTCAAATGTTTTAAAGCTTCTCTGGAGAGTTACTGTTCATGGAACTCACACTGAGAAATCATATTACAGCTGAGGCATTTGTACAACTTTCTGTAATAAACACCTTCAGACAATGGCCCCATATCTAGAGCCTATACAGCAAATTCTATGGTGGTTTATAGTTTAGTAAGGCCAAGATAAACAAACAAATGTGATCCACTTTCAAGTGAGGGCATAACACTGTGAGAGTTCTTAAATCACGTTTCATCTGCTTGTTTAAAATCCTGATTGCGTTTAATAAGCAGTGGGCTATGGAACACTTAAGAAGTGTATGTACCGCACATTGATGACTTCTATTGCTAATTCATTATTCCTAACTCCTTTATTGCCATTTTATCTTTCCTGACTAATTGCATGTTCTGACAGTTTCTATGAAATATGTGGTACCAAATAATAATTATTGACTATTTATCCAGCAGTGGTAGGGAAACAGCCAAGCGAAAATGTGTCCTAGATGATACATCAGAGAATGCTATTTATGCTTTGATAATTTTATGTTAATTTTTGCCTCAGCAGGAATTAGGGAATTTCTGCCTTAAAAATTCTCATTTTCATTGACATCCTTAAATACTTTCAATGACTCATATTTTAAAAAATATTTCCTACAGATTCGTTTAAAAGAGTTTATCTGTAGAATGCATTGAAAAGCTTTGTCTTCTTTAGGGGGGATTTTTTTATAGAAAGGTGTTTTGTGTTCTTATAAGTAGTAATTTTGTTTTATTAGTAATTAGTTTCCTTCTTCAAAATAATTTAATTTTACTCACTAGCTTGATTTTCCATTTGAGTGTGATATGTACACAGGGACAATCTTCATGTAGACAAACATCAAAACCAAACTGTAACCTACAGATGCCATACTAGCAACTTGTCTGGCGTCACTGCTTTATTTCAACAGAATTGCAATTCAGTCACAAGAGACCACTCCAGTGGTTACACTTGAAACCCCAGCAAAATCTGGTTTTACCTATGACTGTTCAGTGAAATTGCACACACAATTTACTAAGCTTTTATATGCATTCTAGCTCCTCAACTCAGTCATGCAAAGACCCCAAAGGCATCTGACCTGCTAAGTTGCCTGAAAAAATGGCACTGTCTTTGTGAATAGCTTTTTCTCTGAAATAACTCAAGTTTAGCTTTGGGTTTATTGTAGATTTCACTTGGAGGCAGTAAAGACAAACAGCATGCGTCACAGACTGCCCTTGTTAATCCAGCAACATTTAGTCTAGGACTAAGGATATAGTGCAGATTTAGTAAGTGCTTGTTGAATGAAGCAATGTTTGCATATGTCAACTATACTGGCCCTGCTAAAGAAGTATCCCTAGAATTCCAAACTCTACAATGTTTTACTCTTTCTTGCCTTATCTCACTACAAAATTAAGCAAGATGGAAAAATAATGGCAGTAACATTTGCTCAAACCAGTTTATTTACATAGCAAATATTTTTTTATCTTCTGTGATGCATTATGTACTATGAACATTGAAGAGACAAAACTAGTCCCTGACAGTAATAATTGTCCGAATTTATATTAAGAATAATAACATATAATTTTAAATGTTACTTAGAAGATAGTGTCACTGAAGATATTTCAATAAAACTTCACTTTCTGCTGCTAGATAGTTGGAGAATACAAATCTAAAGGGAGCTTGGGTCATCTTTACTGCATAAGAAATATATAAATAACAAGCAGTAAAATGTAAATGAGAAAAGGGAAAAGATATGCAGACAATCCAATCTCTCCTTCCTTACAGATGTAACTGAACATGCTGAGACATATCTGTACACTGGGACATAGAAGTGAAGATGATAGTGGGGATCCCAGTATAAATAGCAATGAAATGGAAATTAGAGAATAGAAGTGCTCTGAACCTTAGCTCCCTCATCCAGACAGTAAGGGCAGCCGTTCTATCTGATTTCTCGAATCCCTCTGTGTGTTAGAAACTGTTACCACAGGGAAATGTGATTTCATAATCCTGAACATCCAAAGTGACAGAGATACAACCATAAAGTAAAGAAAAACCCAAAACAAATCATAAAATCTGTCTCATTGATTTATCATGATACCTCATCAAAGGAGTACATTAGTTCGTCATCGCCATATAATCCTTTTACACTAGCTGATATGAAATCCCTTCATCATATGCCATCTCCCTACCGAAAATCATAAACATGTTTCCTATTTTTCTGCTGATCTCAATATGAGCTGGAAAATCACAGAGCCTAGATATTTGTTAATGTTTAGATCATAGAGAAATAATGCTCCCAGCGCCACTGACAGGGAAGCTTCCTGGAGCTGTTTGAACGGGGAAGAATAATTTCAAGCAGTAGTTCCCAAAGGGAGAAAGAAATGGCCAGCATTCTTTGAAATTCAATCGGAAGTCTTCTTTTCAAAGCATTCTCTCACTTCAGATGGATGTCCTCATAATATCAGAATGGGATTGTTGTGGGGCATTTGTAATCTGAAAAATCAGTCAAAAATTTAGCATTACGGTGCTGAGAGGACAATTTATTGCAATAAACACACACATCCAAAAAGAAGAAAGAACCAAAATTAACACATTAACACAGCATCTACAACAATTAGAAACAGACCAACAGAGGGAACCCACAGCCACC
>NW_006408550.1:22394258-22394757 GCF_000296735.1 Chrysochloris asiatica | reverse complement strand
GCTCATCAACAAGAGGACTCATCAGAATCTCCCAGGAAGGGTCAATATAGCTACTGGTTAAAAACCCTCAAATTACCTGTTAATTCTGATACACATTCCAACCACATACTATCCTCTACTTCTTTTACCTTGATTGAGAAACAGTTAACCTAAGATCATCCAAAACGATCAATAACAAATTCAATTACTAATCACGAATGACTTCACCTTTTACAAACACCACTTTTGATCCTCCAGATTCAGAGAAAACATAGGCCAAATTTGGTCCACATATATATGTTAGATATTTGTAAACTTTGAGGATAGACAAATATTTGGAATTGTGAGGTGAAGTCCACTTAGAAAGTTAAACCATACAAACCATCCTGCTAATCACTGGTGAGCTGCGTGAACAGCAGAGGCCCAAGAGGAAAGACACACTACCCGCTGACCAACAGCTAGAACAACGGCACCAAGATGTTAGCATTTTAATCACTGCAGAAAAATAAAACATTTAAAA
>NW_006408550.1:22391083-22392503 GCF_000296735.1 Chrysochloris asiatica | reverse complement strand
ATGGCACCTAACAACAAATACACAAGAACCTCACCAGATGAAACACACAGGAACCTAACTGACTACGTACGTGGAAGAAACAGTGGAAAAGACCTATATAATCTACAAAAACAAGGTCAGGGTCAGACTTGGAACAGATCATCAATTTCTCTTAATCAAGTTCAGGATGGAGCTGAAGAAAATTCTAATAAGTCCACAAGAGCCAATTTATGACCTTGAACATACCTCATCTTAATTTAGAGGCCATCTTAAAAACACATTAGAAAAAAAACAAAACAAACAAACAAATTAAAAAAAAACACATTAGTAGCATTAGACTAGCAGAAGACTAGAAGAGTTGTCGGATGAAATCAAGAACGTAATACATGAATAAAGCAAAATGTCACTAAAAAGACAGGAATAAAAGAAAAGACCAAAATGAATTCAGTGTAGAGATGTTAAAGCCAATGTAGGAAACCAGGAAGTAAATGAGCTCGAGAAGACAAAGTTAAATATTATAATAAAATATGCAAAGACATGGACTTAGAAAACCCAAGGAAAAGAACACACTTAACATTTCTCCAGTTGAAAGAATTGAAGGGAAAAAAATGCAACCTTCTACTTGCAATATTGAAGGATTCCATGGAAAAATATTGAATGATGCAGAAAACATCAAAAGAAGATGGAAAGAATGCAGAGTCACTGCACCAAAATGAAATGGTCAATGATTAGCCATTTCAAGAGGTCAAATATGACAAAGAACCTATGGTTCTGAAGGAAGAATTCCAAGCTGCACTGAAGGTATTGGTGGAAGACAAGGCTCCAGGAAATGATGTAATAAAAATTGAAATCTTTTAACAAACTGATGAAGCATTGGAGACTGTCACTCATCTATGCAAAGACATTTAAAAGACAGCTACTTGACCAACAGACTGGAGTGAGATACATATTTGTGCCCATTCCAGAGAAAGATGACACAACAGAATTCAGAAATCATTGAAAAATACTATTAATATCACATGCAAGTAAAATTTTGCTGAAGATTATTCAAAAATGGCTACCACAATATATAGGAAGGGACTTGCCAGGTACTCATGCGAGATTAAGAAGAGGAAGTGGAACTAAGGCTATCATTGTTGACATCTGATAAATCTTGACTGAAAGCAGAGAACACCAGAAACTGCTTACTTGTGCTTTATCAACTATGCAAAGGCTTTTGACTGTGGGTCATGACAAGCTATGGATAACATTGTGAAGAATGGGTACTCACATTCTTGATTGACTCAGGAGGAACCTGTGTATAGACAAGGGCCAGTCATTTGAACAGAACATGGAGACACTGAATTGTTTAAAATCAGGAAAGATGTGCAACAGGGCTGTATTCTTTCTCCATTCTTATACAATCTGTATGCTGAGCAAATAATTCAAGAAGCTGGGTTAT
>NW_006408550.1:22378600-22389294 GCF_000296735.1 Chrysochloris asiatica | reverse complement strand
CTGGCTTTGGGGTGCCTCATTGTCTCCCTTCTTCTGTTTGTCTGTGTATTCTTTCGCTATCCCTATTGCCGCTGGATCTCCCCTCCTCGTGAACCAAACACTCGTGAACAACACAACTATGTCGAGGTCAGTCCCCGGCAGTAACTGGCATTCATAAGAAGTATAACAGTATAAAACACTTCCCAAAAGCAAATATTTAGCATTGTCAATCAGATCTCAAATATTTAATACAAAGTTGATATCTAACCCATATGTTCTGTGGATTTGTTTTTGAAATATCAAGTATCATCTAGTATAAATAACTATGTCAAAACACGTGACATCAGGATTGAAGACTCATTGACAATCTGCAATATGCCAATGATACAACCTTCCTTGCTGAAAGTGAAGAAGACTTAAAATACTTATTGATGAAGTTCAAAGACCACAGCCTTCAGTGTTGTTTGCACTTCAGTGTAAAGAAAACAAATATCTTCACAACTGATAAATGGGCAAAGAAGAAACCCTGGTAGCATAGTGGGTTACAAGCTGGGATACTAACCAGAAGATCAGCAGTTTGAATCTACTGGTTGCTCCTAAGTAGAAAGATGAGGCTTTGTGCTCCAGTAAAGATTTACAGCCTTAGAAACCTATACAGGGTGCCTATGAGTTAGAGCTGATTCTATGGAACATCACCACTACAGAATAGACAAAAGATTGAAGTTTTCAAAGACTTCATTTTGTATGCATCTACTATCAACACTCATGAAAGCAGCAGTCAGTAAATCAAGTGACATATTGCATTGGGCATATCTGCTGCACAATAACTTTTTTAAAATTGTTCATGAACAAAGATAGTTTGAGAACTAAGCTACACCTGACCCAAGCCATGGTATTCTCAATAACCCGTATGCATTTGCAAGTTGGACAATGAAGATGGAAGAATGGCTGCATTAGAGTTCTGATGTTGGAGAAGAATGTGAACTTAACTGTGAACTGCCAGAAGAACAAACAAATTTGTGTTGGAAGTACAACCAGAATATTATTTAGAGGCCAGGATGGCGAGACTTCATCTTTCATACTTCAGACATATTTTCAGGAGAGACAAATCCCTGGAAAAGGACATCATACTTGGTAAAGTGGAAGGTGAGTGAAAAAGAGGTATCCTCCCAATGAAATGAATTAGCATAGCAAAGAGCTCAAGTGTGAAGGTGATTGTGAGGGTAATGCAGGACCAGGTGGTGTTTCATTCTATTGTACATAAGGTTTCTATGAGTTAGATGTCACCTAACAATGACCATGTGTTGAGTTATGGTGTTGGAGGAGAATATTAAACATACCATAGACATTCAAAAGAAGTCTCTCATACCCAGCATGACATCCTACTATCCTTCTGATAATATGTGCAAAGTTTGAGAAACAAAGTCTGACCATCTTGGCTTCAAAGGAGCATTCTGACTATACTTCTTTCAACACAGATTGGTTTGCTCTTTTGAAAGTCTATGGTATGTTTAATATTCTCCTCCAACACCATAACTCAAATGCATCAATTCTTCTATGCTCTTCCTTATTCACTGCCCAACTTTCACATGCATGTGGGGTTATTGAAAATACCATGGCTTGGATCAGACACACCTTAGTCCTCAAACTGAAATCTTTTCTCTTGAACACTTTAAATAAGATTTGTGCAGCGTATTTGCCTAGTGCAATACATCCTTTTATTTCTTTACTGCTAGTTCCGTGAGTGTTGATGGTTGATCCAAGGAAAATGAAGCCTTTGACAACTTCAATCGTTTCTCCATTTATATGAATGTTGTTTATTGGCCCAGTGGTGCAAACTTTACACTTTACACTGAAGTGCAACCCATACCAAAGGTTGTGGTCTTTGATCTTCATCAATAAGTATTTTAAGTCCTCTTGCCTTTCAGTAAACAAGGTTGTATCATCTGCATATCGAAGGTTGCTAATGAATCTTCCTTCAGTACTGATATCACGTTTTTCTTCATACAATCTAGCTTCTCGGATTATTAGGTCAGCAAACAGATTGGATAAATATGTTGTTGTTGTTGTCAGGTGCCATCAAGTCGGAACCGACTCATAGAGACCCCATGCACAGCAAAACGAAACAATGTCCCATCTTGGGCCAACCTCACTGCCACTGCCACACTTGAGTCCATCAATGATGCCACCTGGCTGATCCATCTCGTTGGGGGTCTTCCTCTTTTTCTCTGACCCTCCACCCTACCTAGCATGACATCCTTCTCCAACGATTGTTTCCTCCGGACAATATGTCCAAAGTAAGAGAGACGAAGCTTAGTCATCCTGGCCTCCAAGGAGCACTCTGGAAATTCTCCATCAATATATGTTTGCAGCCGATTTTGTATTATCTTTTACTTGCATGTGATATTAATGGTACTGTCTAATGATTTACACATTCCACTGGGTCACCTCTTTATGGAATAATATGAATGGAATAATAATATGGAATAATATGACATAAATATGGATGTCTTCCAGTCATTTGGCCAGAGAGTTGTCTTCCAAATGTCTTGACATTGATGAGTGAGTACCTTAAGTGCTGCATCATTTTGTCAGAAGATATTAATTTGTATTCCATCAATTCTCAGTGCCTTGTTCTTTGCCAATGCCTTCAATGCATCTTGAACTTCTTCCTTCAGTATCATTGACTCTTGACCATATGTAAACTCTTGAAATGTTTGAATATCATCCATTTATCTTTGGTACAGTGACTCTGTGTATTCCTTCCATCTTCTTTTGATGCTTGCTTCATCATTCAATATTTTGCCCATAGAATCCTTCAATATTGCTAGATGAGGCTTCATTTTTTTCTTCAGTTCATTCAGCTTGAGAAATGCTGAGCTTGTTCTTCCCTTTGGGTTTTCTAACTCCAGGTCTTTGTGCATTTCATTAAACTATTTTATTTTCAAAGTCTCAAGCTAACCTTTGAAATTTTCTATTCATCTCTCATACCTCCTCATTTCTTCCATTTGCTTTAGCATCTCAATGCTGGAGAGCAAGTTTCAGTCTCTTCTGACACCCATGTTGGTATTTTCTTTATTTATTTTCTTCTTAGTGACCTTTTGCTTTCTTCCTGTTTGATGTTCTTGATGTCATCCCACAACATTTTTAGTCTTTAGTTACTAGTGTCTAATGTATCAAATCTGTTCTTCAGATCATCTATAAATTCAGGTAGGATATGTTCAAGATCTTGTGGACTTTTTTTGGTTCTTGTGGACTCATTTTCATTTTCTTCAACTTCAGCCTGAACTTGCATATGAGCAATTGATGGTTTGTTCTACAGTTTGTCCCTAGCCTTGTTTTCACTGATATTATTGAGCTTTTCCACCATCGTTTTCCACAGATGTAGTCAATTTGATTTCTGTGTATTCCATCTGGTGAGGTCCATGTGTATAATTGTCTTTTATGTGGTTTTAAAAAGATCTTTGCAGTGAAGAAGTCATTGGCCTTGCAAATTTCTATCATGCGAGCTCCAGCATTGTTTCTATCACCAAGGCCATATTTTCAAATTCCTGATCCTTCCTCTTTGTTACCAACATTTGCATTCCAGTCACCAGTAATTATCAAGACATTTTGATTTCATGTTTGATCATTTTCAGACTAAAGAAGTTGGGAGAATTCTTCAGTTTCATCATGACTGGCTTTAGTGGGTGGTTCATAAATTTGAATAATAGTGGTATTAACTGGTCTTCCTTGTATGTGGATGGATATTATAATCCTATCACTGCATTGTGCCTCATGACTGCACTTACATGTTCTTTTTAATGATGAAAGTGATGCCATTCCTCATCTACTTTTCATTCCTGACATAGGAAATCATTTGAATGTCAGATTCAAAATGGCCAATACCAGCCTGTTTCAGCTTAGTAATGCCTAGGATATTGGTGTTAATACGTTACATTTAATTTTTAAACAGTTTCCAATTTTTCTAGATTCATACTTTGTACATTTCATGTTCCTATTATTAATGGATGTTTATAGCTGTTTCTCTTCATTTTGATTTGTACCCAAAATGAAGGTCCTGAAGGCGCTGTTCTATTCATATCATTACCGTCAACTCTACTTTGAGGAGACAGCTCTTCCCCAGTCCTATTTTGAGTGGCTTCCAGTCTGAGGGCTCATCTTCTGGCACTGTATCTGACAAGATTCGGGTGCTCTTCATCATGTTTCAGTATTCAATATTCTGATGCTGATAGTGTTCCACTACTATTCATAAGGTTGTCAGTGACTAAGTACTCAGAAGTAGTCCATCTCTCCTTGTTCCTAGTCTGTCTTTGTCTGGAAGGTCAGCTGAAACCTGTCCACCATGGGTGACCCTCCTTGCATTTAAAATAAAGGTTACATAGTTTCTAGCTTCACAGCAACATACAAGCCACCACAATACTACAGAGTGGCAGATGTACAGTAGAAATTATAGATATTGGTAAATATTATAAGATGGTGAATTTTCTACTGTTATGAGATTGGAAGGGCATGTGCTAAAATATCACACTTGGAATTCTTTGAAGCACAGGTACCTTCCCCAGAATCCAAATAGCCTCAACCCAGTAGAATTCATACTGTCAAAACAGGAGATGAGTTTAAAGTTAAAGACTGCAACCACATAATGTATTATAAATTCCTCATCAGTCACCTATCTCCAAAACTAAATCAGAGTCTCTAGGAAGGCACCGGAGTACATGTTTTGAGAAAATTCTACACATTCTCTTTTATTTTTCCAATATTTTAGTCTCCTTTTTTCATATTCTTCTACATGAAAACTTGGCACCACCTAAGCAGAATATTTTTAAATACACAGATGCTGCAAATAAAATATCTCATGTCTGTTCAACAGAAACATAAGGCCACTGAAATATATTAATTTGTCAGTATACATGCAAATGTAGCTAAGCAGAAATTTGGCAGCAGAACAAACATTCTCACAGAGAAAATACAGCAGCGTAAAACATAAACACAAACAAACAGAATTATTACCCATCAATAGATCAGAGAGTTATGCCACTGACTATGTCTGAGCAGTAAGTAACCAGTCAATTTTCTAGATTATTAGACAATAGAGCCACACAGCTTTTGGATGATTAACTGTATATATTAGGATCCAATTATTTAACCAACATTTATTGAATACCTATCATTTTTCCTGCACTGTGATTAACACTGGATTACAAGGATGAAAAGAGGAACAGTAAAAGCATTCAAGAACGTGACTTCTTACGTCACACCTAAACTGGGTTTGGATGTCCATGGGTCACCTTATGTATATTGAAAATTAACAAACGCCTGAAGGAAAAAGATTAAACTAGGATCTGTGACACTCACGCATTCCATAAGCATGTAAAAAGGAAATTAACTTTAACTCTGGGCTATTTTTGCAACCTATAGACAATAAGAATATATTCCTTTTTTAAATGCCTCATTTGTCCAGTATTTCATTGACAATTATTTTTTGAGGGCCAATTTTGTACTGAAAAGTGTAGACAGAGCAATGAAAGACCAGTATATTCCTTGTTTTTCAGAACTGTAATTTTATGCTTGTTCGTTTCTCAATAACAACACTACTGGAAACTTCTATCTGGCCAGATTGTTCACTTTCTGTTAGAGTTTTCCTTTTTTCTGAGAATATCTATACTTCTCTTCTCCCCATCAAACTTACTAGGCTTGGCTCCTCATCTAATCTGAGACAGTGATTTACTGCTAATTTAGCAATAAAAACTATGCCTTTGAATTATGGTGTTGGCAAAGAATATTGAATATGCCATAGACTGCCAGAAGAATGAACACATCTGTCTTGGAAAAATTACAGCCAGAATATTCCTTAGATGTAAGAATGATGAGACTTCCTCTTGCATACTTTGGCCATATTATCAGGAGGGACCAGTCCCTGAAGAAGGACGTCATGTGTGCTAAAACAGAGGATCAGCATAAACACAGGAAGATCATCACTGAGATGGGTTGACACAGTAGCTGCAACAATGGGCTGGAATATAGCAACAGCTGTGAAGAAAGCACAAGAATGGACAATGCTTTGTCTGTTGGACAGAGGGTCACTATGAGTTGGAACCAATTTGACAACACTTAAATCGGTTGCTAACCTCAAGGTCAGCAGTGCTAAGCTGCCAGTTCCACAAGAGAAAGATGAGGCTTTCTGCTCCCATAAAGAATTACAGACTCAGAAACCCTGGCTCTGAGTCAAAATCAACTCCACAGCACATAACCACAACCACCAACCACAATAACAACAGCAGCATTAAAATATCTCTCCCTTCTGTGTTATAATGGTTTATTTGTTCAATGTTCTTTAGTTGTTGTGGTTATTAAGTGCCATTGAGTTGTTCCTGACTCACCACAACCCTGTATAGGATTTGAACCACCAACCTTATAGCTAGCAGTCCAGCACTTATGCTGCAGAGACACACCAGGACTAAATGTCCTTTTAGGTCAGAGAAAAAGAGGAAGACCCCCAACAAGATGGATTGGCTAAGTGGCAGCATCAATGGACTCAAGCGTGGCAACAGTAGTGAGCTTGGCCCAGGATCGGGCAGTGTTTCATTCTGTTGTGCATAAGGTCACTATGGGTTGGTACCGAATTGATGGCACAAAAAAAAAAAAAAAAGCTTCAACCAAAGAAGTGATTCTAGCAGTAAGCATTTCAAATTTTGAAACAGTTTAAGGAGATGTTTGGACTGAAGTCAAATAGAAGTCCTGCTGTGGTGCTGTAGGATAAGCAATGAACTGCAAGGTGCGGTTTGAACTGCAAAGTTTATGGTTCAAACTTACCAGATGCTCCTCAGAAACCCTATAGAATGTCACTATGACTATGAGTCAGAACAAACTTGATGACACTTAACAACAACAACATAAACATATGAAAGGATTAGGCTAGGGTCACTTGGTGTTAAGTGCTGTTAAAACTACTTTGACTTTTAACATATCACAGTATGGTAATCCCAATATGGTGCCCTCACCTTTTGTTTTAGAGACTTTGGTACAGACCTTGGAGTGATGAATGTAATAACTTTATAGCAGGAGCCTTGTTTTCATCCTTCATCGTATTTCCTGGTAACCAGTTACTAAAATGAGTAGAATGCATTCATCTTCAAGATCCGGTTTAAAGTGTCCAATTCAAACACAAGGTCAGTGGTAGAATCTCCATCTTCCACGGGGGAGCCTCTGTTTCCATTTCTGAGCAACACATCTCATGTACACCCAACACCCATCAGTGAATGAAGGCTTGAGTATTGGTATGTAGCTAAAGACCAGGGCTTCCAGATTAATAGAAATGAGAAAGACGTAACAATCTATTTCCAAAAGTCAGCCAACAAAACCCCTATGGGGCACAATGTTCTGATGCTACTGTAAATAGGGTTGCTATGAGTCAGCTTGATTCAATAGCAGAAACAGTTCAAATACACTTTGTCAATCTAGTCTCCAGTCAAACTATGTCTGTAATCAGGAATACTTTCTACTGCATGTGATAAGTTTCAACGATCACAAAGCAGCTTATTCGAGGATCACTGTTTGAGAAGACATTCATATTTATTATTTCCCTCTGTGTGCTAGGTAAATCAACTAGACGGCAACTGTTGCTCTTAGTTTTTGTTGTTTTGCTTTATTTTATGTGCTAGGAGCTTTGCTAGTTCTGCCACACCATGTGGCGGTGGTAGTGGTGGGTGGTTGCGTGCCATGGAGTTGTAGGACCAAGAAAAAGACTCCATTCTGTACATTAGCCTGAACAAATCCTCCTGTTCCAGGAACGTGCTAAATCAGCTCATGCTGCCTTAGAATATCCTTTCATCACTAGCAGCAGCAAGGACTAGATAAGCAGTAGACAGGACAACCCAAGGCCAGATGCCAGATGTTTTCCTTATCCTAGCCTAAGAACAAAAGACCACCAGTACTGACCAATTAAACTGTAACATCTCATACTTTGCCAAATGTCAACCAATCCAAATATTGTAAAGCTTAAAAACCCTGAGCTTGTTTGAAAACTCTATAAAAACCCCACAGACAAAGGGTTCGGGGCTCCATCCCTCATCCGCTGAGTTGGATGCAGGTGGGGTCCGAGCTGGAGCTTGAATAAACAACCCTTGTGCCCTTGCATCGGTGTTGGCTCCTTGGAGGTCTTTGGGGACCCCGAATTCTGGGCATAACAGAGTCAGTTCTGAATCATAGACCATAGATAAGGTTTCTGAGGCTATAAATCATTATGGGAGCAGAAAAGCCTCACCGATTTTCTTTGGAGTAACTGGTCGATTTGAACTTCTGACCTTGCAGTTAACAACCCAGCTATAACCCACCATGCTATCAGGGTTCCTTGTCATATTATATGATTACCTTTAAAGGCACTATGATGCTGATTATATGTATCCATTCTATAGATGAGAAGGAGTCCTCATCTGGCACTGTGGGTTAATGCTCCTAACTGCAAAGTCACTTTGAACCATAAGGTCGGTGGTTCAAGCTCACCAGTCTCTCTTCAGAAACCTATAAAGGGTCACTATGAGTTAGTACCGACTTGACATCAATTCACAATACAAGCATAGATGAGGAAATTGCGACTAAAGAAACAATCTTTTGATAGATGACACAGCTGTGGTTGTGTTCTGTGAAGTTGGTTTTGACTCATAGTGACCCTGTGAAGGGTTTCTGAGAGCAGTTCGTAGGTTTAAACTGCCAACTTTCTGGTTAGCAGTCCAGTGCTTATCCTACAGCAACACACTAGGATTCAGTTACATTTGTTGTTGTTAAGTGCCGTCAAGTTGGTTCCAACTCATAGCGACCCTGTATAGGGTTTCTGAAGATTTAAATCTTCCTGGGAGCTTTAAACAACTGGCAGACTCCAATCGTGAACCTGCGGTTCAAAGTACAGCTCTTATCCTACGGAGTCACTGTGCTCCCAATCACATAGCTAGTGAGTATAAAAGCAAAAATTGGGGCAAGAAGAACAGACCACTGAACTGTCTCCTGATGAAAAATATGAGAGTAAGTCAAAAAGTTTTGTGACTATGGTTCCAGTTCATACGTACACTGGTTTATTCCAAACAAAATGTGTTTAGACATGCCTGCGATCTCAGTGAATGGCTGAAGACATGTACTCTCAATGATGCATTTGTCTTAGTCTCTTTAGGGTGCCTTCAAAAAAGATCCAATCAAAACAGTGACGTTCAAGGGGATCTATTGTGCCCAAGTAGTTCTTCAGTAAATAAAATGCATGTTTTATTTTCCATCTTGTCAGCTATTTTTATGTATTTCCCTATTTGATGTTAAGAATGTAGGAGTCTGAATTCAGAAACATTAATAATTATGGAAAAGTTTTAAATAAACAACATTTGCACATTTTGTTTTCCTTTTATTTCAAAATAAGGACAACATTGTCGATACATAGTTTTAGAAAACATAGTTTTAGAAAACAAGTTTTAATAAAGACAAAAAAACTGAAATACCTCAAGTTCACTTCGGATACACTTAATGATGGCTAGAGCTCCTACAATTATTTCTCTACTTTTAGAAAAAGCAGTGAAGCTATTCTTTATATTAGTTCCTTTCAAGATTTTCCAAAATTCTCCCCAAATGGGGTTTTATTGTATATTAACAGAACCTCATGGCCCCTGCTCTACTTTCTCCATATTTATAGTCTCAGCAGGAAGCTGTTAATGTTTCCTAAAATATATCATAAACCATTGTCAGCAGGCAATCAAGTTAATTCTATACCTGAAGCTGTTATATCTGATTCAACATAGCAATTAATACCACATTACATTGACAGGTTTAATTAAATGTATTTATTCAATATAAACTCTTCTGAATCAATTACTTATTGTATAACAGAACTTTTTAAGGAAGCCAAGAATATTATGTTTTAAATGTTTACCCTTTTTTCCCTTTCACACAAACAATGGAGAATTTCATAGGTCAGAATTATAATGGTACAACTCTTAAGATCAATTTTTACCTTACTTAAGTTATTATTATTATTTTCTTTGAGAGTAACAATGTTGATGGTGCCACTGAGTTGGTTTCGACTCATAGTGACCCTGTATAGGGTTTGTGAGGAGCCGCTGGTGAACTTGAACTGACGACCTCATGGTTCAAACTGACTTTGCAGTCCAGCGTATTAACCCACAGTACTATACCAGAACACTGAGAGTAATATTAGCACTTATTAAATACTTATGTGATAATCATAATCTCTGGCAAAAAGTTAGGCTAATTTTTAGTTAATTTAAGTTTTATTCTAATAAAACAAAAACAAAAAAGCTTCTGTAGGAATTGTTATTATTTTAAAGTTGATAATTGGAGTCCTAGTGTGGCCCTGTAGGGTAAGCACTGGACTGTTAACTGCAAGGTCGGCAGTTTAAACCCACCAGTCACTCCTCAGAAATGCTATACAGGGTCGTCAGGAATTGCAACCAACTCAACAGTTTTAACAACAATATTTCAGTTTTCAGACATTGTGCATTTATTTTGTCCATTAATTTAAAACAGAAAATCAATTGACCAAACATTTTTTCCTTTAAGTAATAATAATATATCAGTGAGAAGGTCAGGTCTATTACAGGATAAAATAGACTGCAGTAAATGTAGAGAAAAGTTAATGGACTATAAGGCAACCTCAGAGAAACTTAACACGTCACAACATACCAAGGGAATGAAAATCCAAGAAGAACATGGAAACA
>NW_006408550.1:22352344-22353912 GCF_000296735.1 Chrysochloris asiatica | reverse complement strand
AAGTGTGGCAACAATGGTGAGGTTGGCCCAGGACTGGGCAGCATTTCGTTCTGTTGTGCATAAGGTCGCTCTGAGTTGGTACTGACTTGATGGCACCTAACAACAACAAATTGTGTACATTTGTTGTTGTTGTTGTTAAGTGAAGTTGGTTCATACTCATAGCAACCCTGTTCAGGGTTCCTGAAGAACAGCTGGTGAGCTTGAGCTCCCGACCTTGTGGTTCAGACTAACCTTGCAGTTCACCAGGACATTAATTCACAGGGCCACACCTGGACTCCCATTGTATAGATTTAGAGGTGGACAATGTGATCCAAGTATCCATAATAGCCCCTCAAAAGATTAGCTTGACTGCTCTGCACAGCATGATAAAGGCTGTCTCTGAGTATAGGTAAGTATATTCGACACCTTGGGTTTCTTGAAGCTCTAGCCTCAACAATAGGAACTCAAAGAACAAAGATGTGCCATGAAGGATTATTTGTATTTTATAGGATTTGGGAGGCTGCTTAATAGACAATTTAGAGTGATGGGTCAGGTTTCTAAAGGAACTTCACTGATTTTCTCCATCCTTTTCTGTTTAACTGTAGATCCTAACTTGTTCATTATTTGAATATTTGTAGAAAGATGTTTTGTTTTGTATTTTGCTGCATTATGGTAAGAATTTGTTGTTGTTAAGTGCCATTGAGTCAGTTCCAACTCACAGTGACCCTGTATAGGGTTTCCAAGGAGTAGTTGGTGAACTTGATCTGCTGACATTTCAGTTCAAAGCGACTTTGCTGTCCAGCGCATGAACCCAGAGCACCACACCAGGACTCAATGGTAAGAATGTTGTTGTTAAGTGCCATCAAGTCGGTTCCAACCTATTGTGACCCTGTATAGGGTTTCCAAGGAGTGGCTAGTGAGCTTGAACCGCTGACCTTATAGTTCAAATGGCTTTGCAGTCTGGTGCATTAACCCACAGTGCCACACTAGGACTAAGAAGAATTGTACCAGTATGGCTGGCTGATTTATACATATTAGTTTAAATAAATAAAATAATACCCATTAAAAACATATAAATTAAAGTTGACCATCTCATACCACCTTTCTATTAAAATCTTGATTGGTCCCTGGATTAAAATCATTGCTGTGGTTTTCAAAGATAAATGGAACACACACACACACACACACACACACACAAAAAATCTCTCACCCTGGTTTGCAAGGCAATCTGATTTTATCTGCCATACATTTTTAATCTCACCTTTTACAACTCTTCATAAATGTTTACTTCTAAACAGCCAAACCTGTCTAAAACTTGAAGTTTTTCCATCTGGAATATTATTTTCAACATCTTCACACTTAAAATTCCTTCACCTGGTATGTTCTCATAAAGCCCTGATCCAGTCTCCTTTTTTAAAACCTCAGCTCAAAATTCACCATAGAGAACCCTTCTCTGAATATTTTACCTAAAGCAGCTACCACCCAATCAGTTACCCTCCAATTAGCAGACTCTACTTACTTCATACTCTAGATTGCAATTTTAATTATATTATCTTAATTATTATTGTTTATATGATCATTATCTGTAT
>NW_006408550.1:22281985-22351382 GCF_000296735.1 Chrysochloris asiatica | reverse complement strand
CAGAGACAGAAAGCTGTGACATCTGTGGAGTTGCAGAGGAACAGCAGAAACAGAATCAAGAGCCAGAGCCTTATGCAAAGCAGTGAGCTTTTTAGCTCACAGAGCAAGTAAAGCTCAGTGCCATTGGGCAGGAGGCATGCATGTAAAGTCTGGCGCCTCCAGGCACTTAATTGGGGGAGCTAGGATTGCTGACTCATAGAGGTAGCGCCCAGTGCATTCAGGCTGAGGCTTATAGTGGTGCGGTGTGGACATTTATCAACAGCTAAACACACTTAGAAGGAACTCTGGTGGCATAGTGGTAACGAGTCGGACTGCTAACCTCAGTCAGGAGTTTGAAACTACCAGCTGTTCCGCGGGAAGTAGATGAGACTTTCTGCTCCCATAAAGATTCACAGCTTCGGAAACCCTATGCAGGGTCGCTATGAGTCAGAACCGACTTCACAGCAAACATCCACCACCACCACCACCAAAAGAGCTTTGTAATACTGGTGGGGCACAGAGAGACCTGCCTATGGTCATGGCTGAGGAGAGAGTGGCCTGGCTGGAAGAGCTGTGCCCTGAATATTTCTGACTTTGAATTATGACCTGTTACATTCCAAACAAACGCCATAGCTCAGAGATGGTGTCTGAGTTCTGTGCAGCCTTCACAGTGGAGTCTCGAACCCAGTAAAGAAGTAGACAGTGCTGTGGAAGGGATGGCTGATGACATCTTTTTTGAAGTATATGAACCAGTGGACTTTTTGATACATTCATCTGCCACGTACATCTATACCTCCGCTTTCCTTAATTCCTTCTCTGTAAATGGTGTTTATCTTCCAACAGGAAGAAGTGGAGCATATTATCACTGAAGCACCAGTTAAGCTACATTAGCACTCAAGCCTCCTCGCTTACAAAGAAAATTATGAACCATCTTAGACATTTGGAGTTCCTTAATGACGCTTGTTTTCTAATAAATGCACATCTTAATGTGAGAGGGCTTCCGAAGGCTCATGGGAAAATGGAATTGAAAGATATGGGAATTTTCCCAAGAACTTTCTGAAGTTTGCTGTGAAGTAGCATGAGCACCCCCCTTGATTTAAAAGCTTAAATTTTATCAAAATTCCCATAAAACTATAGCTCATCTATAGCCCTTCCCAGGTATCATCCTCCTCCAACTCTAAAGCATATCCTGGCATAAAATTTCCTGCAAATCCAGTTAGGTTTGATATCTTGCTACAAAACATTGCTCCCTGAGATGTTTTAAGTAAACAAATTCTTTCCAATAGAAAAGAATATATTCTATATGAATTTTAAATGATTGTACAAACGTAGTGAATTCATTTTGGAGAAAAGAAACACTCCTTGGTGCTTAATCTAATACCATCTATATTATCTATATAGTATCCTGGTGTAGTAATAAGAATTAGACTGCAAGGTCAGTTTGAACCAAAGGTTGGAGGTTCAAACTCACCATTAGCTTCTCAGAAATCTTATCCAGGGTCGCTATGAGTCAGAAACGACTTGAGAGCACTAAAGAACAATGTAGTATCTATAGCATGTTGTTTTTGTTAAGTCCCGTAGAGTCGGTTCCAACTCATAACAACCCTGAATAGGGTTTCCAAGGAGCAGCTGGTGGATTTGAACCACCAACCTTTTTTTAGCAACCTAGTGCTTATCCTGCAGTGCTGTAGCAGGACCACTATCTAAAGCATGCTATTGTTGTTGTTAAGTGCCATCTAGTAGGTCCGACTCATTGCTACCCTGTTTAGGGTTTATAAGGAGCAGCAGGTGAATTTGCACTGTTGACCTTGCTGTTCAAACTGACCTTGTGGTAAAGTGCTTATCCTACAGCACCAGACCTTGATTCCTATAGCATAGAATACAAATATAGAAGAAACTCAACCCTGTTTTCCCTTAGGGAAGATGCAAGAAATAAGGATTTATAGTGAGAAGGGGAATTATTGTTTTACCATAAATACCAGTGTACTTGTTCAGGATGTTTATCAAAGATATATGTCACACTTTCAATTTCTTAAAACAATATACTACCTATTCTGCATGTATATTATTTCTGCTCCATTTAGCAAGGGATGCCAAATGACTAAGGAAACACAACACTCAAATTGTCATTATCATAGTTTTACCCATGTTCATCCTTGCTTACCAAAGATTAATATGTGTGGTTATTTATAAAGATGAAAATTATATAATATACAGATGCTATATATTTGGAGAAACAGTTTCTCAAAAAAAAAAAAAAATATATATATATATATATATATATATTGTTGTTGTTGTTGTTGTTAAGTACCGTGGAGTCGGTTCCAACTCATAGTGACCCTGTACAGGGTTTCCAAGGCTGTAAATCTTACAGGAGCAGAAAGCCTCATCTTTCTCCCACAAAACAGCTGGTAGTTCAAACTGCCGACCTTGAAGTTAGCAGACTGATTCATAACCACTACGCTACCAGAGCACCATGTTTATATATGATACAGTTCCCTCATATTACTATTGCTGTATGTATTCATTTGCTGAATGACCATTGTAAAATGTGCTCCTACTGTAATATCTGATTGTGCTAAATAGTCACTTTATTAGTAGAATCATTGCATGGCTCTCTGTCTGCATGTATTGACATTGAAACATATTTCTTTAGAAACAGCACTGGTTCTTCTGGTACCCATAATTGTAGTCCTGGAATCATTCAACATCGAACTAGAAACAGCTCTCATCACTTTCACTGAGGTGGTACGGTGAAATAGCATTCTAAGATATGGTTTCAATTGACAGAAAGTCACACCTGTGAAGAGAGTTCATCTGTTTGTCTGTTTCAAAATGAGTTAAAAAAAAAAAAATCTCTTGAGAGACACTAGATACCTGACAGAAGACGAGACTCATAGAAAAATAAGACACGACTGTTATTTTGCCTTTAACTCAGCAAAGAAATAATAATTCACAAAAAAGGAGGAGGGTGGCATTGGCATTGTTTTCTTAATGAAAGCACTTGCTCTCTGTACAATGCATGTGATACAAAATGTGTATTTGATGAAAATAGTAGTAGTAATCATTTTGAGAGATGAAGGATACTAGCAATGACTGACGTTTAATAACATATTCCAGTGTACCTGTTGTTGTTGCTGTTAAGTACCATCGAGTCGGTTCAAACTCACAGCAACTCTGTATAGGGTTTCTGAGAAGCGGCTGGTGAGCTTGAACTACCAGCTTTGAGGGTCAAATTTATCTTGCAGTCCAGTGCATTAGACTGCAGTACCACATCAGGACTCCTAGCACAGTAAAATTAGACATTTATAGTTGTTGTTAACTGCCATGAAGTCATTTCTGACTCATAGAAACTCTGTACAGAGATCCCAAGGAGTGGCTGGTGAGCTTGAACAGACGATCTGTGGTTCAAAGTGACCTTGCAGTCCAGCGCATTAACCCACAGCGCTACACCAAGATTCCTGGTGGTGGTGTGCTGCGGAGTCAGTTCTGACTCATAGCCACTCTGCATAGGGTTTCTGAGGCTGTACATCATTATAGGAGCTGAAAACCTCATCTTTCTCCTTTGGAACAATTTGTTTCAAATGGCTGACTGTGAGGTTAGCAGCCCAAATCATAATCACTATGCTACTGGAGCTCTTAAACTCATCATCATATTTAATATCCTGTGTTTAAATATTCAAGATAATAAAACAGGTATCACAGGTATAAGTGACTTGTTCAAAGATAAACACACAAGAAACAGAAGGAGAGAAACTCAAACCCAAGATCTTCTGATGCTAAGTTTAAAGTGGAACATACAACATTGATTCAGTAGCTCCTATCTGTTATGTGCTCTGCCAGGACCTGGAGGTGCAATTCTGTCGCAGAACCCACATGTTACTGGGAGAGGTAGATGGTGAGTGAACTAGTTTACTTTTAGACATCACATTGCATCATAAAGGAAGGAAACGAGCCGAGTGCTGTGATCAAGACTGAGATGAGTCAGAGATGGCTCGTAGAGGGTGAACGCCGAAGAACAAGAAGCGATCTATGTGGAGCAACAGAAGGAGCATGGCAAGCAGATGGAAAACACAGACTCCCCGAGCGTCTAAGAAGCAATGCAACAGATGGTAGTATCGTAGCCTTTGCTTTGTGGCATTTGGAAAGGAGCTGTACCTCTTTTAGTTCTCCACATTGCAGTAAATGTGGAGTGATCGTATATCATTTGTGCCTGGTGTGATAGGCTGCAAAACTGATCACAATGTTTTTTCAGAAATAACAACAACAACAAATAAAACCCAGTGTATTTGACAGTGGAGTGAGAATGAGAAAGAGCATGAGTCGAATTGATACAGGTGGGAATAGGGCCAGATTATAGATCAGATTCTGTAAATCCTGAGAGGAGTGGGAATCTATTCTTACAGTTTTAACATGAGAACGCAAACTATATCTACACTTTCAAAATGTAGAATGTGTTGGCAGATAGTAGATGATGGTACTATTTACTTAAGTTGTCTATTTAACCTACCCTCTAAACAAGGACAGTTTTGAGAATAAAAAGAGACATTACTAATAATAATGCTGTGACAATTAACAGGTCTTTAAACAACAATATTTATTTAATTCATGATTCTATCATTCAGTTAAGGAGTCCTGGTATGACGCTGTGGGTTAATGCACTAAACTGCAAAGCCACTTGAACTGCAAGTTTGGCAGTTCAAGTTCACCAGCTGCTCCTTGGAAATCCTATACAGGGTTGCTATGGGTTGAAACCTACTTGATGGCACTTAACAACAACAACAATAGTTTAGTTAAGAGATTTATGGTCTGGGCCAGCTTAATTTATCTCTACTGGGCTCATTGGCAGAATGCAGAAGACCATTTGGTAGCTGGATGATCTAAGGTGACCTCTAGATCATCCCAGGCTCCTATGGCTGGCTGTTGGCAGGCGATCAGCTCAAGGTATATGTCTTAGTCTGGATTTTCTAAAGAAGCAAAAACAGTGGAGCATATATATACCTACAATTGCAGAGTCCCAGGTCTCCAGTGAAACAGAGAGTCCCTCCTGCGTGTCCATCATATTGGGAGCAGATTACACCCCAAAGAAAACATCCCTTTCATTGATTGGCTGCTCATAGCTGCTCATCACAGAGATAGTAATGGCTGTACTCAGTTCCATCACCATGGGAATAAGCACGTGCTAACTGTAAACCTCTGGAAAGCCTAGCGTAGTCGAATTGACACAGCACCCTAACCATTACAGTATGACAGTGAATATACCACTTGTCCCTTCTTGATTGGGTTGGCTCCCCCACATGGTGGACAAAAGCTTCAGAACAATCAGACCTTTTGAGACCTAGGCTTGTAATTCATGCAGTTTTTAACATATTGATCATTTTCAATTTGTTATTCATGTAACTTGTAACTCAGACTACTATGTTTAGTTTGCCTAAGAAGGTCATGAGGCTACCCACATATTCAAAGTGGGGTGGGATGGTAATCAGAGTCCATGATGCTGCAAAGCATTGTAAGTATTGTGGCCATATTTGAAACCGACTACTCCAGGGGCATGGAGGCCTGATGTGGTGCTGTAGTATAAGCAATGGACTGCAAACCACAAAGTGGGTGGTTCAAACCCACCAGCCATTCCTCAGAAACCCTGTTAAAGTTCACCACGAGTCAGAACCAATTTGACACAGTACATTTAATCACCCTACATGCACTGGGAGGTCTGATAGCATAGTGTTTTCAAGTTGGACTGCCAACTATGGGAGAAAGATGAGGCTTTCTGCTCCTGTAAAGATTTATAGCCTCAGAAACCCTATGCAAGGTTGCTGTGAGTCAGAACCGACTCCACAGCACACCACAACCACCACCGCCAAGTACTTCAAAAACAAAGGCTA
This sequence comes from Chrysochloris asiatica, assembly GCF_000296735.1. NCBI lineage: Eukaryota > Metazoa > Chordata > Mammalia > Afrosoricida > Chrysochloridae > Chrysochloris > Chrysochloris asiatica. The sequence continues at coordinate 22,345,518 of NW_006408550.1, read as the reverse complement.
TGGCACTGCCCTCTGACTTCAAAGACAGGGCTTAGAGTTATTTTTTAAATCACATTCGGAAGACAGACCAGGATCTCCAAATATGGGAGAACTGGCAGTCTGAGAGCTTGGGTAAGATGGACTCACTGGATTAGAAAAGCCTTCCAACACTTCCTAAGCCATTCAGATTCTCATCATAAAGCAACCGGTGACTAGCAAGTCAATTCTGACCATAGGGATCTCCTCAGACAGAAGTGCCTCCTTAGAGCTTCCAAGACTGAAAATCATTCTGAAAGCAAACTGCCACATCTTTCTCCTACACAGCTGCTGGTGGGTTTGAACTGATGATCTTTTGATAAGCTCTTAGTCACTACACCCCCAGGATTCCTTTTTGACTTTTCAAGCTAAATAAATGCTTAAATCAAGTCTCTACTCAGTACATGGTCAAGCAAGGAAGCTCTTTGTCCATTCCTAGCCCTGTCTCTCCTGGTTTCTCTCACAGCTTCTGTAGTAAAATTCGTTCTCTGTTCATGGCTTCTTTTCCTTGAGTGGATGTGTTGACAGCAGTTGAAAAATTAATGACCTCATTTGGACCATTAACTAACTGCCTGTAGCGCTGCCAAAGTTTCTTCCTAAGGAAATTCAAAAGAATCAGAATGAAACTCAAACATCACTTACATAGGAGGGCTGCGCCAAGTCCAGGGTCTCCTGACAGCTTTGCGCTCTAGTCTGGCTGGGCTATTAACATCTCCTGCCCACAGTACTAGTTGGCCATTAGTCCACATTGTCACCAGATCCCCACCTGCTCCTTCACACAGTCAGTTCCTAATAGGCTGAGTTACAACCGGAGCCTTTAGTTTTAAAAGCTTCCCAGAGTATCTTGATGAGCAGCCAGGTTTTAAGAAACCACTAATGCTATTAACAAGTTTATACTGGAACCTAGATTCTTCATTTAATTTTGCTCCAAATAGTATTTGTATTTTCTCCAATCTTTATAAAATAAAATATATAGGTTATTTTCTAAGAAAAGAAGAATCATTCTTTCTGTTTGAAATTCTTTTACTAGAAAAAGTAAATTTTGTATCATTAAATGAAGAAATTTTCCATGTAATGATATACTTCTCCAGTTTCAGACACCTGGTTCCTGTACTTTAGGACAGGTCCCTAGGAATATAGCTGACAGATGCCACTTTTATGTAGTGAATCTTTAAGACTGGTACATTATTCTCCTGGAAAGAAGGTTGAAATGTATAAAAATGAACAATAGCCCACACAGAGTACACAGATGGAGCATTGCTGCTCAATCACACAGAAACTAGTAGAGAATGGAATCAGCGCCAAGACCCATGTTTTCCTCTTCTTTCCTTTGTGTAAACTAAACACTGTTTAAGTAATAATAACAATAGTGGCTCACATTACTGAGTCCCTCACACATTTTACTCGTATTCATCTATTTAATCCTCATTAAGGTATAAAGGAAATACAAATACTATTTGGAGCTCTGGTAGTGTAGTGGTTACGAATCGGGCTGCGAACCTTAAGGTCAGCGGTTTGAAACTACCAGCCGCACCGCGGGAGAAAGATGAGGCTTTCTACTCCCGTAAAGATTTACACCCTCGGAAACCCTGTATAGGGTCGCTATGGGTCGGAACCGACTCGATGGCACTTAACAACAATAACAACAAGGTATAAAGCAGTTATATTGTCCTTGATTTCAAGATAAAATAAAATCAAGGCCTAAGAGTGTCAAATAACTTGTTTAAATCCACATAACTTGTAAGTGATGGAGTTATGATTCAGCCCAGGCTGTCATATTCATTTCAACTATTACTGAAATCTGCCATAGGGCACTACCACATGTCTGTCAGTCTGCCATACTGCGCTGGCTCGCCTTTTGTTATGATGCTTGAAGTTATGCCCCTAGCATTTCAAATACCAGCAGGATCACGCCTGGTAGACATGTTTCAATAAAGGTTTGAGAGTAAGGCCAATTAGTGGGGGATGCAGAGTGGGGTGGGAAGGCCAGCATGGTTATCTACTTTCAAAACTTTTCAGTGAAAACCTTACAAATGACAATAGACTATTACCTGATTTGCACAATGCCTTGGACAGAGACTTAGGAGGGATCTGTCACTAAAGGAAATCATGTATGGTGAAGCAGAGGACCAGCAAGGGTGGGGGATTCAGACAGACTGGCGGAGGACAGGGCCGTGTTCCAGGCTGTTGGACGTAGGTCACCATGAGTTGGACTTGACATAATGGCAGCTATCTATCTGCCTAGAGGTAGAGAGGTTGGCATGATCCAAAATAATGGCCATAATTTGTCAACATGTACTTCGTAAAGACATTAAATTTGACATCAAAATATAGGTTTTTCACACACGCAACAACCAACCAAAGTTGTGCTTGTTCTTAGGTGCCTTTGGGTCAGTTCTGGCTCATAATGATCCTATCTATGTACGATAGAACAGAACACTGCTAGGTTCGGTGCCATCCTTACAATTGTTATGCTTGAGACCATTATTGCTGTGGCTATGTCAATTCATCTATTTAGGAATCATCTTCTTTGTTATGGACCCTCCACTTTACCCAGGACTCCTGGTGGGGTGCTACTGGATAAACGCTGGACTGCGAGTCACAAGGTCAGAGGTTCAAACCCACCAGCTGCTCCATGGAAACCCTATACAAGGTTGCTATGAGTCAGAACCTACTCAATGGCACTTACCTTCTTCTACAGTTTTACCAAACATGATGGGGACTGGTCCTTCCTGAAAGCATATCCAAAGGATGAGCCAGTGACAAGGTCTCACCATCAACAGTACCAAAGAGCAATGCAGCCATACTTCTTCCAAAGTTCATTCTTCTGGAAGTCCATGTACTTTCAGTATTCTTTACCAACACCATAATTTAAATGCATCAATTCTTTTCTGGTTTTATTCATTGTCATTTAACATGCATATGGGACATATCATTTAACATGCATATGGGACAATTAAAAATTCCATAGCTTGGGTCAGGCGTACTGTAGTCCTCAAACTGACATCTTTGCTCTTGAATACTTTAAAGAGGTCTTGTGCAACAAATTTGCCTAATGCAACATGTCCTTTGATTTCTTGACTGCTATTTCGATGAGTGTTGATTGTGGATTGTGGGTCCAAGGAAACTGAAACTTTTGACAACGTCAGTCTTTTCTCTGTTTATCGTGGTATTGTTTAATTGGCCCAGTTGTGAGGACCAGTCCATAATGTAGGTAAATATATAATTATTCTCAGGGGAAATTGAAGGGAGTATCATGTTAAATAACTGTGTTCACATTCTAGTCTATGTCACCCAGAAAATATTTTTAAGTTAAAGTGTGTTTTTTTGCAGGGTAGAGGGAGTACTGCTTGTTTTTGTTTCTCCACTTTAATCAGACCTCCAATGAGAGGAAAACATCTTTGGTGTTAGATTAATCAAAGTAATAATATTTAGGGACTGGTGCTGCAGGCGAATGTGCTGGTCTGCAAGATCAGTTTGAACCTCAAGGTCTGTGGCTCAAGCTTACCAGATGCCTCAGAAACCCTATAAAGTGTCGCTATGCGTCGAAGCCAACTCGATGGCACTTAACAACAAAAACAACCAAATAAAGGAGTCCTGGTGTGGCACTGCAGGATGATGCACTGGACTGCAAAGTCAGTTTGAACTGTAAGGTTGGCGGTTCAAACTCACCAGCTGCTCCTTGGAAACCCTATACAGAATTGCTATGATTCAGAACAAAGTTGATGGCACTTAACAACAACAACAACCAACTAAAGAGTCCTGGTGTTATACTTTAGGATCATCACTGGACTGCTAACCTCAAGGTCGATGGTTCAAACCCACCAGCCACTCTTGGTTGTTGTTGTTAGGTCCCGTCGAGTCAGAAACGACCCATAGCGACCTTATACACAGCAGAACGAAACACTGCTCGATACTGGACCAACCTCACTAATGTTGCCACGCTTGAATCCATCGATGCTGCCACTTGGCCAATCCATCTCGTTGGGGGTCTTCCTCTTTTTCTCTGACCCTCCACACTACCCAGCATGACATTCTTCTCCAATGATTGTTTCCTCCGGACAATATGTCCAAAATATGAGAGATGAAGCTTAGCCATCTTGGCCTCCAAGGAGCACTCTGGCTGCACTTCTTCCAAAACAGATCTATTGGTTCTTCTGGAAGACCATGGCACTTTCAATATTCTCCTCCAACATCATAACTCAAATACATCAATTCTTCTGTGATTTTCCTTATTCACTGTCCAGTTTTCGCATCCATATGAGGTTACTGAAAATACCTTGGCTTGGGTCAGGCGCACCTTAGTCCTCAAGCTGACATCTTTGCTCTTCAACACTTTAAAAAGTTCCTGTGCAGCAGATTTGCCTAATGCAATATGCCGTCTGATCTCTTGACTGCTGCTTCCATGAGTGTTGATAGTTGATCCAAGAAGAATAAAGTCCTTGACAACTTCAATCTTTTCTCCATTGTTAAGAATGTTGTTTATTGGTCCAGTGGTGAGCATTTTTGTTTTCGTGACATTGAGATGTAATCCATACCAAAGGCTGTGCTCTTTGATCTTCATCCTCTTCACTTTCAGCAAGCAAGTTTGTATCATCTGCATATCGCAGGTTGTTAATGAGTCTTCCTCCAATCCTGATTTTTCTTCATAGAACCCAGCTTCTTGGATTATTTGCTCAGCATACAGGTTGAATAAGTATGGTGAAAGAATACAACCTTGTAGCACACCTTTCTTAATTTTAAATCATTCAGTGTTCCCATGTTCTGTTCAAACAACTGTCTCTTGGTCCAGGTATAGATTCCTCATGAGCACAATTAAGTGTTCCGGAATACTCATACTTCACAGTGTTGTCCGTAGCCACTCCTTGGAAACCCTATATATGGTCGCTATGAGTCAGAACAAATTGGACAGCACTTAACAACAATAACAACTGAGTGAACAGAGGTCACTGGTTGGGACTAATTGTGAAATCAATCACTAGGTCCCATTCAAGGGTCCTAGAAGAAATCAATTCTTTTTAGAAAATCCAATTCTGTCAGATCATTATGTGGACCCTCCTGTGAGGAAAATGTCATTTTTCCCATTTCCAAGCAGGTCAGCTTTTTTCAAAATGAGTAATGCAAAAGTTACCATGTGTTTATTATTCCTACTTAGGAGTAATTTTATTTGAAATTGTTTATTCCTCAAAATAGTAACAAAAATTCAGTACAGATAACCTGAACATAGTCTGCACTGTGAATTGTTACTGAGAAGGCTTTCCAACTACATTAATCAAGATTTTTCAAATATACCATTAATTCATATGTCACTTCTTTTGTTTGCTTTAGTTCTTATCCTGGCATCTAAATGAGAATTCATCCTTTTATAGTTCCATATCAAATACTCTAAAAGCTTTTATTAGATACTTTCCATACAGACATTGTCTCAAATAAATGAAATACTTAAATATTTACAATGTCTTTATTTTGCCCTGAATGTTATACACAGATCTTTTTTTTGCTAATATCAAATAGGATTTTAAATGAATTATTATATACTACATCAATAAATTTTAAGGTTCCTAAATGGTGAAAGTTGCTTGAATTTGATTACTAATAAAAATATTGGTAGTTTGGTTCCATCAACTCCCATTGACCTGGAAATGAGAGAGAGAAGAGGAGGGGCTAATTGGTCTGAAGTATGGTAAGACCTGAGGACTACTGAACCCATGAACAAAAATATAGCCCATTGTGGCTCCTTTACTTGGTTGTTTTTGTTGAGTGCCATTTGATCTAGCTTTGATGGCTTGATGGTCAAAACCTGACTAGAGGAAGATTTTTTAAATTTTTTGATAAAGGAAACAAGTATAAATTACTACAATTTGATGAACTTGACTTATACTTATTGATGTAGTTATTAGCTCAAAATACCAACTGAGAGGGAAGGAGTCTTCACATCAAGGATCAATCCTATCTCTTCTGTACACAGGGTTGATAGGAATGTTCAACTTAGACATTGGCTACCTAAAAAGGGGGAGTTTATAAAGGCATAAAGTGACTGGCTTATAAGTTTTCAAGATGGAGTTTAGTTTCAGAGTGTGGGGGAATGCAGAATCCCCACTGAATAGTTTTCATCTTATCTAGACAGGTCTGGTGAAAGGAGATGGGGATAACATTCTTACGATTCAATAGTGAGTAATTGTTGTAATGATGAATTTCGATTGCCACAAGTGTAAAAGTAGAAGTTTTGTAACATAAAGGGGGGTGTAGTTTAATCTTACATTCCAGGAACAGAGGACCCTAAGACCACCAAGGGAGAAGAGCAGGAGTGGAATGTGATACTCTATCTAGAGAAGCAGCGACAACAAAGATGGAGGCAGAGCCGATGACATGGAGAGAGAGAGCATCTGAGACTCATGGAAAAAGAAAGGCCATGTGCTGGCGCCCAGGAGGCAGGCTTGCAGAATGTGCCCTTTAGTTATTTAAATGATTATCCTGAGTGGTTTTGTGTATATCAAAAAAAACAAAACAAAAACAAAGGGAATAGAAGCAAATTCTGTTGAATGATGATGCATGAAGGGGATTGTAATCAATGCAATTAAATGAAATACGGTAGGATGAGTGCAAAACTGGTGCTCTCCCATGTAAACTATCACTAAAAAATAAAAGATTGGCAGTTTGAATCTATCTAGAGGCTGTTGATTAAAGCTCTGGCAGTCTGTGTCTATAACATTCATTATAGTCACTGAAAACCCTGAAGAGCACAGTTCTGTTTTGAAACACGTGATTGGGCATTTGTTAGAAGCTGATTCTGCAGCAATGAAATTGGGTATTTTATTTTTAAATTTATTTTGGATATAGTCTAACAAGTCAAAATTAATCATTCTGTAGATACCATAAAATTGCACCCTAATTCATTGCCCTATATGCAATTCCACAGGTGTGTGCAAGTGTTTCAATGCATCTAGATGAAAGACAAAGGACTGTAACTGTGCGTATTCTGGAAGTGGGCTCTTGATTTCATAAGCCCTCTCTGGACTGTGAACCACAAGGTCAGTAATTCAAACCTACCAACTGCTCCTTGGAAACCCTATATAGGGTGGCTTTGAATTGGAACCAACTTGATGGTACTTAACAACGATAACAACTCACCTTCTACTTGTTTTCAAACCCAGAGGAAATGTGAGGTGGAAGGTATAGAACAGTTTGGCTTAACTATCAAATGTTTAGAGACCTTTTCCTAGATTTTAGCCAAGAATTTATGGTGAAATCTTATCATATAAATGCAAACCCTGCCTGAATCAGTACTACCTAAATCTGTGTAAGGGATTGGGGGATGAGAGGGTAGGACCAGACTGAGGATCCTCAAGATATGAGCAGAACGTGGGTCTCAATAAGTCTTTCAGAGGACATATATTTTCTTTCAAATGCTCTACTTAAATCTGTTTCAAATAATTGCTGGTAGGAAACAGGAAGGTGTTTTGGGGTTTTTTTTCTCCTTAAAACATATATCTACATCTAAGCAGAGATTTCAGGTGTGTCAGGAGCCCCACTTGAAAGAAATTCACAAGAAACAGATCTACCCAGAGCCCATCAGGACAAGCAGACCTGAAAGTTCACTTTGTGAGACTAAATGACTTAGATGAACTGTCTGTATTAATCAAATTACATAAGAAATGGCCAGATGTCTACTATGTGCTATATAGAGACAGCCACTGACAATCAAAGCTAGGGAGTTTTAATGAGGAGACTTAATTAAGATGCACATCATCTTCAGAAATTCAAGTCCTTAATTCGAAGAAAATCACTGCCAAACTTAGATCCCTTATGCTAATTAGCAAAGATTGGGATTCAGAAATCAGGCCATTAGAAAAGGTACACTAAGGAGTGGCTTGACAAAGCATTGTTTTGCTACAGCTGTCCAGTTAGTTCCAGCTTATGGTGTTCATAGCAACACTGTATAGGGTTTCCAAGGCTGTATATCCTTGTGGGAGCAGAAAGCTTCCTCTTTCTCCCAAGGAGCCACTGGTGGATTTGAACTGCTGATCTTGCAGTTAACAGCCCAGTGCATAACCCATTATGCTACCAGGGCTCCTGAGCATTTTCCATGTCGTTTATTATTGGCACTGTGATTCTATGGCAGAGACTTTTGTAGATTTGGCAAGGACATGATTTTTAAAAGATCTGGGAGTCCTCCCACTAATTGCAAAGTTCTTCTCAACACGTAGGGACATCTGGAAACTACAAAAACACCTGAGAGACTTTCCTGTTAATTTCTGAATAACTCAATTTAATTGGAAGTTTTGCCTTTGTTGAGTCAATTTTATCACTTGGAGGCTTTCATTTACTGTTCATTTTTGCTCTCTGAAACTGTTCAGATGAAGCTTAATCTCTTTTCCCCAGGACTCTGAAGTATTTATTTTCCAACTATAGGATCCCTTGTCATTTCTACGGGTCCTCAGATGACCCAGTTTCAGCTTTACAATTATGCTGGTCAGTTTCTTCTGTAAGAAGTGTAGTTGCTGTCCCTCTTAAGATGTGATTCCTAAAAGTGTAATCAACGTAGTGTCATATACGAGGATTATTGTCTCCAATCCTCTGGACTTACAATCTTGTACTTGTTACCCAAGTTTACATTAACATTTTGGCACTTGTAACACACTGTTGGCTGATGCAGTATTGTAATCAACTAAAACACCTGTCTTTTCCATAAGAATAGGTTTTGAGCCAGTTTTCTCTGTATTTTGTACTTCACCAGTTAATTTTTAATTCAAGTTAAATATGTTTCATACTTTTAAAGCAAATGATCACTGTAGAAAAATTAGGAAATGCAGCAAGCTAAGCAAGCATAAAAATTAAGGACAAAGTGTCCCTTTATGACTATTCCAAACATTTCACAGTAAATGGACATTTTGGTAAATATTTCTTTAATCTCTTGATCTATCCATACGTACAAGGGTAAGTCTAAAAGTATTGCTACAAAATCATAGATACCTTGATTTAAAAAAAAAAAAAATCAAAATGCAAAACTATTTCTCTCTGCGTCTCCTCCAGCTAGGTCTATACTTCTGAAGACAATGTTTCCATCTTGTTAACCCATCCCCAAAGAATTTTGCACTCTTTAGTTTGTTGTTGTTTTTGTTAGGTAACCTGGAATAGGTTCTGACTCATAGTGACCTTATGCATAAAAGAACGAAACACTGTCTGGTCCTGCACAATCTCACAGTCATTGTTAAACTTGAGCCCATTCCTTCTGACAATGTACCAGTCCATCTCACTGGGAGGTGGAGGGAGGGCTTTCTCTTTTTCATTGGCCCTCTACTTTATCAAGCATGATATCCTTCTTCAGGGACTGGTCCCTCCTGATAATATGTCCAAAGTCTTGGAAACAAAGTCTTGCCATCCTGGCTTCTAAGGAGCATTCTGGCTGTAACTCCAACACTGATTTACTTGTTCTTAGTAGTCCTTGGCAGTTTTGATATTCTTCTCCAACACCATAACTTAAATACATCAATTCTTCTACTGTCTTCCTTATTCATTGTTCAACTTTCATATGCATATAAAGCTATTGAAAATATCATGGCTTGGGTCAGGAGCAACTTAGTCCTCAAACTGACATCTTTACCCTTAAACACTTTAAACAGATTTACCTACAGTAATACATTGGTTGATGTCTTGACTGCTGTTTCCATGAGTATTAATAGTACACCCTAGAAAAATGAAGTCTTTGACAATTTCAATCTTTTCTCCACTCATCATGATGTTATTTATTGGTCCAGTGATGAGGATTTTTGTTTTCTTTACATTGAGGTGCAACCCATACTGAAGGTTGTGGTCTTTCATCTCTATCAGTAAGTATTTTAAGTCCTCTTTACTGTCAGCAAGCCAGATTGTATCATCTGCATATCGCAGGTTGTTAATTAAGTCTTCCTACAATCCTGATGCCTTGTTCTTCTTCCTATAATCCAGTTTATCAGATTATTTGCTCAGTGTACAGACTGAAAAAAGTGTGGTGAAAGAAAACAACGCTGTTATGCACACCTTTCCTGATTTTAAATCATTCAGTGTCCCCTTGTTCTGTTCAAATGATTGCCTCTTGATCTATGTACAGGTTCCTCATGAGCACAATTAAGTATTCCAGAATGCTCCTTTATTGACTATGCAAAGGCTTTTAACTGTGTAGATCATGACAAGTTATGAACAACATTGCAGAGAATGAGTTTTCTGAAACACCTAATTGTGCTCATGAGGAAACTATACGTAGACCAAGAGACAGTTGTTCAAACAGAACAAGGGAACGCAGAAAGAATTTATTCAGCTAGCCATTTGAAATCCCAAAACAGTTGCCATACCCTCTAAGCTGACCTATCTGCCTTGAATTGAATTGGTCCAGTAGATTCCCTCAGATACCACTGTTTTATTCACCCTAGTGTGAAGAAGACAAGTATATTGCTGCCAGAACTTGTTTGAGCCATCCACTGATTGCACAGACTTGTATAAACACATATTCTTTGGAACAAACCCATACATGTATGAACTGGAACACTAATATCAGTACATTTTTACTTATGCTCCTATGCTGTTAGGTATTTGTGCACATTATAACATACACACACAAAATGCACTGTTTTATGATCTTGCAGTGTCTGGGTATTACAATTAACCTGTTTGACTATTAATCCAAACATTATGGGTCCTAGTTCACATAAGAATATCTTGGAAGAAATGCTTGGGAATCTACTTCCAAAAAATAACCATTGAAAATCCTATGAAATGAAGTTTCACTTTGACACACTGGGGTTGCCATAAGTTCATTAATAGCGATGGATTTTTATGATATATTTTTCCTAAATTGTCCTTTGTTGTTGTTGTTGTTAAGTGCTGTCGAGTCAGTTTCAACTCATGGTGACCCTGTATAAAGTTTCCAAGGAGCGGCTGGTAAGTTTGGACTGCTGACCTCGTGGTTCAAACCGACCTTGTGGTCCAGTGCTTCATGCCACAGCACCACACCAGGACTCTTCTAACTTATAACGACCGCATGTACAACAGAATGAAACACCGCTCAGTCCTACACCATCTTCACAATTGTTTTTGAGCCCATTGCTGCAGCCACTGTGTCAATCCATCTTGTTGAGGGTCTTCCTCTTTTTCACTTTTTACCAAGCATGAGATCCTTCTCTAGGGACTGTTCCTTCATGATGACATGTCCAAAGTACGTGAGATGAAGTCTCAACAACCTTGTTTCCAGGGTGTAATCTGGCTGTACTCTTCCAAAATTGCAGTTTAAACGTGTTTAATTATTTCAAAATTCATATCTAGCTATGCAAATTTTCATTTAAAATGGCTTCAAAATATTCCATTCCTAGATGTACCAATATTGCAGAGCATGTAACAAACCACCTCAAAATGTGGTAAAATAACAGTGTTTATTTTGCTCACAAAGCTGCAATTTGGCAGAGCTCAATCGCAGGTCTGTACACTATTTGGCATCAGCTCTAATGGATCAAAGGCTCTAAGGTGGAGTCATCTAAGTCTCGTTCACTTAGGTAGATCCTCAGTGTCAACAGAGGACTCATTGGACTGTCTGTTAGAGCACATACACATGGCTTTCCATATGGTCTGGGCTCCCTCACAACATGGTATATAGGTTTCCAGGAAGAAAACACCCAAAAGAGAAAGTGTGAGATGAGAAGCATGTTATCTTTTATAACTGAGCTCTGAAAGTCACACAACATCCCATCTGTCATATTCTATTCATTAAGGATGTCACAAAGTCCTGCCTAGGTTCAAGAAGAGCAAAACAAATAGTTTAATGGAGAACTAGCAAGATTAGACAAGAACATGTAGAATATGAAATAGTGCTATGCCTATTTTGGGAAAATACAATTGGCCACAGCAATAATTTATCTAAAGCACTTAGAACTGTTGAATAGTTGTTTAATTTTTCATTATTATAAAAAAGGCTGACATAACAATTCTAAATATTTATTTCTGAATACTTATACAAGTATTTCCTTAGGATATATTCTGAGAATAGTGCTTGTTATATCAAAGTGTATTCACATTTTAAAGGCTTTTTTTTTTTTTTAATATTTGCAAATATTTACTTATTAGCTAATTGCCCTTCAGAAATTTGGCAATCATTTAAGTCAGCAGTTTGAATCTACCAGGAGCTTCTTGGGAAAAAATAAGACTTTCTGTTCCTGTAAAAATGTGTAGCCTCGAAAACCATAAAAAGGGTCATTATGAGTTGGAACTGACTCCATGGCACACCACCACCACCATAGTCACTTAGAGGAGTTGATGGAAATTTTTTATTTCTTCTTGGAAAAATATACACACATACTTAGTTGAATTTTTTTTCATTCAATTCCATTCAGTTTACTCATCTCTGGGATCCATAGACACAGGCTTCATCTTTGCAAGTATCTTATGAATTTAACTCATGAGTGTTTTATAATTTACACTGTTACTGTGAAAGGGCTAACTTCTCCACCGTATATTTGCTGGTAATAAATATAAATAAGCATATTTTTAACATATCTTTGTTATCCAGTCATCTTCTTGAACTCGTGTATGAATAATAATTTTCTTTTTTATTCTTCTGTGTGTTCTATTCAGACATTCAAATCACCTATGAGGAATGCAGTATTCCCTTTTTCCTAGTATTTACATGTTTACATAAAGCAAAGAAGATTTGAAGCACTTACTGATAACTTCAACTTTTGTTTTATTTTCAATAAAGAAAACAAAAATGTTCACAAATGAGCCAATAAGAACATCATAATAAATAGAATAAAGATGAAGTGGTCAAGGATTCATTTTACTTGGATCCATAACCAACATTCATTGAAGCAGCAGTCAGGAAATCAAATGAAGCAGTGTATTGTGTAAATCTTAAAACAAAAGAACAAACAAAAAACCCTCGTTAGGGGATTTGAAAGCAGAGATGTCATTTTGAGGACTACTGTGTGCCTAACCCAAGCCATGATATTTTCAATCTTTTCATTTGCATGCAAACGTTAGGCAATGGATAAAGAAGAACAAAGAATTGGTGTCTATAAATTATGGTGTTGATGAAGAATACTGTACATACTTCTGGACTTCCAGAAGAACAGAACAATCTGTCTTGGAAGAATTATAGCCAGAATTGCCTTTCGAAGCAAGGATGACAAGATTTCATGCTATGTACTTTGGACATGTCATCAGAAGAGACAAGTACCTGAAGAAGGACATCATGCTTTCTAGGTAGTCAGTGAAAATAAGTAAGATACTCAATGAGACTGAATGATACAGTGGCTACAGTGATGAGTTAAAACACAGGAATGATTGTGAGGATGGAGCAGGACCAGGCAGTGTTTGTTTTCCGCTGTACATAGGCTCATTATAAGTCGGAACAGACCCAATGGCAACTAACAGCAACAATTACATGTATCTTGTTGTTGTTAATTGCTGTAGAGTCGGTTTCAACTCAAATGACACTATATAGGGTTTCCAAGGAGTGGCTGGTTGGTATGAACCACCCATCTTGCAGTTAGTAGTCCAGTACTTATCCTACAGCACCACACCAGGACTCCATATATATTAGAATATTTTAAATATAGATCATTATAAGAATGTCTAAAATTGTAATAAACATTCATGGAGACAATATACCTTCTACTTTTATTCATTTTTTATTATTTAAATCAATGGGATTGTAACTAGTTTTCCCTGTAATATAACATTCACTATATATGTAATATAAAAAATTCCAAACTATGTAGTTTTCTTCTGTTTGTTTTTTTCCCAGTTTATTGGCCATAAATTCAGTTTTGAATTTTTAAAATGTTCTATTGAGATATAGTTCACATACCATAAAAATTTCCTTTTTAAGGGTACAATTCAGTGGTATATTGAGTATACTCACAAAGTTGTACAACTATTATTGTTATTAGTTTGTTGTTGTTAAGTGCCGTCGAGTCGGTTCCGACCCATAGCAACCCTGTACAGGGTTTCCGAGGCTGTAAATCTTTACGGGAGCAGAACGCCTCATCTTTCTTCCGCAGAGCGGCTGGTAGTTTCAAACTGCTGGCCTTAAGGTTCGCAGCCTGATTCGTAACCACTACACTACCAGCATCCTATTGTTATTACTTAGTGACCCTGTATAGTGTTCCTAAGGCAATAAATCTTTGCAAGAGCAGAAAGTCTCATGTTTCTCTCACAGAGTGGATGATGGGCTCAAACCACAAGCTTCTGGTTCACAATCCAGTGCTTATCAGAAAGAACCACTGCGTTCCCAGTCCAACCATTCCTACTAATTCCAAAACATTCTTATCACCCCAAAAAGAAACCATGAGTGGTAACTCCCCAGTACTTCTTCTTCCCCTGGCAATCATTATTCCATAATTCAAACCTCAGTGGACTATATTCTATGAGTAAAATATTGAATGATGCAGAAAACATCAAAACAAGATGGAAGAAATACAGAGAATCATAGTACCAAAAAAAGTAGGTCAGTGTTCAACCATTTCAAATGGTAGCATACGATCAAGAACCAATAGTATTGAAAGGAGCCCAGGCTGCACTGAAGACAGTGAAAAATAAGGTTCTAGAAGCTGATGACATATAAATGAAAAGTTTCAACAAAATGATGTAGCATTGGAGGTGCTCACTCGTATGTGTCAAGAAATTCATAATACAGCTTGCTGGCCAACCAATTGGAAGAGTTCCATATTTATGCTCATTCCAAAGAAATGTGATCCAATAGAATGAGAATGTCAAAATTATCGAACAATATCATTAATATCAAATTCAAGTATATGTGAACTATTGCTGAAAATATTTCAGAAATGGTTACAGCAGTAAATCAACTAATAACTGCCAGAAATGCAAGCTGGATTAAGAAAGAGGACATGGAATGAGAGATATTGTTAAAGATATCAGATGGATCTTGGCTGAAAACAGAGAATACCAGAAATTCTGTGCTTTTTAAAATTAACTATGTAAAGATCTTTGTGTGGATCATAACAAACTATGCATAACATTATAAAGAATGAGAAATCCAGAACATTTAATTGTGCACATGTGGAACTTATACACAGTTCATGTAGAACAAAAAGATACTGTGTTTTAAATCAGAACAGATGTGCATCAATGTTGTATCCTTTCATCATATTTGTTCAATCTGTATGCTGAGAAAATAATCTAAGAAGTGGGACTATATGAAAAAGAGCATGGCATCAAGACTGGAGAAAGAGTCACTGACAACCCGTGATATGTTGATGAAACAACCTTGCTTGCTAAAAGCAAAGAAGACTTGAAGATCTTGCTGATGAAGGTCAAAGACTATGACCTTCAGTATGGCTTACAATTCAATGTGGAAAAAAAAAAAAAAAAAACACTTCACAGCTGTACCAATAAATTTTGTTGTTACTGCTAAGTGCGTCACGTATGTTCTGACTCATAGCTATCCTGTATAGGGTTCCCAAGGACCAATAAACAGCATCATAATTAATGGAGAAAAGATTGAAGTTGTTAAAGATTTCATTTTATATGGATCCATGGAAGCAACAATAAAGAAATCAAATGATGCATTGTATTAGGCACATCTGCTGCAAAAGAACTCTTTAAAGTGTTAAAGATCAATGATGTCACTTTGAACATTAAAGTGGGCCTAACAGAAGCCATGTTATTTTAAATCACCTAACATTCATGTGAAAGGAACTCTGGTAGCATTGTGGTTATGAGTCGGGCTGCTAACCTTGAGGTCAGCAGTTGGAAACTACCAGCTGTTCCATGACAGAGAGATGAGGCTTTCTGCTCCTGTAAAGCTTTATGGCTTAAGAAACCCTATGCAGGGTTGCTATGAGTGGTAATTAACTCCACAGCACATAACCACCACTAATATTCTATGAGTTGGAGTGGAGTGAGTGGAACTTAACGACCTAACAACATAGAGTTGTCTATTCTGGGTACTCAATGTAATCCTATAGTATCTGCCTTTTTGTATCTGGTTTCTTACACTTAGCACGAAGTTTTCAAAGTTCAACTGTGTTGTAACATGCATTAGTACTTCATTACTCTGTATTGCCAAGTGGCATTCAATTGCATGGGCATACATTTATTGAGTCCTGATGTGGTGCTGTGCGATAAATCACTGGACTGAAAGGTCGGTTTGAACCACAAGTTCAATGGTTCAAACTCACTAGGAGCTTCTTGAAAACCCTATATAGGGTCACTATAAGTCGAAACTGACTTGATGGCACTTAACAACTACAACAACCACATTTATTGATCTATTCACCAGCTGATGGGTATTTGATCAGTTTTCACTTTTTGGCTTCTATAAATAATGCTTTGTAGTACCATAAATTTAATTAATACTCTGTTTCTACCCAAAGTCACCTTAACTCACACCAAATGATTGGATGCGGCCATGTAAATATGGTGCACAGGACTCTAATGCCAGGACTGACTAGGCTTTCCACCTTGCTAGGCTTAAAAGGAGCCATCTCAGAAGCAAGAAGGACCATCCCAGGACCATCAAGAAATAAGGGTCATGAGTACAGAGTGAGATCTATAACCGGGAATGTGTCAGCAGAGGCGGTGATATGCAGAGATAGATCAGCAGCCAGTTTCCGAGCTCATGGACCAAGTAAAGCTGAGTACCTATGGACAGGAGACTGGCTTGAAGAATGTGCCCTTTGGATATTTACAGACTGGCTAAAAGAGCTTTGTAACATTTGCCCAAGCAAGGACAAGGCAGAGAAATCTCATGGCTAAGAAGCTTAAGACAAAAAAGAGCAAGGCATGCCTGCAGCAGAGAAGAGGCGTTCCTGACTGGAGAACTGGTGCATCCTGAGTTGTTTCTGATCCTGAATGGTACCCTGTTCACTTCCCTAATAAATCCCATAATCATGAGGATTGTCTGTGAGTTCTGTGTGGCTATTACAATGGGTTATTGAACTCACATGGGAAGCAGAGAATGCTGTGGAAGGGATGGTTGGTGTCAGAATAGAGTAGAGAAAGTTGTGGGTGGAGCCATGTCTGACCTCCAGGTCATAGAAATTGGTCTTGGACTGATTTGGGGTTTGATTCTCCTTGTCTCTTGTGAAGACAGAAGTCAGGTATGGTCTCCCTGCTGCTTTGGCAGTATGTTGTTGTTGTGAAGTGCCATCGAGTTGATTCTGACCCATAGAGACCCTGTATAGGGTTTCCAAGGAGCAGCTGGTGAGCTTGAACCACCGACCTTGCAATTCAAACAGCTTTGCAGTCTGGCGCATTAACCCACAGTGCCACAGTTGGCAGTATAACATTGGTGTGTTCAATTCTCTTGTGCATATTCATAAATGCTTTTCTATTTTATAAGATATTTTTCTGCATCTGTCAAGATTATTTTAAATATATACCTACCACCACTCTCATGCTTTAATCTCCAATATTGAACCCTTTCATCCCGATAGTAAACTTAGCTTTGGTATTTTGTACTTTTAATATGTTTACTTACTCAGTTTATGACTGCTTTATGTAAAAAAATTGCCACTACTTTCATAAGCAAGATTTACTGTCTAATTTCTTATTTAATTTTGTCCATTATTCCCAACTCTAAATATCTTTCTGAATACTGATTTGACTTCAGTTTATGTTAACTATTAATTTTATACTGTTAGAGGAATATTGATCAGTGTTTTAAGTATACCACTGTGTCTCAAGTCATTAATAAATTTCAGATAGAAAGGTGATCATTAGTGATCAACTTCTATCTTGTGATCTTTTGTTACAGTTGTATAACAAGCTAAAATTCTCTCATCTTCAGACATACCTTGTCTGCAAGTCTCTATTTTGCCTCCAAATATGTCCTCAAAAACCCTATTAAATGATTTGCTGAAAACATGATACCAGCCAAATAGTGCCACAAGCAGAAATCAGGATTTGACAAGGTTTATTTGAAGTTTCAATTCACTGAGTCATAACTAATCAATGCATCTTTTTTCTGTGTATGAATAAATTATCCCTGTCATAACTCAATCCATACTCTTCTCTGGTATTAACTACTCACAGTTTTCAGGACAAAGCATTTCCAATTTTAAAAAAATAATCATACCTCAATGTTTTTCCCTTTTTTATATTCTATAACCTTTCTTTTCTTTTCTTTTCTTTTTTTTATTATGTGTCCTAAACCATAGATGGATCCTGGTATGGCACTGTAGGATCAGCACTAGAATGAGAGCCACAAGGTCAGCCATTCAAACTCACCAGCTGCTCCTTGGAAACCCTATGTAGGGGCCCCACTTAACAACAATAACAACAACAAATCATAAATCATGTGGCAATAGCTAAGTCATCACTTTACTGTCTGCTTTGCAAACACAGTGGCCTGACTGGAGAAATGGTGAAAACGGCAAAACAATTCACAGTATGTCAACGTTCTAGTGGTTCTTGAGTCTATAGAATCTTGCATATTAGAATTTTTTTATTATCAATAACCCAAACATTTGGTAACTGTATATTATAATTAAAGATGAAATAATGATAAACACATGAACTACCACGTCAGGTAAGGACTACTCGCATCTATTTTGGGAATCTAATGAAAGTGGCCACTAGGATCATAAAGATTTTGAAATCTTGTTCAGGCCATATGCAAGCAAATCTGGAAATGTGTAAATAAGGACACCTTTACCTGAGGTGAGTCTAATGAATGTTTAATGAATTGTTGAGTGACATAACCTTTCAGTGACAGGCCTCCGTGTGATTTGAAAGCTTACATGCAGGACACTTTTGTAATTACTGATTTAAATGTTTGTCTTTCATCATTTAGTTATTCAGCCATAAAGATAAGCCTGAATAGTTTCCAGTATGAAATAAAATGACAAAATACTATTACTACCAAAGAGGAAAAAAACAAAATTTTAAAAGCTAATAAAGATCAACTTTGCTATTTTTACTACTAACTATTTTTAACATGGAGTCCTGGTATGGCACTGTAGGATAAGCACTGGACTGTTAACCACAAGGTTGGAAGTTCAAACCCACCAGCCTCTCCTCAGAAACCCTATACAGGGTCGCTATGAGTTGGAACTGACTTGACGGCACTTAACAGCAACATATTTACAGAAATATTAGCTTCATGACTACTCAAAGCTCTCATGTTCTTCTGCTGAGTACGAAGGATAGGAACTGCCAGAAAACTGAAGAAAAGGGAAATTCTTATAATACTCAACTCTAGACTGTGCCCATGACCTTTTCTGCCTAGTATTGCATAATGGGTCATTCAAAGATCATTGCTAACTGGGTGTCATACAGCCTCATACAGAGTGGATCAAAGCACTGAACTGGCAGATGAAAGATTTCAATTCTCATTGCGGTTCTGTCACTAAATGGCTAACACTGAATAGTTCATTCAATTACTCATTCATTCACTCACTCAAGAAAACTCAAGAGATTCCTGCCATCTGTTTAACAAAACAGACAAATAGCCCTGCTTTCACACAGTTTGCATTCCAGCCATTTAACCTGTGTTGAAGTCCTTTCCTTCCTGGGCTATGTCCTAATTTTTTGTTTGTCTGTTTGTCTCAGTGTTCTCACTTATAAAATGAAAGAATTGTTTTGGATTATTTCTAATATTCTGTCAAAGATCCTGAGTCATCACCAATTAAACTTATTTAAAGTCATTTTTCTCAGTAATGATGACAGCTGTCCTGAATCACGCAATATGTCATAAGGTCCCCTATGTGGCTTTGGAAGATAGTTTCTTAAGCCACCTGTTAGTTTTGCTATGTGACATGCCAAACACCTTTGTGATACTCCCTGAACAACCTGGGCATCAATCCTGTAATCGTGACCTCTATAAGTTCTGTCCTAAAATCAGAGCTATTCAACCAGTGTGAGTAATTTCGATGGAGAAACTGATTCCCTTCAACTTCAGGGTGGCCCAATAAGGAGTAGGAGGCACTTGGCTTGTGGTCTCCAACAGCAAGCAACATCATCTATTATTGCCTTTCATGTTCTGTGTGTACACTAACATTTTGTAGGTATGCCATGATGTGGAAAGAAATTTGGGAAATATTTCTATAACCAGCCAAGTTGTAAAATAAAAATATATTTAAAATGCAAACACTGTTACATTATAAGTAAAGAAATTAATTAAAGAGGAGAAGAAAGTCCGTATTTGTTGTTGTTGTTAAGTGACATTGAGTTAGTTCCGACCCACAGTGACCCTGTATAGGGTTTTTGAGGAGCAGCTGGTGAGTTTGAACTGTTGATCTTGCATTTCAAACCAATTTTGCAGTCCAGAGTATTAACGCACATTATTGTATTAGTAAAAGGACACAGTCTGATTTTACATTGTCTTTTAGATCACTAAAATAATTTTATATTATCTTCAGAATTTTGGAATAAACAAAAATCTAGATTTTTTTTTCAGAGAATACAAAACTGTAAACATGAATTGATATAAAAATCAAAGTGATGGATTAAGAAATCATCTTTGGACATCCTGTGATATGACACATAAAATTCTTCTTGATCTGTCCCCAGTCTATGTCTTCAGTTTTCATCTTCTACCAATCCTACTTCAAATAATTCTTAACTGTTCCCCCAAATCCTGATACATTGAAAACTGATACATGTCAACAGAGTCTGCCTTTTTGCCTACAATAGTCTGCCACTTTGCCTGTCTATCTTTCTCTGATTTTCAGTTCATCACTCTCTCCACATGCTCTTAGAGTACGGAACAGAATGTATAATGTGTTTTATCTACTAGTCTAGTATGTCTTTGAGTTTATGGACTGTGGATCACTTTTATTC
The DNA here is from genome assembly GCF_000296735.1 of Chrysochloris asiatica. Lineage (NCBI taxonomy): Eukaryota > Metazoa > Chordata > Mammalia > Afrosoricida > Chrysochloridae > Chrysochloris > Chrysochloris asiatica. Next base: position 22,324,734 of record NW_006408550.1, on the reverse strand, counting down.
AGCCAACATAAGGGCAAGCAGATAGCATGTACTCAGTAAATAAACACCTATTAAATAAAATGAAAATCCTTCCAATGAAAGGTTTTTATAGTACTCCTTGACTTTGGAGAATATTGTATGGTTGAGGAGACTTGTAAGATTATATGTTGTCAACCTTTAAAAAAATATGTCCAATTCTTTACAAGCTTAATAACATATAAAGTCAGTGTGAAGGAGGAAAGATTTGTAGTCACAATGTCAAGATTCAAAATTCCTTTCCCATCTTATCAATGACTATGAAGCAGACATTGTACTGTTGTTGTTGTTGTTGTTAAGTGCTGCCGAGTTGATTCTGTACAAGGTTTCTGAGGCTGTAAAGCTTTACGGGAGCAGAAAGCTTTATCTTTCTCCTGTGGAGCAGCTGGTAGTTTCGAACTGCTGACCTTACGGTTGGCAGCCCAATTCGTAACCACTATGCTACCAGAGCTAGCTACTGAGAACTCAAATATGAATGAGGAAGGGTCCCTGCAACTTTCAGATCAAAATATATATATCTGGTTATCTATATTCACGAGGCTACCAAAACTTCACTCAAAGACTCCTGAAAAGAAAAGAACAAAACAGTATTTTCCATATCTTGAATTTCTCTGATGAATAAAAATCAGTATCAGTGTGTGGAAGGAAATGAATCAGAACTGAAAAATTTTTTAAGGGTTTAATTAATGGCATACTTTGTCTTTATTTCATTAAATGGACTCAGTCTGCAATAACATAACACATAATTCAAGATTCTGAGGAAAATCATTTTAAAGCTAAAAGATGATAGCAAGCTATAACATATCAGGGAAACTGCTTCTGGCAACTGTAAATCACCCACTGCCATCAAGTCAGTTCTGATTCATAGGGACTCTCCATAGGGTTTCTGAGCCTTGAAATCTTTATGGGAGCAGAAAGCCTCATCTATCTCCCACAGAGCAGCTGGTGGATTTGAACAGCTGAACTTGCAGTTAGCAATCTGCTCCTTACCCTACACTTCTTAGCTTAAATTATCTTTTTTAAAGAGAACTTCTCATTCCGGATATTTCCAGAGGGATAGAAAAGTCTCAACATTTCTCTTGATTGCAATAACGTGGATCATATGCCAATTTCTGAATCAATCCCTGTGTCCACAAGAATTAAATGACTTACTTAGGTTGACTCGCTGTCCCTGGAGAGAGAAAAGTAAAGCTAAGGAGTCGCCTACATGAACAATGTGAACTAAGTGGATTCTTCCAACTATCACCAACATCACTGGTACAAAAAGAAAAGACAAAGATGTTGGGGTGGGTTGCAGATGGGCGTCAGTACAAGTTCATCCTCGCATGAGGAGATGATTTGAACTAATATTCCAAATTAGTATTCATGTCTACTCTCCATCTCAGCATGATTGCACACTACAAATATGAAGACTTATGGTTCCAGGTGCTCTAGGTAAGGCCAATAATGCCTTATAGAGTGGCTCTCAGTCAGCATCATCTTTGCAACAGCAGACATGAAAGCAGTTTTGATCTCATAGACATCATGAAAATGTCTTAGATGACTCCAAAGATTCGTGAACCACATTTTGAGAGCCAGAGCTATAAGTAATACTTCTCAAATTTTGATATGTACATAAAGATTGAGGAGTCTGAGTGTGGCACTGTAGGGTAAGCACTGGACTGCTAACCTAAAGGTTGGTGGTTCAAACACACCAGTCATTCCTTAGAAACTCTACACAGGGTCGCTATGAGTCAGAACTGCCTCCAGGACACTTACCAACAACAACAACCTGAAGATGGATAAATATGGAGATTGTGTTTCTTATAAAGTCTAGATTTTACTCAGTTGATTTTGGAGTAAGCTTGAGATTCTTCAATATTGACAAGCACCCAGACAATGGAAGCCAGTTCATGAACCACACTTTGAGTAGCAAAATTTAACTAGCAAAAACCTAATTGACTCATATAAAGAAATCTATAATCTTATAACATCTACAAGTAGCAAAGGATTCATGATTGACTTACTCTAGATTTTTGTTTGTTAATTTGTTTTTGTCTCTCACTCTACCCTGTCATTCACGAGGTTATGTTTTTTCTAAGGCTCATTTCACCATTGATAGTAGGATGTCTGAAAGGAGCCGTTGAGTTTTATATTTTCGCATTCATGTCTAGATGATGAGCGCATTCTCACAACCAATCCATGTTCCCTGGACCTCAATTGAAGTAGCCCCTGTAGCAGGAAAATGGTTTAAGCTGCCAGGTTCAGGGCTGCCACCCCTGAGTGTGACAGGAATAATTCATGCCCTCTAATTAACCAAAGAGTGAGATGGGGAGATGTAGCTTTGAGATATTTCTTTTTGCAATTCAGCCTAAAAAAGGAAGAGACAAAAGATATGAAGCATACATTGAGTGAAATGAAAGATAGATACAGAAATAGTAACAAGAAGGAAGGGACAAGAAGTAGGAAGGGATGACCTTGTTCCTTGTTGCTTTCAAGTTGGCTCCAACTGATAGTGACCCTGTAGTGCAAAGTAGAAAGACCCCACAGGGTTGGTTTCTAATGCTGTGATCTTTATGAAAGAAGACTGCCTTTTCCTCTCCCACTGAGCAGATGGTGGATCCAACAACTGCCTTTTGGGTTAGCAGCTGAGCTCTTAACCACAGTGTCAGGAGGACTGCTTAAAGAAATGTCAATGCTACAGAGATAAATGAAAAAAATCCCATAAATAATTAAATGCTGGCAAATAAAGATGCAATGACTAAAATAATGGAATTGGGAAACTTTAAAAAATAGTAAAGAAAAATGGGATAAAATGAAAACAAACAGAAATGATACAGAGAAGTTACCCAATGCTAATACCTATAGCATGATGACATTAAAATTGTGAAAAGACACAAGGAGATGCATTCTTTATTGAATAAATACATGCAAATTACAGATATAAACTATGCATAGAATTGATGAACAACAAAGCCATGCTAGTTGCTACTTTCAGGGAAAGAAAGAAAACGGGATTGGGAATGGTCTACAGCAGGCGTTCATACAATCAGCTATGCATGGTTTCATTTAAAAACAAGAATAGATAGAATTGGTTCATGAGTGTTTGGGTAGAAATTCTATTTTCTGTTTATTTAAAATATATAATTCCTTGTTGTTAAGGAGTCAGTTCCAACTCATAGTGACCCTGTATAGGGTTTCCAAAGAGTAGATCGTGGGTTTGAACCACTAACCTTTGGTTAACTGTCCAGTACTTATCCTACAGTGCCATACCAGGAGTCCAAACTATATAATAATTACGCTTTAAAGTAAAAGATATTCCAGGTTAGAAACAAAAACAAAAGTATTAGTCATGTTTGTCACAATATCTGCATCAGAGTAGAATTCAATGTAAACCATACTAGAAGAGAGAATCAGGTACATTTCATGCTAATAAAGGGAGCAATATTCAAAAGAATGTAAGAGTCATAAACATGGATGCACTTTACAACACAGATTCAAAACTATAGGAAGGTAAAAACTCATCTCTCCACAGGCAGGGATTGAAAACTCCACAGTCACAGCGGGAGAATCTAGCACATTGCTCAGACAAGAGCAAATCAAGTAAACAAAGCTCAATGAGTATACAGAGGATTTGAATGAAACAAATTATCAAATATTATAATACAGGTACAGAAATCTGCAAGTAAAGCAGAACAAACATTGTCATACATAAGGTTGTTGTTGTTGGTAAGTGCCATCGAGTCGGTTCCGACCCATAGAGACCATCTATAAGGTTTCCAAGAAGCAGCTGGTGAGCTTGAACTGCCGACCTTACAATTTAAACAGCTTTGCAGTTTGCCGCATTAACCCACATCACCACACCAGGACTCGATACATAAAGTACATTTACCAAATATATCAGATATTTAGTTTTGAAGACAGCCACATAGAACACTCAAAAGTTTAATGAAGGTGCAAAGATATTTACTATCTTTAAAATTTGCAAAAATACAAGTTTAAAAAAATGTAAAATCCATCTTTGAAAATGAAAATATTTGATACTATCAAGTTCTGGCAAGTCTGAAAGAAATAGATAAGAATGCAAAGTTACAAACCAACTTGGCAATGCATATTATCGGTATCTATTAAAACTAAGACTGTACACAATCCATGATGAACCAACTAAACTTTTAGGTGTCTACAGTGACAAAACACTTCCATCTGTATAATAAGACATTTAAAACAGCATAACACGTAAAGCCAGAAGTTTTGCTGAGATTTTCAGTGGGAGAGAAATGGTACACAAATTGTGGTATACACAGTAGTGAAAGAGAGTTTTAGATCTATATTCAACATGCAGTTCATTTAAATTATAGAGTGTGATTGTGTGAGACAAGCAGTATACTGAATTATAAAGTATCAATCCCTTCATTTAAACGGGCACAAACTAGACGATTCTATATATTTTCTGGTATATCATAACAGCTATAATCAAAATAGTGACAACATCTGAGGAGGAGGCAGGTATCCAAGTGGGTTATAACCGGTGTCTGTTGTTCTAAACTTCTTTTCAAGGGGCCTTGGTGGAGCAGTGGTTAAATACTTGGCTGCTAACCAAAAGGCCAGCAGTCTGAACCCAGTAGCTCTCTGTAGGGAGAGACATGGCCCACAGTCAGCTTCCATAAACAGTATAGCCGTGAACACTTTATGTGGCTGTTCTACTCCGTCCTGTGGGGTCGTTATGAGTCTGAGTCGAATTGGCAGCAGTGGATTTTTGTAAATATTCTTTCCTAAAGAGTTGAATCTAACTTTTAGTTAGAGTGGAGAACTAAAAAAAAGTAGGTTACATGGCATCACAAAGAAAGAAACACAAATTCAGAATCCAGTTGTTACAGTCAACTGATTTTGATTTTTCAACAAGCTAACACTATAAAGAAAAAAAGAAGAGAGCTACACAGTGAGAATGACTGATCTATAGTTTCAGATGTCTTAAGAAACAACCATAATTTAACATATGAAGTCACCTAGTACTTCATCTACGGAGCTCTGGTAGCGTAGTGGTTACGAATCGGGCTGCTAACCTCAGGGTCAGCAGTTTGAAACTACCAGCTGTTCCACGGGAGAAAGATGACGCTTTCTTCTCCCGTAAAGATTTACAGCTTCGGAAACCCTGTTCAGGGTCGCTATGAGTTGGAACCGACTCAACAGCACATAACCACCACCACCAGTACTTCATCAAAACAGAAAAACTTGGGGGCCATAGCCTGATGTCAGCTGGGAAGAGTCACATTAAACAGGCCACAAATGGCTTCAATGAAATGATTTTAAAAATCCCTTCCAGCTTAGTTCTGTGATTCTCCATGACTATACCAACTGTTGGGAATCTGAAACTAGATGGCCCACACCTGACACTCCATTAGAGCAATGCCTTGGAGTGCTTATACTTCACACCCAGAGGATTTCAGTAGAAAGCATGCTGATATTTGCTCTGGTCAGCTCTTTTGCTAGGTCCAAAACCTTCAAAAACTTGGCAGAATTTCAAAAACTCAGCAATGTGGAAGTACTCCTGGCTTCCAGACCTAAACTGAAAATTCATGAATGAAAAACATAATAAATAAAAGGTGAAAATACAATTTGCTTTTACTGCCATCAAACTAATGAAAAAGTAGTCTAGGAAAACAAATGAGACCTTGATACTATGTTGTTGCTACACGCCAATCCCAGGAGGAAATTTTAGAAGAGAGAAAGAGATTTCCCAATGAGAAAGTAGCATGGGAACCTAAAAAATGTTGCTAAATCTCTGGGAAAAATAAAAACGTAATTGCAGAATCATAGTTGGGAATTCTACACCTGTGACACTAGAAAGCTCATTGTTTAATGCAGCTTTCAAATGGAGTTTGAGCTGGGCCAAAGTATCTCTTGGCTTATGAGCCCAAGTAATAAATTGTGCAGCCAGCTCGTTCTCCCTCTCCAAGCCCACACAGCCTTTCATTAAACTCTCAGTGGCAGCAGGTTAGCAAATCTAAATGATCAAATGGAAAACTACTCTTATTAATGGTTAAGAGTGTTACTGACGGTGCTGAAAATCATTTGAAAAGCTTTCTTTGTAGTATGATAATATTGTAAATGGAGTCCTGGAGGGGCACTATAGGATGAACACTGGACTGCTAACTGCAAGGTCACGAGTTCAAACCCACCAGCTTCTCCTCGGAAACCTTACACAGGGCGGAACTGACTCAACAGCCCTTAGCAACAAGATTGTAAATGGTCAATTCAAAATGTAACTATGGGTCTGAGAACGATGGATTTGGTTTTTTTTTTAATTAAAGAAGTATGATGATGAAAACTGAAATCCAAGGAGAACGGGTTGAAAATGCATTTAGCTGACTTTCAAATTATTGTTTTAAAAAGTGTCAGTTGTCTTGCAGTTATGAGTAAATAGCATTCCTGCATAGAAAATGTGCTATTAGATTAAATTACATATGTTTTCACAATGTATCTATACATTTAGAAATCTTATTCATTATTTCTAGTTTCACATTCATATTTAGCCATATAAAGGGCAGTATGACTAAATTGCACTGTTAAAAACATGATTAAACATTTCTAATTATGCACTGACAAGCATATATATATAATTTAACATACTAAATACAATAAAATAGAAGACCTAAGTAGAAGCATAAAAATTAAAGATAAAACAAATCAACTTATATAAATGATATAATATTCAAACATCACATTCCCAGAACTCCTTTTCTGTTGAATATGTACTATCTGAAAAAAAGATGTAACTCATTAAAACAAAGTTTATTGTTACATAGTTTTGAATATGTGATTAATCAAATTATATTCCCCATATGTAATGTAATATGTAGTATGTAACTGGTTTTCACCATGGATAGTGAAATTAATTTTCATGAATTTTCTTTAGAAGTCAGTTCTATTTTTCAAATGTCTGATTCAGAGAGCAATAACTCCATATATGGGCTCTTACTAAGCACACGGCTATGAAATGCCCATCAACCTTGTAGATATTAGCCAAAGCAGAAAGAAATAATAAAGAAGACTGGTAGCAAGGAACTGTAATCATAATTTTATTTGAAAGCAGGTCCTTGGTCATGGGTACATAAGGGAGTTGGCAGAGTAGTTTTCTGATTTGTGTCTCTCTCCATTTGAAAATGAAGATCTATCAAGATACACGGAAATATTAACAGATTCACTTCATTTATTTTACAAAATAAAATTATGCAAAAGATAAGGAGATACTCGTATTCTGCTGACATGATCAAATGTATTAAAAACATAATAAATTTAGAAGTGAACTATCTTCTGTCAAATTCATAAATTGGACACATTAATAGTAAACAGTAAGGACTTTGCTTTCACAATTAATTGTATGAAAAAATGCCTTTAAACAAAGTACATGCTGAAAAACGGTGACTATAAATAAAAGGAAGATATGAAATAACTCAAAATGTCAGAACCGACTCGATGACACTTAACAACAACAACAACAACAAGATAGGGTTTCCGAGGAATGCCTGACTAGAACCACCAACCTGTGGTTCAAACCAAACTTGGGGTCCAGTGATTTATCTTACAATGCCAACCAGGACTCCAAAGGGGAAATAGGAAATCAAGTATGATTTATCTGTAAAATAAAATGCCATAGTACTATTATAAATGATGTTATAGAAAAGTAATAGCTTTTCATAGATAATTATAAAGTAACAGAATGTGTCTGTCTGGGTTGATTTAGTTGTGCTTCAGTTATATATTATTGCTAAGCACCATCCAGTCCGATCTGACACATATAAGCTCTATACAGGGTTTTTGGGTCTTGATTAAATCTTTGTAGGAGCAGAAAGCTTCATCTTTCTCCAGTAGAGTAGAGCAGCTAGCGGCCTCAAGCTGCGCATCTTGTGGTTGGCAGTCCAGTGCTTATCTTATGGAGCCACCAGGGGCTACAAAATATTGTGAAAAAAAAATCCATTATCTTTTAATTACATTTTTCCATGTGTATGTTGTTGTTGTTAAGTGCCATCTAGTCAACTCTGATTCATAGCGACCATGTTTAGGGTTTCCAAGGAGTGCCTGGTGAGCTTGAAATGCTGACCTTGAGGTTCAAGCTGCCCTTGCAGTCCAACACATTAAACCACAGGATAAACACTGTACTCAGCTAACTTCAAGGTTGGCGGTTCAAAGCAATCAACTGCTCTTTGGAAACCTTATCCTGAGTGGTTATGAATCTGAACCTATGCCATGGCACAAAACTACCATATTTCCATGGGAGCCTGGTGGTGCTGTACAATTAGCAATAGATTGCTAACAACAAGTTTGGTGGTTCAAGCCCACCAGTTACTCTATGGGAGAATGATGAGACTTTCTGCTGTGCAAAGATTTACAGCTTCAGTGGCTATGAGTCATGCATTTAACAATTATATGGAACCTCGTGTGGCACTGTAGGATAAGCACTGGACTCTGCTAACTGCAAGGTCAACAGTTCCTTGAAAACTCTATAAAGGGTCGTTATGAATCAGAACCAATGTCATGGTACTTAACATATATATACATATGCAAACTGTTAAAATACGAGTTTATATATATATAAACTCGTATTTTAACAGTCAGGAAATAAAATGATGCACTACAGTGGGTAAATCTGCTCAATGGATCTCTTTAAAGTGTTAAAAGGAAAGTTATCACTTCGAAGACTTAGGTACATTTGGCCCAAGCCATGGTATTTTCAATCACCTCATAGGTATATGAAAGCAGGATACAAATAAGGAAGACCTGAAGAAGAATTGTTTGGTTGATTGTATACCATCAAGTCGGTTCCTACTCAAAGCTGCCCTGTATAAAGATTCCAAGGCTGTAAATCTTTCCAGACCAGAAAGCCTCATTTTTCTCCCATATAGCAGCTGGTGGATTAGAACTGCTGGCCTTGCAGTTAGCAGCCCAACACATAACCGCTACACCAATTGATGCCTTATAACTCTGGTGTTGGTGGATAATATTCAATATACTGTGAACAGGCAGAAGAAGAAACAAATGTATTAAAAGAAGTACATCCAGAAGGTTCCTTACAAACAAGATTAAGAAACTGTTTCTCATGTATTTTGGACATGTTATCAGAAAAGACTGGTCCCTGGAGAAGGACATCATGTTTCTTGGTAAATTAGAGGATCGGCATATAAGAGGCAATCCCTCAACCAGATGGATTGATACAGAGTCTGCAGCAATAGGCCCAGACATAGGAACGGTCGTGAGGATGGCTCAGGACCAGGCAGTGTTTTGTTCTATTGTACAAAATGCTGCTAAGAATCAGAACTATATCAACAGCTCCTAGCAATCACATCATACTATTGTATTTTTTTTTTATTTATATACAATTATATACAATTTTTGTTGTTGTTAAGGGCTGTCAATCCCGACCCATAGCAACCTTGTATAGGGTTTCCAAGGAGAGTGGCAGGTGAGTTTGAACCACACACTTTACAGTTCAAATCATCTTTGCAACCCAGTGCTTATCCTACAGCGCCACACCAGGATTCCATATATGTAAACTGTATACCTAAAATGAGCATCTCTATCTGATTATTACTTGTATCTTTTATTCCATTGTTCTCTTCCTAGGCATATTTCTAGTTCTCTACGCAATACATAGTATGTATTTTTCAATGGTAGTATTAATTGAATAACTTACTTAATGTTTGAATAAATGACACTATTGGTAGATACTATACAACTAGGGAAGTTATTGAATGAGAACACTGATTTGATTTGATTTGAAATTTGAGATTCTAATAGACCTTAGAGTTGTAAATCAGAGATAGAGCCAATGAGGTAATCGGCACTGTATTCTGATTTGGAGGGATCTAAAAAGACATCTTTAAGCATTTCCCTAAGCCACAATTTATCTAGAATTAACCCACATAGAGTCCACAAGTAGTTTAGAATACTAGTTCACTAAATTAAGCAATTTGGCAAGTTCATTAAGACGTGACCTTGATGATTCCTAATGCCTTAAAACGCGCAATGAGAGAATGTGTTCCTCCTTCCACATCCTGAACCAGTGAGGGAAAACGCTATCATAAAGATGCCAGTGACTGGGTACCAGAATCCCAGCATCAGATGGCTCTGGTGGTCTTCAGCAGATGCACATTTACATATTTTGTCCATCACTTCCCTCTCCTTTCCCTCAGCATGGCAATGTGCTCTGACTTGAATGTGCATTTGTTTCAAATGCTGTAGGATCTGTTTAAGAAGACACTGTGTAAAGAGTTTTAGGTTTGCTTTCTGACCTGGGTCCTGATACTAAGCAGATGACTCACTGCTTTAACCAAGTCAATAAATTTTAAGAATATCCCTTATCTTCAACCTGGTCATAATACTCAAACAGTGATAAAAGAGAACTAAGTGGGAAATTATGCTTCAGAGGACTTGGATAATTTACTGATAGTTCAAGAGTCCAAATTTTAAGCAGCAGCATAATGGTGTTATAGGAAAAGTCACAAAAGTGGGATCAAGAGATTCTCATTCTGTCTCTGTAACTAGTCACAGTGTCACCATTGCTACATCTAACTTCTCCCATCCTCTATTTACTATGTGCAAAATATGGAGAAAAGAGAGACGATAAGAATTAAACTATATTGTCTTAAGATCTTAATCAACTATAAAACCCTTTAGTTCTGCTATAGGATGAAAATAAACCAGCAGTTTTTTCTTCCCATGAAAAGTAATTCTATCCTCAAATCAAGAAGGACTGTCATATGTTAAAGAGAATTAAACAATTAGAACTGAAACAATTAGAACTCTACTCCACAGGATCTCCAAGGCTGTAATCTTTATGGGAACAGACTGCCACATTTCAATCCTTGGAGCCACTGGTGGGTTTGAACCTTTACCTACCATTAGTAAATTGAGTACTTGACCACAGTATCACCAGGGATCACTCTAATGGAATAATATTGAACAAAGTGAACTATCCTTTAGATGAATATTCTTTTTCTCCTTTCATACTAGCAAAAAATACAGGTTTCTTTTGACGTATAATATTCTGCCAATATTTTTATTAGTGTGAATTTTTGTCCCTCTGATTCTTTCAGATTACAGAATTATGACCACATAATCCGCTGTCATCACTCGTCAATCCAACAGAGTCATTTCAGGGGCATGCCCAGTGTTGTCATAAGCTGTGGGTATGGATGGGCGTTTTCATATAACTAGAGTGAGAATAATTTTTGGCTCATCCTCGACTGTCCATCCTGGTATGGCGTTTTAGAATAAGCACTGGATGGTTAAGCACAAGGTTGGTGGTTCAAACCTACCATCTCTTCTTAGAAACACTATACAGGGTTGCTATTAATCAGAAGTGACTCTACAAAACTTAATTATATAGCTGGTAATTCTCCTTCCAGTTCCTTCCTATTCTTAGTAATCATAGAAGATTTTCTATTGTTCCTGTTAACCCTTTCCTCGACTTTTTCATAATAGTGGACTCACACAATACTTATCCTTTTGTGATTGAATTATTTCAGTCAGCATAATGTCCTCCAAAACTTTAAAACTACTTTTAAATTTAGAGCACTCATAGAGCTTTTGAAACAGTAAACTTAATAGTGTTAACTTTTGTAATAACCAATTCAGACTAGGCTAAAGCATCTTTTATGGAAAGTTACTAATGGCTTAAAAAAATACTTGATGTTATTTATTTTATAACCTCCAAGTATGGTCACAGTATGAACACTCTGAAATCTATCTCTCATAAAAACAAATTAAATATGGAAAAATGATCCTCAGTAAATAGTACAATAATCTGGACGTTTGATGATATAGTAAAATGTATTAATAACACTGCAGTAATTTAAAATTTTCTTTTAACTAACACAAGGTTTTATTCGACAACACCGAGTTATAGAGCAAGGTGTGATGGAGCATCAGATGTGTTTATAGGACACATTTTGTTGTTGTGAAGTGCCATTGAGTCCGTTCCAATGCATAGCGTCCCTGTATATGGTTTCCGAGGAGCAGCTGGTGAGCTTGAACTGCTGACCTTTGCAGTCTGGCACATTAACCTACAGTGTCACACCAGGACTCCTACATAGGCCTGTAGTGGACATTAATGTCTTTAAGTAACATTAGATGAGCAACTGAAAGGCAAATCCTTGCTATCTCAGCTGCTTCTTATTGCTCTTTTATCTTCATGTGTACTGATCTATTTATTGGTAACAGCAGCTCCGAATCCCTTAAGAATTTTCTGTTATATTGAACTTTAGAAAAATATAAGCATAGAGATGTTTTTTTTTCAAACCAAAGGCCAACTAAACTGAGAAAGTAGTTTAGAGATCACCGAACATCTCACCAACCTAATTATTTTTATTCCAGAAAGCAGAAAAATAAACAGCTTTCAAATACAACCCAAGAGAACCATTCTATGGATGAATTATGTCAACTCTTAAAAGGATAATAACTTCCATGTTGAATTTTCATAAGTTTTAGAGAGAAGATAACAATGAATCATACTCAAAAGGTAAAAGAACCCTTTGGCATAGAATTTTATTTGCTGATAAAAATGCTTTGTCATCTCAGAAGGAAAACAGTAATGAGAACCTGAAATCTGAACAACTAATCAAGTTTCCAAGCAAGTCTAATACAATATAATAAACATCAGGAAAAGAAATGCTCAAAAATCTTGGAAATAATCTATTTATTCTGCAATAGCTTCTTCAAATACAAAGAATATCAAGAGCTCCCCTGTTACCGAGCTTTAAATATTTTCTGGAAAGCTCAGTGCATCAACTTTCTGGGAACTGACTCTCCAGACAGCACTGAGTGGCCTTTCCAGTTCTTTAATAATGACATTGAGAAATGTTGAATTTATCAGAAGTAGTGGTCTTTTCTCTGTTATTCATAAGGTTTTCAGTTACTAAATACTCGGAAGTAGTTCGTCACTCCTTCTTCCTAATCTGTTTCGTCTAGAAGCTCATCTGAAACCTGTCCACCATGGGTGACTCTGCTGGTATTTAAAATACCAGTGGCATAGCTTTCAGAATCACAGCAACTCACAAGCCACCAGAGTACGACAAACTGACAGACGACTAGACAAGAAAGTGAGGCAGCACAGGAGGCACTCACTCATCTCTGCCAAGAAATTTGGAAGACAACTATTTGGCCAACTGATTGGAAGAGATCCGTATTTGTGCCCATTCCAAAGAGAGGTGACCCAACAGAATGCCAAAATCATCGGACAATCTCTTTGATATCTCAAGCGAGTAAAGTTTTGGTAAAGGTAATACAGAAACATCTACAATCATACATTGGCAGAGAAGTTCCAGAGGTTCAAGCCAGATTCAGAAGAGGCCCTGGAATGAGTGATATCATTGTGGATGTCTGGTGGATCTTGGCTGAAAGCAGAGAATATCAGAAAGATGTTTACCTGTGTTTTATTGACTTCTCAAAGACTTTCGATTGTGTGGATCATGACAAGCTATGGACAACATTGAGAAGTATGAGTATTTCAGAACACTTAATTGTGCTCATGAGGAATCTGTACCTGGACTAAGAGGCAGTTGTTCGAACAGAACATGGGAACACTGAATGGTTTAAAATTATGAAAGGTGTGCAATGGGGTTGTATTTATTCACCATACTTATTCAACCTGTATACTGAGCAAATAATCCAAGAAGCTGGGTGATATGAAGAAAAACGTGGCGTCAGGGTTGAAGGAAAACTCATTAACAACCTGTGATATGCATATGATACAACCTTGCTTGCTGAAAGTGAAGAGGACTTAAAACATTTACTGATGAAGATCAAAGACCACAGCCTTTGGTATGGATTACATCTCAATGTCAAGAAAACAAAAATCCTCACCACTGGACCAATAAACAACATTCTTATCAATGGAGAAAAGATTGAAGTTGTCAAGGACTTCATTCTTCTTGGGTCAACTATGAACACTCATGGAAGCAGCAGTCAAGAAATCAAACAACGTATTGCATTAGGCAAATCTGCTGCACAAGACCTTTTCAAAGTATTGAAGAGCAAAAATGTCAGCTTGAGGACTAAGGTGTGCCTGGCCCAAGCCATGGTATTTTCAATAACCTTATATGGATGTGAAAGCTGGACAGTGAATAAGGAAGACCTTTGAAGAATTGATGCCTTTGAGTTATGGTGTTGGAGGAGACTATTGAAAGTGCCATGGGCTGCCAAAAGAACCAATAGATCTGTTTTTGGAAGAAGTGCAGCCAGAGTGCTCCTTGGAGGCCAAGATGGCCAAACTTCATCTCTCATAATTTGGACATATTGTCAGAAGGAACCAGTTGCTGGAGAAGGATATCATGTTTAGTAAGGTGGAGGGTCAGAGAAAAAGAGGAAGACCCCCAACGAAATGGACTGGCCAAGTGGCAGCATTGATGGACTCAAGCGTGGCAACAGTGGTCTCAGGCAATGTGTCATTCTGTGCATAGGGTTGCTATGGGTAGGTACTGACTTAATGGCACCTAACAACAACAAGTGGTCTTTTCTTACTATTTTAGGTAAATAAATCCAATATACATACCCATGAGTTAGTGAAAAAGGAACTAACTCAATTATTTTTTAAATTGTTTGCCAATAGATCTCTTAAAAGACTGTTGTTGTTGTTGTTAAGTGCCATCGAGTTGGATCTGACCCATAGCGACCCTTTATAGTGTTTCCAAGGAGAAGTTGTTGAGCTTGAACCACCAACCTTGCAGTTCAAACCACTTTGCTGTCTGGCACATTAACCTACAGGCTAGGGTGGAATTACTTCACAAATCCTCACCTCAAAGATGGCAAATGAGTTTCCAATGGTCACTCACCACTCAGTTAAGAAGACCAAGTGGCTACATTGCCCACCCCTTATTCTTTGTTCACATTTCATGTTTTCTTGTTTGGTGGGTTGTTTTGTTCTTTGTGACTATTAAATTAATCCTGAAAGGTACTGCTCTAGTTGTTAGATGGCATCGCATTGGTCATAACTCACAATGATTCTCTGTACAGCAGAGTGAAACACTGCCTGGTTCTGAACCATCCTTACAATTGTTGTTTGGGCTGAGTCCATTGTTGCTGTCACTGTGTCATTCCATCTCATTATGGGTTTCCCTCTTTTTCTCTGACCCTCTATCAAGCATGATGTCCTTCCTTAGAGACTGGTCCCTCCTGATGACATACCCAAAATTCTTGAGGCCCAGCATCACCATTCTATCTTCTAAAGAACATTCTGGGTATACTTCTTCCAAGACAATTTGTTCATCCTTCTGACAGTTCATAGTATATTTAAGATTCTTTGTCAATGTCAAAATTCAAATGCATCAATTCTTCTTTAGTCTTTTTTATTCATTGTCCTGCTTTTGCAAACGTATGAGGCAACTGAAAATGCAATGGCTTAGATCAGGAAAACCTTTGCCCTTAAAGTGATGTCTTTGCTCTTTAAAAGTTTAAGAAGATTTTTTGCAGCATATTTGCTCACTGCAGTACATCATGTGATTGCTAGACTGCTGCTTCTATGAGCATTGGTTGTGGATCCAAGTAAAATGAGATCCCAGACAACTTGGACCGGAATGGGTAGTGAGTTTTTTAAACATATGTCTGGAATGCAACACTTGCAACAGAATTATTTTAAATAAGCATAGCTAATAATAACAAGGAGCTTTGGTAGTGTAATGGCTACGAATCGGGCTACGAACTTCAAGGTCAGCAGTTCAAAAGTACCAGCTTTTCCACGGGAGGAAGATGAGGCTTGCTGCTCCCATAAAGATTTACAGCCTTGGAAACCATGTACAGGGTTGCTATGAGTCGGAACCAACTCCACGGCACATAACAACAACAACAACAACAATAACAAGAATTTATATGGGTTATAAGTTGCTAAGTCGTTCTTTTTTTTTTAACAAAAATTTTATGGAGGTAATTTTTTCATTCTTCCATGCATTCATCAAAATTATTAATAAGAATGTTTCAAGGTAAATAACTACAGCTGGTGCCAATTATCAAAGTAAGCAGGGGATGGGAGAGAGAACAGGAAGGAGTTCAGATATTAATAAAAGTTGTTCATGCTGACGGGTTAGGTATTCCAAAGGGAAAGTTTGTTTTAAGCTATATGGCTTCTTTGTACAACACACAGTGGGCATGCCACAAAAGTCTCCAACACCTAGATTTTATTATGGCTACTGTCTTGAAGAAATATTATAGTTACTGTCTTGAAGAAATCAAATGACGTATTGCATTAGGCAAATCTGCTGCACAAGACCTCTTCAAAGTGTTGAAGAGCAAAGATGTCAGCAGAAGGACTAAACCATGGTATTTTCAATAACCTCATATGTATGCAAAAGTTGGACAGTGAAAAGGGGAGACCATAGAAGACTTGATGTATTTGAGTTATGGCATTGGAGGAAAACATTGAAAGTACCATGGACTGCCAAAAGAGCAAATTTCTGTTGGAAGAAGTGCAGCCAGAGCACTCCTTGGAAGTCAGGATGGCCAGACTTCTTCTATCATATTTCAGATATAGTATCAGGAGGGACCAGTCACTGGAGAAGGATATAAAGTTTGGAAGAGTGCAGGGTCAGAGAAAAAGAGGAAGACTCCAACAAGATGGATGGACACAGTGGCTGCAGCAACTATTGTGAGGTTGATGCAGGACCGGACGACATTTCATTCTTTTGTGCATGGAATCCTTATGAGTTGGTACTGACTTGATGACACCTAACAACAACAACAACTGTCTTGAAGAGCACATCTTAACCTTTACCTCCACTCTATCCTGATTTGCCTCTCATCTTTCACTTTTTTGACATTACCACCTCTCCCACCCACCCCTTTTTGAATTAACAGATTTGTTATTTAGCATTTTTTCTGCCCATGGCCTTTCTTTGACTGTTTTATGCTTTCCCTAGTATGACCAGAGGAAGGAGAGTCAGAGGATAAGGCACAAGCATCCTCCTGGAAAGGAGCTTGATTGACATAACATTTGCTATCAACTACTAACCTAAAGGTTGGTGGTTTGAACCCACCCAGGTGTTTGTTGGTGTTGTTGTTGTCAGGTGCCATCGAGTCGGAACCGACTCATAGCGACTCCATGCACAGCAGAACGAAACAATGCTCGATCCTGGGCCAACCTCACCACCGCTGCCACCCCCGAGTCCATCAATGATGCCACCTGGCCGATCCATCTTGTTGGAGGTCTTCCTCTTTTTCTCTGACCCTCCACCCTACCCAGCATGACATCCTTCTCCAACGATTGTTTCCTCCGGACAACATGTCCAAAGTAGGAGAGACGAAGTTTAGCCATCCTGGCCTCCAAGGAGCACTCTGGCTGCACTTCTTCTAAAACAGATTTATTGGTTCTTTTGGCAGTCCATGGCACCTTCAGTACTCTCCTCCAACACTACAACTCAAAGGCATCAATTCTTCTACGATCCTCCTTATTCACTGTCCAGCTTTCGCATCCATATGAGGCTATTGAAAACACAATGGCCTGGGTCAGGCGCACCCTAGTCCTCAAGCTGACATCTCTACTCTTCAACACTTTAAAAAGTTCCTGTGCAGCAGATTTGCCCAGTGCAATATGTCGTCTGATCTCTTGACTGCTACTTCCACGAGTGTTGATAGTTGATCCAAGAAGAATGAAGTCCTTGACAACTTCAATCTTTTCTCCATTGATAAGAATGTTGTTTATTGGTCCAGTGGTGAGGATTTTTGTTTTCTTGACATTGAGATGTAATCCATATCGAAGGCTGTGCTCTTTAATCTTCATAAGTAAATGTTTCAAGTCCTCTTCACTCTCAGCGATCAAGGTCGTATCATCTGCATATCGCAGGTTGTTAATGAGTCTTCCTCCAATCCTGATGCCACGTTTTTCTTCATAGAACCCAGCTTCTCATATTATTTGCTCAGCATACAGGTTGAATAAGTATGGTGAAAGAATACAACCCTGTCTCACACCTTTCCCAATTTTAAAACATTCAGTGTTCCCATGTTCTGTTCGAACAACTGCTTCTTGGTCTAGGTACAGATTTCTTAGAAGTACAATTAAGTGTTCTGGAATACTCATACTTCTCAATGTTGTCCATAGCTTGTCATGATCCACACAATCGAAAGCCTTTGCGTAGTCAATAAAGCACAGGTAAACATCCTTCTGATATTCTCTGCTTTCAGCCAAGATCCATCGGACATCAGCAATGATATCCCTCGTTCCACGGCCTCTTCTGAATCCAGCTTGAACCTCTGGAAGTTCTCTGTCAATGTATGATTGCAGCCGTTTCTGTATTACCTTGAGCAAAACTTTGCTCACTTGAGATATCAAATAGATTGTCCGATGAGTTCCGCAGGTGTTACATGGCAGAAAAACCTGGCAACTCTATTCTGTAGCACATGGGATCACCATGAGCAGGAATCAATTTGATGACAACAGGTATTTTAGGTATATTATACCAAAAGGCCAAATCTTCCATAAAAACAAATTTAGGAGCAGGAAATACTGAACAAAATCAAGAATAGAGTTGAAGAGAAGAGACATAACGAAAGAGAAAAGATCAGAGCAACGGAAGAAGCTCTGAATATTTTGCCATTGACAGGAACAAAACAATCAAATTTCTTCCCCATTGGATACAAATATGAGAGTATATCAGTCTCTGATAAAGGGCCAGACTTGCCAATCCATTTATACCAACCAACAATGCTGTAAACTTGGGGACAAGCTCTGGGGTTTTACATGAATTGTAGAAATGAAAAACCTATTGTTCCTTGCTAATTCCAGTCCTCATTGGGTTACATTCCACACTTATAGGACCTGTCCCTACAAGCATAAATGGGAAGCTAGAGTACCTGCAGTACACAGGTGCTTAGTCTCCTGCTGTGGCAAAAACCAGCTTCACTACCAAGACCTGAAGAGTGGTAATTTTTCACCTCAACCCTGCTTGTTCCATACTGAGGCCTTACATTGTGCAAATCCCATTGATAGCAGCTGCTTTGACAAGCAAACTTTAGCAGCCTGCAAGAATTGTTGTTGTTGTTGTTGTTATGTGCCGTGGAGTCGGTTCCGACTCATAGCGACCCTGTACAGGGTTTCCAAGGCTGTAAACCTTTACGGAAGCAGAAAGCCTCATCTTTCTCCAGTGGAATATCCGGTAGTTTCGAACTGTTGACCTTGAGGTTCGCAGCCCGATTCATAACCACTATGCTATAATCCTAAAATAATTATGTTTCAAGGTATGACTATCTTACTTGCCATTTAAAACCAAAAAAAATGGTCTTGCAGCACAAGGGGGAGAAATGGCTACTTGAATAGAAAGACTGAGCTAGCCACTAGCTCACTGATGTCTCTAGAACGTTTCTAACCTTTTTCTTGGTAGTGTCTTAATTCATCTGGAGATAGTCCTTTCTTCACATACTTTAAAAGGGAGCAGAAGAGTCTGTGTAAAATGAGATTGCTTGGTTTGGTGCCTAATTATCCCTTCCTCTCATTGTGCAGTGACACTAATTAATCCAACAATATCATCCAACTGTCAGATCATCGGAATTCAATTAATTTCATCTCCACCCAGCTTGATTCCATAAGAGTGAACAATAACTTCTTGTTTCTTTTTATCAATAATGTCTCAGATGAACAATAGCAGTAGGGGGCTACGCACTCCATAGAACAATTAACTCTACACAATCAAAAGACAGCATTTGCTCAGAGATGAAACTCAGAAGACAGGAAGGGATCCTAAGGGAGGAGAAATGGAAATGGGAAGCACAGGGAGGAAGGAGCAAGACTGTTGTTACATTGTGGGGATTGCAAAAAAGAAACAAATGTGAATGAATTGTTGAATGATAAAACAATTTGCTGTGTAAACTTCCACCCAAGTCATAATAGGAAAATTAATAACAATCTGTTATGGTGACTGTTCCATATTCAGATATAGCTTTCTTTTTGCGGAAAGTTAAAAATAATTATGTGCACACTCACACTTGTAAATATTGGTTTGCTGATAAATTTTAGGCAAAAAAAAAAAAAATGTACTCACTATTCTAATACACTATTTAATAAAAACAAAATTTTATTATGTTATTTTCTCTATATATCTCTTTGGGTCTATTTAATTTTCACTTTCTAATCAAAGGAGGGAAGTTTAGCTATATCAGGTTTTCTCTACTGGTGTTGTTAGGGTGTTATTGAGTTGGTACCAACTCATAGCAACTGTATGCACAACAGAACGAAACATTGCCCAGTCCTGGGCCAACCTCACAATTGTTGCCACGCTTGAGCCCATTGATGCTGCCATTTTGCCAATCCTTGTCGCTGGGGGTCTTCCTCTATTTCTCTGACTCTCCACTTTACCAAACACGATGTCCTTCTCCAGTGACTGGTCCCTCCTGACACTATGCCAGGTCTTTGCTTCTCCATGTGAGTGAAAATGAAATCCATGACAATGGGGTCAACAGGATGGTGCGGGCAGGAGGTAAGGAACTCCCAGGGCATCTGAGATGGGGAAGCTGGTTGACTATGAAAGGAGCACCTCATATGTGCTCTGTATGTTTTTTTATTTTTTAGATTAATTCATTTAATTCTTACAAATTTTGACAATAGTCCCATTTCTTAGCATCTCTTAGTCCAAAACTATACCCATAAGAAGAAAATCTAAGTTGCACTCAACCACAAAGTCTGTTTGAGTCGTAAGGTTGGCTATTCAGACTCAGCAGTCGCTCCTTGGAAACCCTTACCAGGGTCGCTATGAGTTGGAGCCAACTCGACGGGACTTAACAATGATAAAATATATTATATAAAATGGTTCTGCTCCTAAAAGACTAGCTTATGAAATATAAGCATGTAACTATTTAGTGACTAAAATGTAAACTTGTTACTAATACAAATGTGAGAACTAATTGCAGTTATGATGAACAAAATAAATGAAACAACTATATCCTATTAAAATGTATGACTCTCTGACTTTGGGAAGTTTTATTTAATAAAGAACAAAAGCAGAGAAAACCAGTTTAGCAATATCCTACAAGAGCAGGGATGTGTTTATCTGTGGGTAGACCCAGTAATTCTAATAGCTTTCAATACTCATAGTGCTAAATATTTTGCTTCTAAATTTGACCCATCAGCCTATTAACTATTCTTCTTCCTTTTCCCTTTCTTCCAATGCATTTTTAAATTGATACTTTTTTTTTCAAAACTGGGTAAAAACTGAAATTTTGGAAAAGTGGAGAAAATGAAAGTATTATTTGTGATGATCTCTTCCAGGAGTGAGTAGAAAAGACACCTGAGGAACTGAAATGAGGAAAAAGAGTCATTTATAAACTTAGTAGGTCTAAACACCAGGGGTATCCAATGCCAAGCACACAGATAAAAGAGATGAAGCCAAGATGGAGATCAGGATTCATATAAACAATCAGCAACTAGAATGGTCTGAAGAAACAGAAGCAGCAGAAGGAAATGCACTGGTCCAAGAAGACTGGTTTCTCCCCCAGATTCCTGCTTCCTTTGTTCCTGTCTTACCCAGATGAACTTCATCATGAGTAACTCTTGCCTGGATGCCTATAGATGTTAGAATTTATGTATATTGATATAGAGTTGTGAAGTTGGCCCAGGATCGAGCAGTGTTTCGTTCTGCTGTGCATAGGGTCACTATGAGTTAGTACTGACTTGATGGCACCTAACAACAGCAACACCAAGCTGTAAAATTGCCAGTAGTTATTGCTGAGTGCCATCAAGTAATTCCAACTCATAGCAACCCTATGTAGGGTTTCCAAGGAATGCTGTGGGTTTGAACCACCAACCTTGCACTTAGCAGTCCAGTGCTTAGACTATAGCATTACACCAGGACTAGTAACACCATTTCATAACAGAGGGCCTTCTTATATTGTTCACTTAAGCCAGTCTCTTCATAAAATATTAACATTAACAAGGCTTAGTCAGAAGATGGAAACTGCAGAGAGCCTCTGATGAGTTCTGAGCTCATGCTGGGCTATAACTTCAACAGAATACTTTTCTTTTAAATCATCAGACAGAAAGATATTTTTCTTTTTTACTACATAGGAAAACTCAAAATGTTATTGTAGATACCCTGCAGTTGTTGTACAGTAAAGAAATAATATTTTAATATCATATCTGTAAATATATATGTTGTTGTTGTTGTTAGGT
Source organism: Chrysochloris asiatica (assembly GCF_000296735.1). Lineage (NCBI taxonomy): Eukaryota > Metazoa > Chordata > Mammalia > Afrosoricida > Chrysochloridae > Chrysochloris > Chrysochloris asiatica. The sequence goes on along the minus strand of NW_006408550.1, from coordinate 22,302,599 downwards.
GCTGTTGAGTCAGTTCCATCTCACAACAGAATGAAACACTGCCCAGTCCTACAACAACCTCACAATCTTTGTTCTGCTTCAGTCTATTGTTGCTGCCACTGTGTTAATCTATCTTGTAGAGAGTTTTCATCTTTTTCACTGACTCTTCACTTACCAAGCATGATGTCCTTCTCCAGGGACTGGTCCCTCCTGATTTTATATATATAAATATATATACCACCTGAACTTAGAGACAATTTCAAGAATAAATTTGATGCATTGAATACTGTGTACCAAAGACCAGATAAATTGTGGAAATGACAGCAAGGATAATATATATGAAAAGATCAAATGCAATTTAAAAGGCAGGAAATAATGAAAATATCAAACTGGATATGAGAAGAGGCTCTGGAACTTGCTCTTGTATATAGAGTAGCCAAAGTGAATGAGGGAAAAAAATGATACAGTAAAAGAGCTAAGCATAAGATTTAAAAGGGTAGCTCGAGAAAACTTAGTAAAGTATTATAATGAAACGTGTAATGACCTAAAGTTAGAAAACCAAAAGCATCTCTCAACCTGAAAAACCTGATGGCAAAATGCAAGTCTTGAGTTGAAATACTGAAGGATTCTGTGGGCAAAATATTGAATGATGCAAGAAGCATCAAAAGAAAATGTAAGGAATGTAGAGGGTCAATGTACCATAAATAATTGGCAGTACTTCATCCATTTTAGGATGTAGCATATGATCAAGAATTGATGGTATAGAAGGAAGAATTCCAACCTGCATTGAAAGCATTGGCAAAAAGCAAGACTCTCAACACTGGATACCAACTGAGTACCAATTGATGTTCCAATGACAGATGCAATGATGGAAGCACTCTATGCCAAGAAATTTGAACAGCCAATTTTCTGGATGAGATCTACAAGGGTGAATCAAAAATGATCCCCAATGTGGCTGTAGAATTCTTTTTAACTAACTTTTAGAAAACACAAAGACAGCATTTTTTGACATAATCTCCTTGCTTTTCAATACAATTTGTCCATCTGTCAACAAGCTTTCTTAATTAAAAATGGTCTAGGCTGAGCTGTGAGCCACAAATGCATTGCTGCCTTCACTTCTTCATCAGAGATAAATCTTCATCCTCAAAGGGCTGCTTTCAGGGATCAAACAGCTGAAGATCCAATGGAGCAAGATCAGGACTATAGGGAGGGTGTTTTAGAACTTCAAAAGGAAGTTTTTGCAGAGTGTCAACAGTGTGGGCAGAGGTATGTGGACATGCTTTGTCATGCAAGATCACAATGCCCTCGGATAGCAGTCCTCTCTGTTTAATCCAAAGTTTAGGCTTCAGCTCTTCAGTGAGTATCTCATTGTAATGAGCACTATGGATTGTTGAATCTTTTTCCGGACAGTATTCCAATACTGGCCCTTGAGAATCCCAGAAAACTGTAAGCTTCAATTTCCCAGCTGATGGTTACTTTTGAACTTTTTCTTGGTTGGTGATTGAGGATATTTTCATTCCAAACACTGTCATTAGGAGCTGTGGTAGCATAGTGGTTATGAGTTGGGCTGCTAACCTCAAGGTCAGCAGTTCAGAACTACCAGCATTTCCGCAGGAGAAAGATGAGGCTTTCTGCTCCCGTAAAGATTTACATACTTAGAAACCCTATACAGGGTCACTATGAGTTGGAACCGACTCCGCAGGACATAACCACCAACAACAACCACACAGTCATTTACTCTCAGGCTTGTAGTGATGAATACATATCTCATCTCCAGTAACGGTTTTTTAAAAGAAACTTTCACCTTCCTTGGAGTATTTTTCTGAATTTGGTTTGCAGATGTCCACATACTTCTGTTTATGCTCTTCAGTGAGTTGTTTCAGTACCCATCTCACACAAAATTTACGAGACCCAAAATGTCGTGGATTATTTCATAGGCAGAGAGCCACAACTGATTTGTGAATGATATGCCACATAAATTGACTGTTGCTCATCTATTTGACAGGATCATTTCATGTGCATGCTTAATATTGTCGTCAGCTGTGGGCATGGACAGGCATTTTAATATAACCAGAGTGCAAATTTAATTTTGTGCCCATTGCAAAGAAAAGTGACCTAACAGAATGCAGAAGTCATTTGTTAATACCACATGCAAATAAAATTTTACTTAAGAAAATTTAAAAACAGCTGCAGGAATACATTCACAGGGAACTTCCAGAAATTTAAATCAAATTCAGCAGAGGACATGGAATGAAGGATATCATTGCTGATGTCAGATGGATGTTGGCTGAAAGGAGAGAATGTGCACTATTAACTGTGCAAAGGCATTCGACTGTGTGAATCATAGCATTGCAAAGAATAGAGATTTCAGAACACTTAATTGTGCCCATGTGGAGCCTGTACATAGATCAAGTCATTCATGCTTTAAAATCAGGAAAAGTGTGTGTCAAAGTTGTATACTTTCGCCATACTTATTCAATCTGCACACTGAGTAAGTAACCTGAGAAGCTGGACTATGTGAAGAAGAACACAGCATCAGGATTGGAGGAAGGTTCATTAACAGCCTACAGTTTGAAACATTACTTGTTGAAAGAAACAAGGACTTGAAGCACTTATTTATGAAGCTCAAAGACCACAGCCTTCAGTATGAATTACATTTCAGCATAAAGAAAACAAAACTACTCAACATCATGATCAATGGAGAAAAGATTGAAGTTGTCAAGGATTCATCTTACTTGGATCCACAATGAATGTCCATGGAAGCAGAAACTGGAAAATCAAATGACCTGCTGCACTGGGCAAGTCTGCTGCTGAAGACCCCTTCAAAGTGCTATAAAAGTAAAGATGTCATCTTGAGGCCTAATGTGCACCTGACCCAAACCATGGTATTTTCAAAGGCCTTATCTGCATGTGAAAACTGAACAATGAATAAGGACAACTAAAGAAGAATTGATGCCTTTTAATTGTATTGGTGAAGAAAATGAATATACTCTCAACTGCCAAATAAATGAACAAATCTGTTTGGAAGAAGTACAGGTAGGCCAGAATGCTCTTTAGAACTAAGGATGGAAAGACTTTGTTACATACTGTGCTGTGATATCATGAGAAAACGGTCATTGAAGAAGAACATCATGCTTGGTAAAGAAGAGCGCCAGAAAAAGAGTGAAAGACTCTCTTTTTTTGACACAATGGCTACAATAAGGTGTCGGGGACCAGCCTCGACAGGGAAGTTTGGTTCACGAAGTAGGGAGGTCTGGTGGCGAAAGAGAGAGAAAAAGAATATACACAAAGACTCGACGAGAGAGACAAAGAGACACCCTGAAAACAGAGTGGATGCAAGACTGGCAGGCAGACCCTGGATTGCAGGCATCATGGCCCCTGCAGGCAGTAATGCACGCAGGATTCGGTCTGCGTCCATCTTTTATTTCAGGGAGGGATTTTATACAAAGGAAGAAGGGGATTACTAAGACAGGGTACAGGGTCGCTATGGGTCGGAACTGACTCGATGGCACTTAGCAACAACAACAACAACAGAAATGAAATGTGATTAATCGATCAAAACAGGACACAATGATTTACAGGAACAAATTCTAAAATATACATCTCAAATTGTCTTAATAATCTAACATCCTTAATTTTCCAGAAATTCAAGCAAATTGTTATAAGTTACTTTTTAGGTTCAAATCCTAAGGCAGCGACTCGAGGTTTCTCAAGGCTAATTAACATACCTATAGCACTTAATCTCGAATGGGTAAAGGCGAAAAGGATTTCAAAAGGTCTGAAGAGAGTCAAGCTGTTTCAGCTACCTGGCTTAGGCTTGCAGGAGGAAGAAGGACACCTAGATTAATGGTTTGCACCTGGGGACAATTTGAGGAGGTTGTCACTGTTATTCATTGAACAATAGTCCGGAATTCGCCAATCTACTTTGAGTGAATTCCTTGGGCGCATAGTCTCCAGAGCCTCACAACAAAATTGCCTTTGGAACTTTTACGGCCTCAGCTTTAGAAGAGGCTTTTGTTTTAATATTTGTCCATGGGTATCAAGGGCTCATGTATTAACTTAATATCAAACATAACTGAATAACTTGATGAAGAACAGTTTTGCCATGCTTGCCAGGTGGCCAGAGTTTGTTCCTCAGAGAGATTTGTTCCCAGGACCCTATGCACTGCCAACACAGTGGAGACATTAAGAGGGGCACGTAAGAAACCATTTTCTCAGAAGCTACAAGTACTGGAGTTAGAAGCATAGAATGAAGAATAAGACCAAAGAAAATTATACAGAGGTAGCCCAACAGTGAGTTCGCAAAAGCCAATGAACCCGGGACATCAGGAGGTCACTTCCTTGGCCCTCAGGGTCCCTGGCTGGCAATCCTGAGCGGAGCCTTCATGTTGGATTTTCGTCCATGACACAGGGCCTCAACATCTCAGTGCTTTGCGGTTCCCAACAATAAGGGACTCAAACATACCAGTGATTGTGAATGGCACTTTGCTCTGTTGTACATATGGTTGCTATGTACAACCAAATCAAAGCACATGATAATAGCAACAATTACATATTAATCATCTATCATCTATAATCTCATGCTTTCAACTTTAATTTTTAGCATTCAGAACACAATTTAATGCTATGTTTTAGGGAGCATTGTAATCTCATCTGCGATCGAAATGTGTACTGCTGTTCAAAATGTTTTGGTTATGTTGTATTATATTCAAGTACCAGATAAATCTTTTAAAATTTTCAGAGCTATGTCTGTTCTAGAAAAATATTGGGTGCCCAAATGATAAAGTAGGCATGTGGCAGAAAATCCCATAAGAAAAATTTCCCCCATTACATAATCTGGAAAATCAAGGTCTGCAAAGATTTTCTGAAGTTTTTGCTTGCTTTTGACAAAGGATATTAACATATGTCATTATGGGTGGTTTCCAAATCTCACTATTGATTGATTTCATTAAATTTCACAAACTTTTCAAACATCAGGAGGATACACTTGTACTCTTGGATATAGGAAGCAAGGAGACTGAAGAATCCAATTAACTATAATAAAAGGCAGAATGCAATGAGTCTATTAAAGATCCAACCAAGATCTGTACACAAGAGAGCATAATTCTCACCAGGAAATCAAAGGACTTTTCTTACAAGATACTCAATTTGAATATTTGAACTGAGCTTTAAAAGTTAAATAAAGTTTCAGCAATCAAAGGTACAAAGAGAGGAAATTCGGCAGAGAATAGCTGTAAAGGCCTGTAGGCAGAGACCAAGAATGTGGTCTAATGTGGCTGGAGTGGTCATATAGGCTGGCATCACAGAGACTGTGGAATGCCAAAGCTAAAGTGGTGGTGATGGTGGTGGTTATGTGCCATGGAGTCGGTTTCAAGTCAACCCTGTTTAGAGTTTCCAAGGCTGTAAATCTTTAAGGGAGCAGAAAGCCTCATGTTACTCCTGTGGAACCTCTGGTAGTTTCTAACTGCTGACCTGGAGATTAGCAGGCCAACTCGTAACCACTATTCCTTAGAAAACACCAAGTCAAAATAAAACTGATATGTATGATAGAGTTGAACTTTTGGAAAGCCCAATTCCATGATCAGATATGGGGGAAATACAATAACACACTGATGGGTCAACTGAGCAGAGGTATTTGTGTGATCTCTCTATAGTTACTCATTGTATCTACTTACTGGTCTCTGTAAAATGGCAGATGGTAGGGTTTAACCTGCTGTCAGAGAATGACCTTTCTTTATTTATTTACTGATAGTTTTTCTTTTCAGATTCTAACTTTTGATATTTGAAATCTAAGCCTCTGAACTACTGGGTTTGTATTGAGGTATTTGATCAATCCATATACTTGTATTTATATATTGTCAATCATTTGTTCTAAATTGTGGTTAAAAAATAAAACAAAAGCAAGCTTAATTTATGGTGAAATGCTGATAGAAATGTCATTGCTGTCTGATAATATTAATTAAATGCTTCAAAATCTATTTTAATCTCTTTGCTTCAACCTAATTTCTACCATAAGTCCACTGAGATTACTCTTGTAGCATCAAAACATGATGTAGGAACAAGATAAATGAATTGACATGGATCCCTTAGAGCAATTCTATCTACAATTTCTTTCTCCAGAAAAATTTTGACAGCTTGTCAAACTTTTCTTTATAAAGAGCTATCAGATGACTAGCTTCATCAAACTATCCATCAGTTCACAACCGTTCAGGCTTGAAATAGCATTAGTGTTTGCGCAATTGTTTCTAGTGTTATGAGTAAGAATTGTTCAACTGTATACATACTAGAGGAGTCCTGGAGGGACGCAGTGGGTTAATGCACTGGGCTGCAAAGTCAGTTTGAACTGTAAAGTCTGTGGTCCAAGCTCACCAATCACTCCTAGGCAACAATATAGAGTCCCTGTGGGTCAGAGCCGACTCTACAGCACTTAACAGATTCAAAATGGCCAATACCAGTCCATTTCAGCTCACTAATGCCTATTCTAATGAACCAAGAGTGAAAGTTTAGTGTGGGCATCTAGTCCTTGCTTTTCTTAGATTTGTCACATAACTTTAGAGGATTTCACTTCACTTCTATCTGTACTAAGGAGTCCTGGTTAAGTGGTGGACTGCTAATCAGAGCGTTGGTGGTTCAAACTTACAGCCACTCATGAGAGAAAGATGTCACAGACTGCTTCCATAAACATTATAGCCTTGAAAACCTTATAGAGAAGGTTCTCCCCAGTCCTATGGGGTTTCTCTGAGTTGGAATCGATCCAATGGCAATGTGTTTGGCTTTATAGACTTCATTAAACTAGAAGGAGGTATCCAAACTTCAAAAAAGTAGATGTTTTCTTCTTCAACAATAAAAACAGAGAACTATAATTAAGCAAGGTTGCTAGTATTTTTCTCCATTATGGATATTAAAATTGGGTCTTTTGTTTAAACATTTACTTAGATACAATTTGCAGTACTAACATATGCATGCTTTAAACTTCATAAGGAGATTAATATTATTGGGCAACCAACTATAGTATAATATGGGGTCCTGATGTGGCACTGTGAATTAATGCTCTGGACTGCAAACTGTTTGATCTGCAAGGTTGGCGGTTCAAATCCACCATCCACTTTTCAGAAACCCTGCACAGGATTGTTGTGGGTCAGAACTGACTCAATGGCACTTAACAACAACAACTATAATCTACCAGTTTGCCTAGGACTGTGGAGCTTCCTGAAATACAGAAGTTTCAGTATAAAAACCAGGACAGTCCCATGCAAAGCAGGGTGATTGGTTACCATAGAGTGATACAGCATTATCACTGCCAGGGGTTTTTCTATTTTTACTTAAATAATAAACTTAGTGACAGAGTTTCTAGAATTGCATAAGAATGTCTCTCTAAGATATAGTTAAATAGGAAAAAATAAAATCATTTTTATTTGAAAGTTTGACATTTTTATGTTTTATTTTCTTCCCAAGATGATGATGATTTATTCATAATAGTTGTAAGGGCACATGATACTTCACTAATGCATAAAAGACAAAGTTCCTGTGAGGTTTCCAATCTTACTCAATATACAATATAAGAGTTCAAGAGCAAAAGAAGAGGTAGAAAAGGGTTGGGAAATAAATAATTCTGGAAGGCTTAGTCAAAGAAACGTATTCTAAATTTTCAAGGAGAGATGTCAAGAAATAAAAGGGACTTTGTTCAAGAAGGACTAGTCTAGTTTTAAGTCTATTGAGAATTATGCATGCATAAATAATAGGAAAATGAATTCATTATAGCTTTTGTTGGTTTTTTTTTTTTTTTTTGCTGTGTCTTCCTAGTAATTTTTTTCTTTTAATTTATCATTTTACAAAGACCCTCTTTACCCTTAATAATGTTTTTTGCTTTAAACTCTGTTTTCTCTGAGGTATACAACTACACCAACTTATTGCTCCTACCCTTATTTCAAATTGATCACATCATTATGTTTTAGATATGCCTTTTAAAATAGTATATACCTGGAAATAGTTTTCCAATCACAGAATAGCTGCCTTTTCATTGTCAAATTTATGCTATTTCCTTATAATTCTTGAAAGTTTATTGCTTTCATCTTACTTTACGTTCTTTTCTTTCTTTCTTCTTTATTGTCTGTATCTTGATGTTCCCTAGATTTTTCCTGCTGCCTTTGGGGCTCAACAGTTTCAATTAGAGGTAATTGGTATTATTTTTATTTATCCTGGCTGGATATGACTTTGCCTCTTGGCTATACAGATTCTAATTTTTGCTCAATCTGAAAGAAACTTTTAAAACCATTATCCTTTAAAACGTTGCCCCTGCTCTCTTCTACTTCCCTAACTCATATTCGTATGTATGTTCGACTTTCTCCTCTATCTTCTATATGTCCTGCTTCTCCTTCATGTGTTTAAATCTTTCTCTTCTTCTAGGTTACATTCTGGGAAATTTTTACTAGGCAAACAACTCAACATTGTGTCCACAGCTTTATTTCATCTACTATTTGGCATGTTCGTGGATTACTTTTTTTTTTTTTTTGCAATGCAATGAGCATCAATTTTATTAAAGAGGTTGGAGAAAATTAAACACTAACTGATATCTCTCTATTAATGACATGCATAGCCTCTGACTCTTTCTTCCAAGGAAAATCGTGGATTACTTTTATTTTGAGAATCATATATGTATATATAAATTCTAGGAATTTTAAGTGATTGTTTTCCAAGTAAGTCTGTTCTTTTTCATGATGGCTTCCTTTTGGCTCTAACTAGATTAAATATTATTGTTTCCAATTGATCTATTATATTTTCTGGTCATTTTGAATTTTTGATATATGATTGTTATCTTATTTATTCTGTAGGCATTTTGTGCAGCATTGATTTGCAAGTTTCTCTTCAGAATATGTTTGGATTGTATGATCACATGTTTTCCTTGTTTAGACGTGAAGATTTTAGGACTGGAGAAAAGATTGAAGTTGTCAAGGACTTCATTCTTCTTGGATCAACTATCAACACTCATAGAAGCAGCAGTCAAGAAATCAGATGACATATTGCATTAGGCAAATCTGCTGCACAAGACCTTTTTAAAGTGTTGAAGAGCAAAGATGTCAGCTTGAGGACTAAGGTGATCCCTGACCCAAGCCATAGTATTTTCAATAGCCTCATATACACGTTAAAGCTGGACAGTGAATAAGGAAGACCATAGAAGAGTTGATGCTTTTGAGTTATGGTGTTGGAGGAAAATATTCAAAGTGCCATGGGCTGCCAAAAGAACCAACAGATCTGTGTTGTAAGAAATACAGACAGAGTGCTCCTTGGAGGCCAAAATGGCCAAACTTCATCTCTCATGCTTTGGACATATTGTCAGGAGGGACCAGTCGCTGGAGAAGGATATCATGTTTAGTAAAGTGGAGGGTCAGAGATAAACAGGAAGACCCCCAGAGAGATGGATTGGCAAAGTAGCAGCATCGATGGACTCAAGCGTGGCAACAATTGGGGGGTTGGCCCAAGACCGGGCAGTGTTTCATTCTGATGTGCATAAGGTCGCTATGAGTTGGTACCAACTCGATGGCACCTAACATCCACAACAACATAGTCATCTCTAGAGCCTGGTGTGGTGCTGTGTGTTAATGTATTGGACTGCAAGGTCAGCGGTTCAAGCTCACCAGCCACTCCTTGGAAACCCTAGGCAGGGTCAGAACCTACTCAATGGCACTTAACAATAGCCATCCTTAGCTTTGCTTTTGCTCTGTTGGATTTCCCTATTTTCTCACAATTTAATCTCTGAAAATCTTTAGATGTTTTGTTTTATCATTATGCTAATTCACTTCTGCAAGATTTTTTTTCCTATAAAAATAATCTATTCATTTTCACTGTCAGATGAAAGTATGTAACTCACTTACTTTTATGCCATCCATTACTGAAGAATTTACTTTAAGGGATCTAATGTGGCAACAAAGATGCCATGAAATAAATGTAAGGACTTTTCAATAAAGATTCATGTGATCCAACAGTTTCTCAATTAATTACTGATAAATAAAGTAATGCTATTAATCAAGGAGTCCTGGTGTTGTGCTGTGTGTTAATGCACTGGACTGCAAGGTCGCTTAGAACTGCAAGGTCAGTGGTTCAAGCTCACCAGCTGCTCATCGGAACTGACTCGATGACATTTAACAACAACAACAACAACAACCCAGTCAGTAAAAAGCTATAAAATAGGTCTTACCTAATATACCAAAGAGACCTGGTGTAACACTGCAGGATAAGGACTGGACTGCTAACCACAAGATCAGCAGTTCAAACCCACTAGCTACTCCTTGGACACCCTATGCAGGGTCACTGTGAGTTAGCACTGACTCATGGCTCTTAACATCAGCAACAACATTCTCTAAAGGAGTCCTGGTGTGGCACTGTAGGATCAACACTGAACTATTAACCACAAGGTTGGTGGTTCAAACCCACCAACCGGTCCTTGGAAACCCTATACACAGGGTTGCTTTGAGTCAGAACGGACTCAAAGATACTTTACAACCCAGAAACTTTATCCCAAAAGGTCCCTATGTGGTGTCAACAGTTTACGTTGGACTCCTAATCCAAAGGTTGGTGGTTCACATGCACACAAGAAAGACCTAGTGAACTGATCCCATAAAGATCACAGTTAATCACACCTACGCAACAGTCCTGTTCTGTGGCAGATGGGATTGCATGGATCAGAACCAACTCGACTACAATGGGTTTGGATTATTCTCGCAAATATGACAGAAATGATTGTTTTCATTAGTCATTTTATTCTAGAACTTTTCCATTCAGCTAAAGGAGAAAGTTTTAAGTGTCTGAATTTCTCATATTTGAAAATTCACAGTGGAGAGTTACATTTCTTGTTTAGCCTAGTAGAGTTTTGAAAATGATGACTGAATTTAATTTCCTGAGCATCCAGAAAATCATCATAAAATATTATTTTAAAATAATTTTATTATTAAAAATAAATGAGCAGAACTGAAACAATGGCACCCTGGTGTGGTGCTGTAGGATAAGCACTAGACCTCAAGGTTGGTTTGAATCCTAAGGTTGGCAGTTCAAACTCACCAGCCGCTCCTCAGAAACCCTATATAGGGTCGCTATAAGTCGGAACATCACTTATCAATAAAAACGACAAACAACAATAGCCAAATACAAAGGACAGTGTATAAATGTTGGCACTTGTAATATTTAAATTTTCTGAAGAGAGTCTCTTTGGTGTTGTAGTGTTATACAGCAGCTTTGGTGATCTATTTGTGCTTACAGAAACACTTTGAAGCTCAGCATGAGACATCACTGAACACAGGAATTGAGAGTAAATGTGAGTATATGCTCAGTTTTAAATAGCTTACTTTTTCAGATGGTTTACTTGAAATTTCACATAAACCCTGTATATGAACATCAGATTGGGAGGACATGCTCTTCCAGCTGTAGTTTTGCTGTGTTTTGCACAATCTAAGATTCCAGTTACCTCTCTGGTTGCAGAGATAGTCTTCATGCTATAAATCAATGCCCCAGTTTCTTGTTAGCTACAGGGGAGCCAGACAGCCTGAAACAATTTAACGCCAAGAGAGGTGTGAATTCCCTCTATTTATCTTAATAAAGTGTTAACTTCAAGCTATTTAAATACTCACAGTTTTATTCCAAGTTAAAAATTCTCAGATTCAGTTATGGAAACTTAATTAAATCACTTTTCATTCCTCACTGTCTTTCATATGTCCTACTATTTACTATGGAGTCCTGGTGTGGTGCTGTGAGTTAATGAGCCAGACTGCAAAGTCGTTTGAACCAGAAGTTTGATGGTTCAAGCTCACCAGTCGCTTCTCGGAAACCCTATACAGGGTCACTATGGGTCAGAACCGACTCAATGGCACTTAACAACAACAACTATTTAGTATATAAACAACAGGTTCCCCAGAACTAATGAAAATAATTGATAAAACAAATTTCCGAATATAAACATAAGAAGCATTTTACAAAACTGCCAAAGCTTTATCAATAATAACATTGCAATGTGTTTACCATGAAATAAAACTGTGAATGTTATTGCATAATTACAAATTGGCATAAAACAGCAATTGGTTATAAGGAGTTCCGAATGCAAACTAAGACTTTCGGAGTGCAAATTTTGTCTCTACCATTTACTATCTAAGGTGAATCTGGGCTGGTTAAGTAATGACTCTGTGCCTAAATTTGCTGTGGTTGACTGCCATCGGGTCACTTCTGACTCATAGAGATCCTATATAGTGTTGCCAAGGAGTGGCTGGTGGGTTTGAACCATCAACCTTGTGGTTAGTTGTTGTTATTGTCATCCAGCTGGTTCCGACTCACAGCCACGCTCCCGTGTTTATCCTACAGCGCCACACCAGGACTGCATGCTTCAGTTTGCTGTGGTTAAATGTCATCAAGTCAGTTCCAATTCATAGCGACCTTGAATAGCGTGTCTGAGGAGTAGTTGGTGGATTTGAACCCTCCACCTTGTGGTTCACAGTCTAAAGCTTATCCTACCGCATCCCACCAGGAATCCATGCCTCAGTTTGTTGTTGTTGTTGTTAAGTGCCATCAAGTCAGTTCTGACTCATAGTGACCCTGTATAACATTTCTCAGTAGCAGCTATAGATATGAATCGACGACCTTGTGGTTAGCAGACCAGTGCTTATCTTACAACACCACACCAGGACTCCGTGACTCAGTTTGTTGTTGTTGTTATTAAATATCATGGAGTTGGTTCTGACTCATAGTGACCCTATATAGGTTTTTCAAGGAGCAGCCAGTGGCTTTGAATTGCTAACCTCATGGTTAGCAGTACAGGGCTTATCCTACAGTGCCTCAGTTTGGTCATCTGTAAAATGGAAATCTACCACCCAACTATCAGTTTCTCTTACTGTGGTCATTTATATGTTGTTATAATGCTGGAAACTGTCACTAGTATATCAAATACCATTGGGTCACAGGTAATGGACAGTTTCAGTGGAATTAACTTGTTAGCTAGATACAATTGAATTAGAACAAATGAAGTTTTACATTTAGATATTTTAAAGAAAACGTTGCATGTAGAATGGAGGAATTTCGTTTAACAGAGGTTCAATGTTCTAGCAAATAGCAAGTTCAAAATTAACTAACGCATATGGTTATGAATTGGGCTGCTAACCTCAGGGTCAGCAGTTGGAAACTACCAGCTGTTCTGCAGGAGAAAGATGAGGCGTTTTGCTCCTGTAAAGATTGACAGCCTCGGAAACCCTGTACAGGGGCACTGTAAGTTGGAACTGACTCCATGGCACATAATCACCACCACCACCAATAGTTACAGTTGCCCAAACTCACTATTAAACTGTAGTTTCACCCATAAATATGAAATGGTTGTAATACCTGTGTGGTGCAAATGCTTAAGTACTGGGCTACTTAACCAAAAGGTTCGTGGTTCAAATCCACGCGGCAGTACCTCAGAAGAAAGTCTTGGCCGTCTACTTTTTTTGTTGCTTTTTTTTTTTTATTTGGTGAGTTTTATTCAGGTATGGAGAAAATATGAAGTTTCAAACACAATTTCTGAGTACATCTGTAGATATTTTGAAATTATTTCCTAAGTCTTTAAAAAAAACTATTAGGAAGAATCAGGATAGAAAACACCTAAGAATTTACTGTCTTTAGCTCTTGCAGTCAGTCTAAGCAGAAAGTAAAGAAGACATGTAAGTGAAAACAACTAACCCACAATGAGAATCTAAAAATGGAAATGCATTTCTGGAAGGTCACAATACTGAAAAGCTGATGGAGTGAAATTTGACTCTGAAATCCACAGGGGTCACCCTGGGTCAGCATTGAATCCACATGGCCTGGTTTAGTGTTTTTTGTTTCAGTTAACAAAAAAAGACAGAAAGAAGAGAAAAAGAAAGGACAAAGGAAGAGTTAGTTATATTGGAATCGGAATAGGTCTAAGTACTTCTAGTATATCAGAAAACACAAGAAAATGCAGTTTAAGGTAGGCATTGACTAACTAAAGTCTGTGTGGAAGCAGCCAGTACAATTTGAGAACAGAAACCTTGGTGGAACAATTGAAGTAAATAAGGCAATTTAATCTAAAAAGATACAAAGGTACATGATAGCTAGCTTTAATATCCTGAGCTCTAGCAAGTTCTTAAAAGGAATTTTATCTTTTTCCTGTTACTTTTGAAAACAGACATCACTTTAAACTACTTAAATACCCATTATTTGAGCAGGATTTTCTTCTTTCTACGTGATATGACCATGGAAAGATTCTTCAGAGCTGCTCACTGCAGTCTTTTTTACGGCATCTATCTTGTTCTGTCTCACAGTCCTCTTTGGCCTTTTCTTTGCTATCCTGCACACGCATACTTCTCATCCTTCATTTTTCTCTCCCGTTTCAGGTTCTCCGCTTGTCTTTCATTCCCTATATTGTTGTTGTTGTTGGGTATCATCGAGTTGGTACTGACTCATAGAGACCTGATGCACTGACTTATAGAGAACGAAACACTGCCTGATCCTGGGGCCAACCTCACTAGACTAGGTGCTCAGAAAAGTTCTGTTTTCTTTTCCATGTTGCTATTTTAAAAAAAGAAAATTAAGTTAGACTATTTACAAAAATTACATCCAGGGGAGTAGAGGGATGTATGTGTTATTTGCACAAAAATATAAGTTTCACTGCTGGTGTAGTGGTTACTAGTCAGACTGCTAACCTCAAGGTCAGCAGTTCAAAACTACTAGCAGTTCTATGGGAGAAAAACGAGGCGTTCTGTTCCCGTACAGATTTACAGCCTCGGAAACCCTATGCAGGGTTGCTATGCGTTGGGACCGACTCCACAGCACATAACCACTACCACCACCAAGTATTTTGTTCTATAGATAAAGCGTATATGTAGGCCTGGTGTGGCGCTGGGGGATAATGTGCTGGACTGCAAAGTCAGTTTGAACCACAAGATCTGTGGTTCAAGCTCACCAGCCCTACTCAGAAATCCTATACAGGGCTGCTATGGGTCAGAACTGACTTGACAGCACTCAACAACAACAACACTCACACTGGAGTCCTGGCGTGACACTATAGGATAAGCACTAGACTACTAACTACAAGACCATCAGTTCAAATCCACCAACAGCCCTTAGGAAACCCTCTACAGGGTCACTATGATTTAGAGCCCACTCAACAGCACTTGACAACAACATACTCACCGTAGGAGCCCTGAAGGCGCTATACATGTTTGGCAGTTCGAGCCCATCAGCTTCTTAGTGGAAAAAAGATGAGACTGCTCACGTAAAGGTTTACAGTCTAAGAAACTCCGTACTGGGTTGCTATGAGTCGGAATGGGGTCCTGGTATGCTGGTATGGTGCTGTGGGTTAATGCACCAGACTGCAAAACCATTTGAACTGCAAGGTTGGTGGTTCAAGCTCACCAGCTGCTCCTCAGAAACCCTACATCTATATTTGTGCCCATTCCAAAGAAAGGTGACCCAACAGAATGTGGAAACATCAAAGACTATCGCTATGGGTTAGAACAGACTCGACGGCACTTCACAATAACAACATGAGTCGTAATTGGCTCAACAGCATCTGTAAACATACAACGGGAACTTCTTTATCATTTATTCCCTTGTATCACCTCTCATTTCTTTTTCAATGACTGCTATATGTATGTTCTTCATTGCGTTTTCTAGGTGTAACTAATCACAGTCTGAGTTTCTGCTAACACTGAAGTCATCCAGGGACATCAATTTCTAGTAAAAGTTGTTGTTGTTGTTAAGTGGAATAGAATTGGTTTCAACCAACAGTGACCCTGTAGAGGGTTTCCAAATAGTGGCTTGTGAGCTTGAACTGCTGACCTTACGGTTCAAACCGACAAAATAATACAGGGAATTAATCCACAAAGCCACACCAGAAGAAGGAAGAAATTAGGAGTGCAGAGAGGAAAAGAGCAGAGAGAACCATTGTCATGCATTACCCAAGTTAAGATGCAGAAAATGACCAGCACTCATTTGCTCCTGAGTTGATTGTGACTCGTGGTAACTCCATGGTTGCCAGGGTAGAACTGGACCCCCACTCCACATGGTTCTCAGTGGCTGATTTATTGGATTTAGAACACCAGGTATTTCTTCTGAAGTATCTCTGGGAAGAATCAAACTTCCAATCTTTCTGAGAACATTGACCATTTGTACAATCCAGGGACTAATGGCTAAAAGGACAAATCCAGGATATTTGTTTTTAATTGTTGATATATGAGTAATTTTTCAAATGTTCAGAAATGCTGCAACAAACTGATGTAGTGCTTGAGGTGCTTCCTCGACTGTACCAAGAAATTTGGAAGACAACTATCTGGCCAACTGATTGGAAGAGATCTATATTTATGCCCATTCCAAAGGAAGGTGACCCAACAGAATGTGGAAATATCAAAGAATATCATTAATATCACATGTAAGTAAGATATTGATGAAGATAAGCAAATAGATCAACCAACTTTGGTACATATGCACAAATACTACACAATGTTGAAGAATAACAATGAATCTGCAAAACACCTCAAAGCAGGGATGAATCTGGAGGAAATTTTTAAGGGATATTGTTGTTGTTAAGTGCTGTCGAGTCGATTCTGCTTCATAGTAACCACGTATGGGGTTTCTGAGGAGTGGCTGGTGAGCTAGAACTACTGATCTTGTGCTTCAAGCCAACCTTCAGGTCCAGTGCAATGATAAAAGGACAAATAGTGTATGAGATCACTATTGTAATAAGTCATAAAAAGGTTTTCATACTATAAGAAACATTCTTGGCTGGCTACCAGAGCAGGAGAGAAGGGAGAGTAATTCACTGGGTTAGGGGTTGTTCTTGTGGTTAAGTGTTTTTGAGTCAATTCTAACCCATAACAACCCTATATAGAGTTTCCAAGGAGCAGCTGGTAGGTTTGAACCCCCAACCTTGTGGTTCACAGTCCAGGGCTGAATTTACAGTGCCACACCAGAACTTGAATGATGAGGAAGGCAATATTTAACTACACTAGTAAGATGTTTACTTGGAATGTCAACCATTTAAGATCAAAAGGGAAGGGTTGGGAAAGAGGGTAGAATGGAAACAAGAATTAGAGGGAGGAAGTAAGATACCTGATAAACATAGAAGGAATTGCAATCTGTTGAAATGAAATAAAAGATATGATTTGTTGATGGTAAACTGATGATCATCTCTGTAAATTAAAGCAAAATTTTGCTGAAGATAATTCAAAACCAGTTGCAGCAGGAAATTGACAGAGAACTGCCCGAAATTCAAGCCAGATTTAGAATTGAACATGTAATATCTGATGACATCAGATGGATCTTGACTGAAACAGAGAATACCAGAAATATGTTTACTTGTGTTTCATTGACTATGCAAAGGCATTTGACTATGTGAATCATAATAATGCCATACAGATGGCATTGTGAAGAATAGGTATCTCAGAACATTAATTGTGTTTATAAGGTACCTGTACACAGATCAAGAGCAGTTGTTTGAACTGAACCAGGAAAGGTGTACACATGAGTGTATTCTTTCACCATACTTATTCAACCTATATGCTGAGTAAATGATATGAGAAGCTGGTTTATTTGAAGAGGAATGTAGCATCAAGATCGGAGGAAGACCAATTAACAATCTATAGTATGCAGATGAGTCGGTTCCGACTGGATGGCACCTGACAACAACAACAAGTATGCAGATGACACAATCTTACTTGCTGGAAGCAAAGAGAATTCTGAATACTTACTGATAAAGATCAAAGACCACAGCCTTCAGTATGGATTGTGTAAAGAAAACAAAAATCTTCATAACTGGACCAATAAATCATGTTAGATTTATGGAGAAAGATTGAAGTTGTCAAAGACTTCATTTTGCTTCAATCCCCAATGGACATTCTTGGGAGCAGCAGTCAAAAACAATAAAACAACATATTGTATTAGGCAAATGTGCTGCTGAAGCCTTCTTTAAAGTGTTGAAAAGCAAAGATGTCACTTTGAGAATTAAGGTGCATCTGACTCAAGCCATGGCATTTTCAATTGCCACATAATGCAAATAAAAGTTGAACAATGAATAAGGAAGGCTGTAAAAGAACCTGGTGTTCACTTGTTAATGTCTAATGCATCAAATGGTTTCTAAATTCAGGTGGCATATATTAAACGTCATGTTTTGGCTCTCATGAGCTTGTTTTAATTTACGTCAGCTTCAGCCTGAAGTTGCATATGAGCAATTCATTGTCTATTCCACAATCCACCCTTGACCTTGCTTTGGCTGATGATTCTGCACTTTTTCACCATCTCGTTCCACAGAAGTAATCAGTTTGATTTCTGGGCATTCCATCTGGTGGGGTCCAGGTATATAGTCACCTTTTATTGTTGTTAAGTACTGTCAAGTCAGTTCAGACTCATAGCAACCTTGTATAGAGTTTCTGAGGAGTGGCTGGTGAGTTTGAACTGCCAGCCTTGCGGTTCAAACTGACTTTGTGGTCTAGTTCTTATCCTACATCACTACAAGAGGACTCCTTTTAGGTTGTTGAAAGAACGTTATTTGCCATGAGTAAGTTGTTGGTCTTGAAAAATTCTATCATGCAATCTCTAGCATCATTTCTATCACCAAGGCCTTATTTTCCAACTACTGATCCTTCCTCTTGGTTTCCAACCTTCACATTCACCAGTAATTATCGATACTCAGTGTTGATTGCATGTTTGATCACTTTCAGAATGAATATGTTGGTGGATTCTTCAATTACATCATTACTGATTTCAGTGGCTGGTGCATAAATTTGAATAATGCTGGTATTAACTGGTCTTCCTTGTAAGTGTTTGGATATTATCCTATCACAGACAACATTTTACTCCAAGATAGATCTTGAAATGCTCTTTTTGGCGATAAATGCGATGCCATTTCTCTTTAATTTGTCATTCCTAGCATAGTAAACTATGATTGTCTGATTCAAAATGGTCACTACCATTCCAATTCATCTCTCTAATGCCTAGCATATGGATGTTTGTGCATCCCATTTAAGTTTTCACAATTTCCAATTTTCCTAGTAGTCATAGGCTTGATCAAATCCAGACATTTCTCAGACGCGTGTGACAGGGGCTGTGGTCTCACCTCTGTTTGTTGCTCTGATTGTAATTTTCTTTCTTTCTCCTCTGCTCACCATATACACAGTGGTCTTGGAGTTCACCATCAATGCCTTTGTGTC
The DNA here is from genome assembly GCF_000296735.1 of Chrysochloris asiatica. Taxonomy (NCBI): domain Eukaryota; kingdom Metazoa; phylum Chordata; class Mammalia; order Afrosoricida; family Chrysochloridae; genus Chrysochloris; species Chrysochloris asiatica. Next base: position 22,283,439 of record NW_006408550.1, on the reverse strand, counting down.
TGCTCAAATTTTTTTTCTGGAAAAGACATCCCAAAGATCTTTGTGTGCCTTTTTTCCTCATTTCATTCACGTCTCAGCAGTGTTAACATCTTCTCATTTGAATACTTCAATAAAAAAAGACTCCCCATACTTTACATCAGTTGCCTTCGTCCCTCTTAATTTTTCTTCACAGTACTTACCTTAGCACTTTCACAAAATGTATTTGATCACTTATTTGCCTATGACCCACTAGGGAACAATATTGTTTCAGTGGTAGAATTCTCTACTTCCAGGCAGGTGGCCCAGATTCAGCCACTGAAGCTCATGTGACCACTGCCTGTCAGTGAAGTATTATAAACCCTGGAGGTGCAGTGCTTAAAGCTTGGATGCCAACTGAACCGTCTTTGATTTGAATCCACCAGCAGCTCTTCAGGAGAAAGATATGGCAGTCTGCTTCCAAAAAAATTACAGCCTTGGAAACCTAATGGGTCAGTGTTACTCTGTCCTCTACGGTTGCTATGAGTTGGAATGTACTTGTGGTCACATGACAACAACATGACCCTAAACAAATTTCAGCAGAACTTTCAGGTCAGATCCAAGAGCCGTCACAGAAACGGAGCAAGACTGGACAGCGTTTTCTTCCTTTGTGCAGGGGGTCATTATGAGTTGGTAATGTTGTTGTTAAGTGCCATCAAGTCAGTTCCGACTCATAGCAACTCTGCATAGGGTTTCCAAGAAGTTGGTGGGTTTGAACACAGTTTTGACACTGATCTTGAGGATGTCCAGCTCCACACCATTTGGGAATGTTGTTGTTGTTAAGTGCCATCGAGTAGGTTCCGAGTCCTAGTGACCCTGTCTAGGGATCCAGTGTGGTATCCTGCAGCTGCACCCCCAGAAAACAGGGGGAAGAGTAATTCATTTGGGACTCAGTAAAACTTTCCACCACTTGATTCTCAGTGCCCAGAAGTGTGACACAGGATCAATCAATTTTGAGTGAATCAATTCTGAATAATATAGTTTATCATTGTAGAGTTTACTTTTTTGTGTCTGCCAATTTCTCTTTTGTGCTTGGCTTTCTCTTTTAAGCTTGAAAAAACAAATCTCTTGAAATAGCATTGTATTTTCTCATACATTCTTTCTTTGTATGTGTTTGTGTGATTTTTTTCCTAAGGAATTTTAATGTTGATCATAACTTTTATGACATTCTTAATTCCCTTTTCATATACATTATTTATTGATTTACCACTATGAGCAATATTAAAATATTAATTTAATTCCACTGCTCCTAGGGTTGTTAGGATGTAGGGGTAGGGATGGGGGTGGGAGGGGAAGGTGGAGTACAGGGCAGGGAATAGACACAAGATAATTTGGTATTGGGTTGTTGTTGTTGTCAGGTGCCATCGAGTCGGAACCGACTCATAGCGACTCCATGCACAGCAGAACGAAACAATGTTCGATCCTGGGCCAACCTCACC
>NW_006408550.1:22231115-22281335 GCF_000296735.1 Chrysochloris asiatica | reverse complement strand
ATTTTTTGAACCTTGGTTTTCCTTGCAATACATTATAAAACAGACACTGGAGGGGGAGAGAAAGAAATAACCAGAAATATCAACATGGAAAGCTTATAAGCCATCTTCTGCCTATAACTGATTAGAATACCTAAAATGGGGCTACAATGTGTCCAGTGAAGGAGGTTTACTGAGGAGCCTCTGCATTACACGGGAGTATAGGTGGAAGCCCGAACCACAACCAGACCTTCAGAGACGGGAAATTTCTCCACTTGAAAGGACAAGCAGACCAGCTGGGAGCAGCTAGAAAACCAGAAGATACCTCTTGAAAGAAAGACCTACAGGAGAAATACAAAACAATAAGGGCAGTCTGACTGTTACCACAAGAACATACAGGTGGCCTACCCAGGAGACATCAAGGCAAGTGATCAGATCCTCTCAGTGCAAATTCTCTTCCAAGACTAAGATGCAAGGGAAATATACACTTTAACTGACAACCACACAAATCACCCAGAAGGGGAAGTGGCCAAAGAACATCAATGAAGGGGCGAGCTAAGCCCTACATCATTCAGCAAACTACTGTGAACCCGGAAGGAGACCCGGTCAGCCAGTAGCAAGGTAACATCTGGGGACTCACGGGCTCAGGGTCAGTGACACAGCCACAGAGGTCTAGAGTGGAGAGCAGGGCAGCCAGCCGATAAAAAGAGGCTGGACAGACTTAAGAACACCCATACTTGGAGATGATGCCCATTTGACTGGACTTCAATGACTGAATAAACAGAGCTCAACCCTAAGAAGAAAGAATAGGGAAAAAAGCGTCATCTGATACAATTCTATAAACATGACCTACACCTATAAATGCAGTAGCTCAAAAGAGGAAACAAGTCTCTGCTGCAAGAACTATACCCACCCCCTCCATATAAAGGGTAGACAGGGATGGGCAAATTGGACATTGGCTACCCAAAATGGGGGGAGGGATACAAAGGCAAGAAGTGACTGGCTTACAAGCTTTCAAGAGGAAACCTAGATCCAGAAGGCATGGAGGAAGGTAGAGTCTCCAATGAGTGGTGTCCAGCCTGTCCAGGAAGGGCTGATGAAACGAAATACAAATGGGTCTCTTGTGATGCAATGGTGAATAATTGTTATCAGGACTGATTGAGAGGGTTGGAAATCTAAAGATGGGCATTTTGTAACAAAGAAGGGAGTGATTAATTTATCAGTCTAGGAGCAGAGGACCCTGGGACCATCAATGGAGAAGAACGAAGAGCTGAATCCTACCCAGAGAGGCAGTGAAGCCTGGGATGGAGGCAGAGAAGACAACGTCAAGAGATGGTAGGGTTGGGGGCTCGGGATCAGGAGATAGAAAGGGGCTAAGGACTGTGGTGGGGGAGGTGCAGGTTTACAGGGTACACCCCTTGGTGGGGTGAGGATGCATGGACAGGATGATAACTATGCCAATGAAATGATGGATGATGGAATGAATGTAAAGCTGATGTTCTCCCGTGTAGACTATCACACAATTCACAATAAAACATTAAAAAATAAATAAATAAAAATAATTGGAACATGTGTTGCGGACCGTGTAAGACTGGTCAGAGGTTCGAGGCCCTATAGACCCGAGTGTAACAAATGAGGCCACTGGCAGTTAATGGCAAATTGTTTTTCATCTTAATATTCAGTTACATGTATTAATTTAATACACGGAGCTCTTGATAATCCACAGATAAATGTGATATTTTCCTAAAGCTGAGATTAAAGGTTGCAAGGTCAAGCCTTCCTCCAAAAGATTAACTAAAAACATCTTAGCTACTTCACAGTTCTTTGTTCTACAGACAAAAAAGCCATCCACCCTGAATCTCTCCCAAGTGTTAGCTATTCGGCCAAGTTCCTGAAAACCTGGCTCAGGAAGCCGAAACAGCGGGACTCTGCCCAAGCTTTTGTCCTTACCTCTCACCTTCCCCCACCTGAGCTCAGGGGCTATAGATATGTTAATTGGGCCTGAGAATCCAAGTTGCTGGCCTGGGATTCGAGCCAGCCAAGTACGATGTAAAGTTACCTGAAGGTCTGGAAAAGTACTGATGTTAGCTGTACCTTGCCTAAGTCCCTCCCAGCTTGGTGTGAAGCTCCTCCCCTAAATAAAGCAGAGGCCCGGGCCTCCCCAGGTGTGCATTACGGGTTGGAAGGCATGCAGTAAAGATTGCAGTGCATTACAAGATGGAGGGCATGCAGTAAAGATGGCAGGGCAGTGAGTTGCTGCCTGCAGAGGCCACGATGCCTGTACTCCCAAGCCTGCCCACCAGTGATGTATCCACCCTGGCTTTGGGGTGCCTCATTGTCTCTCTCTTTGTCTCTTTCTGTGTATTCTTGCTATATCTTTATCCCTGTCAGGTATCTCCTCCTCGTGAACTGAACCCCTATGTCAAGGCAGGTCCCCGACAAACATGGAATATAGAAAGTACAAATCTAGAAAAATTGGAAGTTGTAAAAAATGAAATGGAGCACACAAACATCAATATCCTAGGCATTGTTGTTGTCAAGTGCCTTCGAGTTGATTCTGACCCATAGCAACTTTGTATAGGGTACCCAAGGAGCAGCTGGTGAGCTTGAACCACTGACCTTGCAGTTCAAATGGCTTTGCAGTCTGGTGCATTAAACCACAGCACCACACCAGGACTCCTAGGCATTAGTATGGCATTAGGATTGGAAGTTGATTAATAAACAACCTGCAATATGTAGATGATACAACCTTGCTTGTTGAAAGCAAAGAGGATTCAAAATATTTACTGATTAAGATCAAAGACCACAGCCTTCAGGGTGGGTTGAACTTTAAGGCAAAGAAAACAAAAATCCTCACCACTGGACTAATAAATAAAATCATGGTAACAGAAGAAAAGAAAGAAGTTGCCAAAGACTTCATTTAGCTCGCATCCATTATCATCACTAATGGAAGCAGGAGTCAAGAAATCAAGTGACGTATTGCTTTGGGATAATCTGTTGCACAAGTAGTCTTTAAAGTGTTCAAGCCCAAAGATGTCAGTTTGAGAACTAAGGTGTGCCTATTCCAAGCTATAGTATTTTCAGTAGCCTCATATGTATGTCAAATTTGTACAGTCAATAAGGAAGACAGTAGAAGAATTGATGTATTTGAGTTATGATGTTGGAGAATAATATTAAAATTACCATGGACTGCCAGACGAACAAACTAATCTGTATTGAAAGAAGTATAGTTAGAATGTTCCTTAGAAGCCATGATGGCAAGACATCATCTCTCATATTTTGGTGATATTATCTGGAAGGACCAGTCCTTGGAGAAGAACATCATGCTTGGTAATGTGGAGGGTCAGCAAAAAGGAGGAAGACCCCAATGAGGTGGATTGGTACAGTGGCAGCAGCAATGGGCTCAGGCCTAGCAATGACTGTGAAGTGGGCACAGGACCATGCAGTGTTTGGTTTCTTATGCATGGGGTCACTATGTGTCAGAACCAACGTGATGGCACCTAACAACAACAATGTTGATAACAGTTCCCTCACTATTTCTGACATTTTTGTAACAGCATAACTCACTCTCAAGATGTTAATTATATTTATTTTAAAACAATATTTTGTTTTCTTATTACAGTCTGGAAATAATGTCTTGTCTAACTTGTGATATGTGAGAAAACAACTTTCCTCAGCATTTTTGTGATTTTATCCTAGCTCCTCATGTTTTTTGCTTGATATTACTATTTGTCTGGCTCTCGATGATGTTCTGGTATCAGAACTGGGCTCTGGGGATTGTGGGAGCAAAATACTAGCAGATTATGCCAGGGACTCACCCTCACCACTTTACTGTGAGGCAAATACAGCTGATGCTCAGGGAAGGAAAGGACTTTGTCCAGCTCTTCCACATACATCCAGCCAAATCATCCATTACCCCACTGTTTGTATATATTGGCTCTAATCTTAAAGCATCCTTTGGCACCTTTCCATGTCTGCTACAAAATCCTCTCCTGTATGTCTCTTAGACTATCATAACATGAGTCCTTTACTTTGCTTTCTGTATTGAATGAATTCCTCAAATTACTTAGTTAATTCTAATTTTCTAGCTTATCTTTACATTTATAATTTTGATTGTGAGTCTGTCATACTATCGTGGCTATGTGTGCTGCTGGGATATTGGAAGCTATGCCATAAATATTTCAGATATCAGCAGTGTCACACATGGTGAGTATATTCAGCAAAGGTCCCAGGCTAAGACAGACTGGGGAGGAGGACTTAGTGACCTGCTTCTGAAAAAACTGGGCAGTGGATAGTCTATGAATACAGTGGAACATTGTCCAGTAGAGTGCTGGACAAAGAGCACCTCAAGTTGGAAGAAACTCAAAATAGGACTGGGGAAAAGCTGCCTCCGCAAAGTAGAGTTGACTTTAATGATGTAGATGGAGTAAAGCTTCCGGACCTTCATTTGCTGATAGGGCACAACTCAAAATGAGAAAAAAGCCAAACACTCAAACACTGATTTAATAATAATAATAATGTGAGCTGTACAAAGTTGTTTGAATCTAGGAAAGTGGGAAGTCATCAACAATGACATGGAATGCATAAAGATCAATCTCTCCGGCATTAGTGAGCTAAAATGAGCTGATATTGGCCATTTTGACTCAAACATATGGTCTGCTGTGATGGGAATATCAAATTGAAGAGGAATAGTGTCACATTCATGGTTAAAAAGAACATGTCAAGATCTACCCTGAAATATAACAGTCAGTGATAGGATAATATCCATATGAGTACAAGGAGGACCCTTCAATACAATTCAGACCTATTATTCAAATTAGTGCACCAATTAATAATGCCAAAAATGTAGACGCTAAAGAATTTTACCAGCTTCTTCAATCTTAAATCCATTAAACATGCACTCAAGATTCATTATTAACTACTAGTGATTAGAATGTGAAAGTTGGAAACAAATACAACCAATCAATTGCTGAAAATGTGGTCTTGATAATAGAAAGGACAACAGAAGTCCTATGATAGAATTTTGCAAGACCAAACTTATACATTGTAAATATCATTTTTCAACTATTATGAACATGGATCTTGCAGGCTGACATACACAGGAATCAAATCAATATTTGATTCAATATCATCATTCAAAATAAGACAAAGAACCTACTGAAGAACAGATGCTCAATTGCTCATGTTCAAACTGAAGGGGAAAAAATTAAAATAAGTCAACAAGAGTTAAACTACATTTATGCATACACATCCCATCTGAATTTATAAATCATCACAAGAGTATGTGTGATGAATTGAACACTAATGACAGGAGACCAGATGATTTCTGGAATTATATTAAGAACATAATCCATGAAGAAAGCAAAAGGTAATTTAAAAGACAGGAAAGAAAGAAAGCAAGGTCCAAATTGGTGTGAGAAGAGACTCTGAAACTTGCTCTCAAATGCAAAAATAAGAAATGATGCATTTAAAGACCTGACCAGGTAAGCTTGGGAAGACAAAGTAAAGTATTATAAAGAAATGTACAAAGACATATTTAGTTAGAAATTCAAAAGACAAATACATGCTGGAAATTTCTCAATCTGAAAAGAACACAAGAAAAAATTCAAGCCTTGAGTTGCAATATTAGAGGATATTATGGACAAACAGAGTCCTATTGTGGCACTATGGGTTAATGCACCAGACTGCAAAGCCGTTTGAACTGCAAAGTCGGCGGTTCAAAATCACCAGCTGCTCCTCGGAAACCCTATACGCTATAGGTCAGCACCAACTCAATGGCCCTTTAACAACTGTGGCCGACAAGTAAACCCGAGTAGGGGCAACGGGAGATAAGAAATAAAATAAAGACACAAGACACAAATGAAATATAGCTAAGTTGGGACCAGGTTGTCCACAGAACTCTGAGAGAGATACTGTGACACCTTCCTACGTTCAGCTCGTTTATTATATAGACAAATCAAAGGAGAGAGCTGAGGACAGGGAAAGAATTACAAAAAAGTTTTGGTGTATACATACAAGCAGTAAGCGGGATTTTATCAGAAGAATTTAATTGCTAGGGAAACATAGATAGGGTTGTTGTCAGGTGCCATAGAGTTGGAACCGACTCATAGCAATCTCATGCACAGCAGAACGAAACAATGTCCGATCCTGGGCCAACCTCACTATCAATGATGCCACCTGGCTGATCCATCTTGTTGGGGGTCTTCCTCTTTTTCTCTGACCCTCCACCCTTCTCCAGTGACTGTTCTCTCCGGACAATGTGTCCAAAGTAGGAGAGACGAAGCTTAGCCATCTTGGCCTCCAAGGAGCACTCTGGCTGCACTTCTTCCAAAACAGATCTATTGGTTCTTTTGGCAGTCCATGGCACTTTCAGTATTCTCCTCCAACACCACAACTCAAAGACATCAATTCTTCTATGATCTTCCTTATTCACTGTCCAGCTTTCACATCCATATGAGGTTATTGAAAATACCATGGCTTGGGTCAGGCACACCTTAGTCCTCAAGCTGACATCTCTGCTCTTCAAGACTTTAAAAAGTTCCTGTGCAGCAGATTTACCCAATGCAATACGTCGTCTGATCTCTTGATCGCTGCTTCCGCAAGTGTTGACAGTTGATCCAAGAAGAATGAAGTCCTTGACAACTTCAATCTCTTCTCCATTGATAAGAATGCTGTTTATTGGTCCATTGGTGAGGATTTTTGTTTTCTTAACATTGAGATGTAATACATATTGAAGGCTGTGCTCTGTGATAGCAAGATGTTTTTGCAGACTAAACTGAAGGCCACGAAAGACTGCAAATTTCTTGTTCCCTGAGGCAGGCTTTGCAAGTTCCTCAGGGAACAGCCTGACCTGGGAGTAGCCCAACTTCTGGACCACAACTGTTTAGTTGCAATCCTTCAGTTAATTTTCTTTAGCTTCAGCCTGAACTTGCATATGAACAATTGGTCTGTTCCACCATCAACCCCTGGCCTTGTTTTGAGTAATAATGACATGGAGCTCTTCCACTGCCTCTTCCCATAAATACAGTCGATTTGATTTTTGATTTTTGTTTATTCCATCTGGTGAAGTCCATGCGTATAGACCTCATTTATGTTGTTTAAAAAGGGTATTTTCAATAAAGTCATTGGTCTTGTAAAATACTATCGTGTCATCTCTAGCATTTCTATCACCAAGGCTACATTTTCCAACCACCAATCCTTCCTCTCTGTTTCTAACCTTTGCATTCCAATTGTATTTTCAGTTCCAATTCCAATTCCAATTTTCCATACATCTTGATTGAATGTTTGAACAATTACAAACTGAGGAAGTTGGTAGAACTTCTCAATTTCATAGTCACTGGCTTAGTGGTTAGTGTGCAAATTTGAATAATATTGACATTGACTGGCCTTCCCTGTAGGTGTGTGGATATTAGCCTATCACAGACAGCGTTATACTTCATTGACTGGCCTTCCCTGTAGGTGTGTAGATATTAGCCTATCACAGACAGCGTTATACTTCATGACTGGTCTGAACAGGCTCTTTTTGATGATGAAAGTGACACCATTCCCTTCAATTTGTTATTTCAGGCATAGTAAACCAAGTGACCGTCAGATTCAAAATGGCCAATACCAATTCATTTCAGCTCAGTAACACCTAGGATATCTATGTTTATGTGTTCCATTTCATTTTGACAATTTCCAACTTTCCTAGATTCATACTTTAGACAAACCATGTTCCGATTATTAATGTATTTTTATAGCTGTATCCCTTCATTTTGAGTCATACCCTATAACTAAATGAATGTCCTGAGGGTTTTACTCCATTCATGTCATCACGGTCAACACTACTTTGAGGAGGCAACTCTTCCCCAGTCACATTTTTAGTGCCTTCCAACCTGAGGGGCTCATCTTCCAGCATTGTATCAGACACTACTCTGGTGCTCTTCATCATGCTATAACATTCAGGATTCTGATGCTGACAATGTTCTACTGCTACTCATAAAGTGTTCAGTAACCAAATATTTGGAAGTAGTCTGTCTCTCCTTCTTGGGAGTTTGTCTTAGTCTGGAAGCTCAGCTGAAACCATGGCTGTGCCATGCTGGTATTTAAAATGCCAGTGGTGTAGCTTCCTGAATCACAGAAATATGCAAGCCACCACAGTAGGACAAACTGACAGAGGAGTGGTGGAAACTGTACAATAGATGGGTGTTGGATGGGAATATTGACAGTGCCATGGGCTACCAAAGAACAAACAGATCTGTGTTGGAAGAAGTGCAACCAGAGTGCTCGATGGAGGCCAGGATGGCCAAACTTCATCTCTCATACTTTGGACATATTGTCAAGAGAGAGCAGTCGCTGGAGAAAGATATTATGTTTGGTAAGGTGGAGGGTCAGAGAAAAAGAGGAAGACCCCAGTGATATGGATTGGCCAGGTGGCATCATTGATGGACTCAAGCGTGGCAACAATTGTGAGGTTGGCCAGGATTAGCAGTGTTTTGTTCTGTTGGGCATAGTGTCACTGTGAGTCGGTACTGACTCGATGGCATCTAACAACAACAACATTTACCAAATAACCTCTGAAAAACTGAAGTTAGATTAACAATTTATTACAGAACCCAGTATCTCCTAGAAAGTGTCTTTGTCATGCTTACCTCCAAGAATGCTTATTTATTCTCAAAACAAACAGTTTGAATAATGTCTGCTTTGCCTGGAGGCACTCTTTGTCAGGGCTTGGTATTTTTTTATTCAGGAATTCCTAAAGGACATGTTATTTTCCTTGTAATTCTGTGTCCTGGAAAGAAATAGCTATAACCTAGTCTTCACAAAGTAGCAGAAGTTTCCAATAGGGAGTGTAAGGTATCCTCTCTCTTTGCCTTCTGGAGACCCACACTCTACTCTTGTCAGATTTTCTCTTGGCAGAAGTTAACTTGTATAGATCTGTATGCATTCCCTTTCATTTTTGACAACTTCTCATTTCCCTAGATTCATATTTTGTACTTTCTATTTTTAATTATTAATGGAAATGTGAAGCTGTTTCTCCTCATTTTTAATTGTGCCCCATCAGCAAATGATTGTCCTGAAAGCTTAACTCCATTCACGTCACCATAGTCAACTCTACTTTGCAGAGGCAACTCTTCCCTAATCATATTTTGAATACCTTCAAACCTGAGATGCTCATCTTCAAACACTGTATCTGACAATGTTTCGCTGCTACCTATAAGGTTTTCAGTGGCTAAACGTTCAGAAACCATCCACTTCTTCTTCTAAGGCTTTTTCATCTGGAAGCTCAGCTGAAACCTGTCTGCCATAAGTGATCCTGCTGATATTTAAAATACTGATGTGGTGGTATAGCTTCCAGCATCACAGCAACAAGAAAGCCACCACAGTACAACAAACTGACAGAAGAATGGTGATTGTGTAGACCACATTATTGCAAGTTTTCTGACTAGTGGTTGGCATGGACCAGTGAGTACATCTGAAGGAATATGTATCTGTGGAGCGCCCTGGGACTGACTGCATTCGTAAACTGCATTCCTAAACTGGTTCCTAAACTGGCGGTCTAGCTGAAGGAATACATATTTGTGGAGCACCCTGGGACTGACTGCATTCCTAAACTGATCATTCTAAGTCCTTTCATGTAGGTATGACTTGCTTTTTCCAGGAGCTGCTCCATCCTCTTGCTGTTAAAATAAGTAATCTACAGCCTTACTAAAACAAGTTGGCCCAGAAGATCTCAGCTCTCACAAAGAAAAAAATCAGTGGCAATGGTATATATATATATATATATATATATTTTTTTTTTAAGTGGAGCATCTAATGGTTTTGAATGGCTGATCTTTCAGTTGGCAGCTGAGTTTTATACTACCAGGGCTTAAAGTAATTTTAATAGTAGGATTCTAATAGTGAAAAATCAGTAGTAAGAGCTAATTCACTTTTGCTATGGCAATTCCACATGGGTTTCACTTGCCAGAATATGACTGATATAAGTTCTTACTGTCCATCAGCCAAAACTAGATCTCGGCTCCACTATTAGAATCCTACAATTAAAACTATTTTAAGCCCTGGTAGTAAAACACTCAGCTGCTAACTGAAAGATGAGCCTGAAAAAAATCCCACCACTCGTCTGTCAGTTTGTTTTACTGTGGTAGTTTGTGAGTTGCTGTGATTCTGGAAGCAATGCTACTGGTATTTTAAATATCAACAGGGTCACCCATGGTGGACAGGTTTCAGATGGGCTTCCATATGAAGACAGACTAGGACTAAGGAGTGACAAACTACTTCCAGATATTTAGTCACTGAAAACTTTACGAATAGCAGAGAAACACTGTCAGATATACTGCTGGAAAATGAGCCCCTCAGGTTGGAAGGCGCTCAAACTGCAACTAGGGAAGAGCCGCCTCCTCAAAGTAGAGTTGACTGAGATGACACGAATGGAGTTAAAGCCTGTAGGATTAATGCCAGTGGAACCTTCATTTGCTGATTGGCACAACTCAAAATGAAGAGAAACAGCTATAAACATCCATTAATAATCAGAACATGGAATGTACGAAGTATAAATCTAGGAAAATGAGAAATTGTCATAAATGAAATAGAACATATAAACATCGATATCTTAGGCATCAGTGAGCTGAAATTAGTGATTCTGACAACCACATCATTTACTATGCCAGGAATGACAAATTGAAGAGGAATGGTGTTGCATTCATTGTCAAAAAGAACATATCCAGATCAGTCATGAGGTACAACGCTGTCTGTGATAGGATAATATCCATGTGCCTACAGGGAAGCTCAGTTAATGCCAGTATTATTCCAATTTATGCACCAACCACTAAAGCCAGTGAGGATGAAATAGAAGAATTCTACCAACTTTTTCAATCTGAAATTGATCAAACATGCCATCAAGATGCATAGATCATTTCTGGTGATTGGAATGCAAAGGTTGGGAGCAAAGAAGAAGGCTCAGTAGTTGGAAAATATGGTCTTGGTGATAGAAATGATGCTGGAGACCGCATGATAGAATTCTGCAAAACCAATGATTTGTTCACTTCAAATACCTTCTTTATACAGCATAAGAGATGACTATACACATGGACCTTGCCAGATGGAATACACGGAAATCAAACTGACTACATCTGCAGAAAGAGACGATGGAAAAGCTCCATATCATCAGTCAAAACAAGACCAAAGGCAGATTGTGGAACAGACCATCAATTGCTCATATGCAAATTCAAACTAAAGCTGATGAAAATGAAAACAAGTCCATGAAAGTCAAAACATGACCTTGACTATATCCAACCTAAATTTAGAGATCAAGTGAAGAACAGATTTGATGCATTGAACACTAAAGACCAAAGACCAGAAGAGTTGTGGGATGACATCAAAGGCATCAAACAGGAAGAAAGCAAAAGGAAAAGACAAGACAGAAGGAAAAGATTAAAATGGATGTCAGAAGAGACACTGAAACTTGCTCTCCAGCATAGAGATGCTAAATGAGGAAGAAATGAGGAGGTCCAGGAGCTGAACAGAAAATTTCAAATGTCAGCTCAAGAAGATAAAGCCAAATATTACAAAAAGATATGTGAAGATCTGGAGTTAGAAAATCAAAAAAAAAAAAAAAAAAAAGAACATGCTCTCATTTCTCAAGTTGAGGGAACTGAAGAAAAAAATCAAGTCTTGACTTTTGTTATTGAAGGATTCTCTGGGCAAATTATTGAATGATGCAGAAAGCATCAAGAGAAGATGGAAGGAGTACACAGAGTCACTGTACCAAAAGGAAATGGTTGATGTTCAACCATTTGAAGAGGTCGCATATGATCAAGAGCCAATGATAAAGAAGGAAGAAGTCCAATGTGCATTAAAGGAATTTGGCAAAGAACAATGCACCAGGAATTGATGGAATAAAAGTGGAAATGTTTCAAGAAAGTGAGGCAGCACAGGAGGCACTCACTCATCTCTGCCAAGAAATTTGGAAGACAACTATCTGGCTGACTAACTGGAAGAGATTCGTTATTTGTGCCCGTTCCAAAAAGGGGTTGCCCAACGGAATGCAGAAATCATTGGACAATATCTTTGATATCCCATGCGAGTAAAGTTTTACTAAAGGTCATACAGAAATGGCTGCAAGCATACATTGACAGAGAACTTCCAGAGGTTAAAGCCAGATTCAGAAGAGGCCGTGGAATGAGGGATATCATTGCTGATGTCTGATGGATCTTGGCTGAAAGCAGAGAATACTAGAAAGATGTTTATTTTGCTTTATTTACTATGCAAAGTCTTTGACTGTGTGGATCATGACAGACTATGGATAACATTGGGAAGAATGGGGACTCAGAATAATTCAGTGTTCTCATGAGGAACCTGTAGACAAAGAGGCACTCGTTCAAACACAGCAAGAGGATACTGAATAGTTTAAAATCAGGAAGGCGTGTGCTAGGGTTGTATTCCTTCATCATACTTATTCAATCTATATGCTAAGCAAATAATTCAAGAAGCTGGATTATATATAGAAGAAATCAGCATCAGAAATGAGGAAGACTCATTTATAACCTGTAATATGAAAGTGCCACAGGCTGCCAAAAGAACCAATAGATCTGTTTTGGAAGAAGTGCAGCCAGAGTGCTCCTTGGAGGCCAAGATTGCCAAACTTCGTCTCTCATACTTTGGACATATTGTCAGGAGGGACCAGTGGCTGGAGAAGGATATCATGTTTGGTATGGTGGAGGGTCAGAGAAAAAGAGGAAGACCACCAAAAAGATGGATTGGCCAAGTGGCAGCATCGATGGACTCAAGCGTGGCAACAGTAGTGAGGTTGGCCCAGGATAGGGCAGTGTTTTAATCTGTTGTGCATAAGGTCGCAATGAGTCAGTACCAACTTTATGGTACCTAACAACAACAACAATATGTAGATGATACAACTTTGCTTACTGAAAGTGAAGATGACTTAAAATATTTACTGATGAGGGTCAAAGACCACAGTTTTCAGTATGGATTGCACTTTAATGGAAAGAAAAGAAAAATCCTAACAACTAAGCCAATAATTTGTTATTTTTGTTAAGAGCCATTGAGTTGGTTCCAAACCACAACAATCCTGTATATGGTTTCCGAAGAGCAGCTGGTGAGCTTGAAGCACTGACTTCGTGGTTAACGTCATGATAAATGGAGAAAAGATTGAAGTTGTCAAAGACTTTATTTTGCTTAGATCCACAATCAACACTCATGGATGCAATGTCAAGAAGTCAAACGACATATTGCATTAGGCAAATATATTGCACAAGAGTTCTCTGAAGTGTTCAAAACAGCAAAGATATCAGTTTGAAGACAAAAGGTGTGCCATGACCCAAGCCATGGTATTTTTAATTGCTTCATATACATGTGAAAGTTGGACACTGAAAAAGGAAAACTATAGAGGAGCTGATGCATTTGAATTATGGTTGGGGAAATACATTAAAAGTACTATGCAGTGCCAGAAGAACAAACAAATTTGTGTTGGAAGAATTACAGCCAGAATGCTCCATAGAGGCCAGGATGGCCAGACTTCATCTCTCATACTTCGGACATTTTATCAGGTGGGACCAGTACCTTCAGGAGGACATCAGGCTTCCTAAAGTGGAAGGCCAGTGAAAAAAAGGAAGACTCCCAATGGGATGGATTGTCGCAATGGGCAATGGAAGCAGCAATGGACTCAAGTACAACAATGGTGACCATGGTGCAGGACTAGGCAGTGTTTTGTTTTGTTGTGTTGTGTATAGGTGCGCTATGAGTCAGAACTAACTTGTCAGTACCTACCAACTATAACAACAAGGCATGGGCTGCTAGCCTCAAGGTAAGGGGTACAAACCCACCAACCACTCCAAGAGAGAAAGATAAGGTTGTCTGCTCCCTTAAATATTTATATACAGTCTCAGCAATGGTCTGAGTCTTAGGGTCACTGTGAGTGAGAATCAACTCCATAGCAGTGGGTTTTTTGTTTGGTTAGGGTATGTTGGTGGGAATACATTATCTGGTTATACTTTCAAAGAATCACTCTTGCTGCTCTGAGAAGAATTAGATGTAAGATGATGTAAGAGTATATTGGAAAACATTTTAGAATGCTGTTGGTTTCATCTCAATGCAAGCCAATTGACTTGATTTCAGTGGTGAGAAGTATCTAGGTTCTGGGTAGGCTATGTTCTGCAGGCAGCGATTACAGAACTTGCTTATAGATTGCTGTGGAGAGTTAGAGGACTCCAGGCTGTCCTTAAAGTGCTTCAGAAGACCTGAGGATACAACGGGTTAAGCATTGCACTGCTAACTGCAAGGTCATCAGTTAAAATCCACCAGTCACCCCATGGAACACAGATGAGACTATCTGTACCTGTAAAGATTTATAGCTTTGGTAACCCTATAGAGCAGTTCTGCTCTGTCCTATTGGGTCACTGTGACTAGAAATCGATTTGATGCAGTAGGTGTGGTTTTTTATTTCATGGTGGTTATCCTGGGTGGTGCCACTGATTGAGATAGGGAATATGAAGGAAGAGCAATCTGTGGCATTCATAAAACCTATCATTCTCTTTGGGGCCTCCTACAATTTTAGAATTGAGATATACAAGGATAAATCAAAAAGTATTGCTACAAAATTTTAAAACCCTTTATTAAACAAAGGATTATCTTCCATCTAAGTCTATGTGTTGGCTCTGTTGGATAAGCACTGGATCGTGAACTACAAAGTGGATGATAATCCCACTAACCACTCGTGGGAGAAAGATAAGGCTTTCTGTTCCTGCAAAGGTTTATAGCTTCAGAAACTCTATACACTGTCACTGAGAATTGGAACCAACTCGGTGGCACTTAACAACAGCAGCAACAACACTATCTTATGGAGAGCTGTGGCTCTGTAGGATAAACACTGGACACCTAAGGTTGGGAGTTTGAGCCCAATAGCTGCTCCTCAGGACAAAGAGAAGGCTTTCTGCTCCTAAAAGATTTATAGCCTAAGAAACCCTAATCAGGGTCGATATGGATCAGAATTGACTCGAAGACACTTAACTAATGAAACAAAATAAGTAGGATCTGACTCGATAGCACTAAACAACAACAGACACTGTTTTAATACGAAAATAAGTAAGAATGGCAAAATACTTGTTTTTCTATCTGTTCTATTATGACTCTGACACCATGCTCTGGGTTGAATATACAGTAATTAAGGTATTTTTAAAAGTGATTATGTGGTAATCATTTCTATTCTACTCTAATTATAGGAAAGCAATTCTGGATCTTTTTTTTTTTTTTTTCACTATTAGGGACTAGATAACAAGTAAGGACAAAACAATGCTGTTTATTGTCTAATGAATACAGTAGTTGTAATCTTATTATCTTAATACATAGTCTTTGATGATAAGTTTTAGAAGGAATGATAAACTTAACATTTAGCAGTAAAAAGTCTTGTTGCTATTTCACCCAGATGTAAAAGAAACAAAATACCCTCAATTTTCATCAAGAGGACTCTACAATATGAACGATCCCATTAACCATAAAAATGGATGAACAGAATAAATAGATGCAGCTTCTATTTAAACTAATAGAAGAAATTCTAACAAAGTTGCAAATGTCTTTTTGAGCTACAAATGCATTTTGAACTTAATGCAAATGGTTCCAAATTATTCCAAATAACCATAATAAACTTAAAAACACACAACCTTACTCATTTTTCCCATTATTCAAAATTATACATTAGAAAGGTCCTGGAAGTGTGCATGTTTTTGATCACTCAAAAAGACAGGAAGAAAAATGATAAAAGCCAGATTTACAAATTGCCGCCTTTTAGAGCTGGAATATCATTTTTCAAAAGTCAACAAGCCATCAATTCATTTTTTTTTTTCAGTTAAAGATTATTCAGAAATGCATCTTCATTATTGCTGCTGTTAAGTGTCATCGAGTCGGTTCTGACCCATAGAGACCCTCTAGAGGATTTCCATAGGGGAGAGTTATCTGGGGTTGTGCAGGTCACATGCTCCTGATATAAAATGTAGGACATGAAGATAAGAGGACCACTTACTGAACTGTAGGCATAAACTTCTACCTCCACAATGCTACCAAGTTGAAAGCTTCCTGTAGACTAATCTACCCTCCATACCTGTTCATTTCCAGCACATGTTTCCATTATTTCCTTCCTCATCCTCGTTTTTCTGTGTGTGCCACCTCAATTATACCTGTATCAACCTGAAAACAAACTGAACCCTTCACAGGTTTCTAAAAAGCCCACTCATTCTCAAGCATTCCACAACACAATAACAATACATTACTGTTGTATGGCTGCTGACAACGTTGCTTTTGACTCATAGTGACACCATGTTTTACAGAGTAGAACCCCCCCCCCATAGAGACCTGGTGATACTGTGGGTTAGGTATTAGATTGCTAACCAACCACAAAGTGGACTGTTCACACTCACCAACCACTCCAAGGGAGACAGATGAAACTGTCTGCTTCCATAAAGGTGTATAGTCTTGGAATCGATTTCATAATAATTTATGTTCTTTCTGGAAGCAGATCACTACTGTGTCTTCCTCCAGCGAAGCCAATGGATAGCTTTGACCTGTCCATTTTGCAATTAACACTTAACATCAAAATAAATAGCAAATCACAAATAAAAATGGCTTAGTGGCCCAGCAATTAAATAGATTTGAAGTGTTGGATTGCCAGTCAATTAAACTCAAAATTTCAACTTTAAAAAGTAAATATTAGAGAATAACTTGGCTATGTTAATAAGATGAAACAAAGTAATCAGAAATTTGTAGATCTTTGTTTGTCTTTGAGTGATTACTTATAACCATGTACCGAATTCTCATGTGCTACTCATCTGTCAGTTTGTTGTACTGTGGTGGCTTGCACGCTGCTGTGATTGTGGAAGTATACCAGCAGAATTTTAAACACCAGCAGGGTCACCCATGGTGCACAGGTTTCAGCTAGCCTCCTGACTAAGAAAGACTAAGAAGAAGGAGAGATGGAATACTTCTGAATATTTAGACACTGAAAACCTTATGAATACCAGTGACACACTGTAAGCACCAGAATATTGAGTATTGAAACACGATGAAGAATGCCAGAATATTGTCTGATATAGTGTCAGGAAATGAGTCCCTCAGGTTGGAAAGGTGTATGACAGGGTTGTATTCTTTCTCTATACTTATTCAATCTATATGCTGAGCAGATAATTCGAGAAGCTGGGTTCTATGAAGAAAAATGTGGCATTAGGATTGAAGGAAGACTCATTAACAACCTGTGATATGCAGATGATACAACCTTGCTTGCTGAAAGTGAAGAGGACTTAAAATATTTGCTGATGAAGATCAAAGAACACAGCCTTCGGTATGGATTGCATCTAAATGTAAAGAAAACAAAAATCCTCACCATTGGATTAATAAATAACTTTCATATCAACGGAGAAAAGATTCAAGTAATCAAGAACTTCATTCTTCTTGGATCAACTATAAACACTCACGGAAGCAGCTGTCAAGAAATCAAACAACGTATTGCATTGGGCAAATCTGCTGCACAAGACCTTTTTAAAGTGTCAAAGAGCAAAGATGTCAGCTTGATGCCTAAGGTGGGACTGACCCAAGCCATGATATTTTCAATAACCTCATATGCATGCGAAAGCTGGACAGTGAATAAGGAAGACCCTAGAAGAATTGATGCTTTTGTGTTATGATGTTGGAGGAGAATACTGAAAGTGCCATGGGCTGCCAAAAGAACAAACAGATCTGTGTTGGATGAAGTGCAGCCAGAGTGCTCCTTGGAGGCCAAGATGGCCAAACTTAGTCTCTCATATTTTGGACATATTGTCAGGAGGTACCAGTCCCTAGAAAAGGTATCATGTTTGGTAAGGTGGAGGGTCAGAGAAAAATAAGAAGACCCCCAGTGAGATGGATTGGCAATATGGCAGCATCAATGGGCTTAAGAGTGGCAACAGTTGTGATATTGGCTCAGGACCGGGCAGTGTTTCATTCTGTTGTGCATAAGGTTGCTATGAGTGGTACTGACTCGATGACACCTAACAACAACAACAACAACAACAACAGGTTGGAAGGCACTCCAGATATTACTGGGGAATAGTTACCTCCTAAAGTAGTATTGACAGGGAGGACATAAAAAAAATAAAGTTTTGTGGACCTTCTTTTACTGATGGGGAATAATTCAAAATGAGGAGAAATATCTGTATACATCCATTAATAATCAGCACATGGAATATACAAAGTATAAATCTAGGAAAATTATAAGTTGTTAAAAATGAAATGGAGCACATAAACATTGATATCCTAGGCATTATTGAGCTGAAATGATTGGTATTGACCATTTTTAATCCAACACGTACATGGTTTATTATGCCATAAATGACAAATTGAAGAGGAATGGTGTTGCATTCATCCTCAAAAAGAACCTATTAAGATCTGTCTTGAAGTACAGGGCTGTCTGTGATAGGATAACACCCATACACCTACAAGAAAGACCAGTTAATACAACTATTATTCAAATTTACTCACCAACCACTAAAGCTAGTAACAATGAGACTGAAGAACCTAATAATACTTGATTTTTCTTGGATTCATTATTAACACTCATGGAAACAGCAGGCAAAAAATCAAATGACTTAATTGGTTTATGCAAATACGCTGCACAAGAACTCTTTAAAATGTTCAAGAGTGAAGATGTGGGTTTGGGCACTAGGTCCACTGACCCAAGCCATGGATTTTTCAGTAGCCTCATATGCATGTGAAAGTTGGACAATAATAAGGAAGATCATAGAAGAATTGATGCATTTGGGTTGTGGTGTTGGAGGAGAATATTAAAAGTACCATGGACTGCCAGGAGATCAAACAAATTTGTGTTGGAAGAATGTTCCTCAGAAGCTAGCATGGCCAGAGTTTGTCTCTCATACTTCAGACATAGTATCAGGAAGAATGGAAAAGGACATCATGCTTGGTAAAGTGGAGGGTCATTGAAATAGAGGAAGACCCTCAACAAGATGGATTGGCAGTGACAACAGCAATGAGTTCAAGTGTAGCAATAATTGGGTGACTGGTGCAGGACTTGGCAGTGTGTCATTCTGCTGTGAACAAGGTCATCCTGAGTTGGTGCCAACTCAACATCACCTAACAACAACAACTCCTTATATTTCATAGTAAAAATACTCATTCCAGGTATGGTTCTTCTTGGTGATGGTGATATGCCATGGAGTTGGTTCCGACTCATATCGACCCTGTATAAGTTTCCAAGGCTGTAAGTCTTTACGGGAGCAGAGAGCCTCATCTTTCTCCCGTGGAACTGCTGGTAGTTTCAAACTGCTGACCTGGAGGTTAGCAGCCTGACTTGTAACCACTACGCTACCAGAGCTCCTATGGTGCTTATTAGTTGTTAGTTAAAAATGTATTCTAAGTTTCTTTAAATTTTAACATTGTAGGTTTTATATCAAAACTTTCTTCACCATACTTTTAAAAATTATTACTTGTAATAGTACTGCAATTGTTAGCTTTTGAGTAGCGTTTCCATTCTGCTTCAATAGGCAGAGAAAAATAGTAATGGAATGTTTTGGCATTAATTAAGACTACAATGCCTTACCCAGTTGAGTCAATCTCTCTTTTTTTTCACTTTCTTATTATCCTAAATTGTACTGTATATTCGTGCTCAATTTTCTTCATTTGTAAGACAAACTAATTGCTAACGTGTGGGAAGGCAGTAGAGTTTCTGAAGTGCTACCATTAATTGGGAGATTGTGGAAAAAAAACAAGACTGGGAGTTACTGGATGTCTAGAGAGTATCTGGTATCCCAGAGAAATGCAGACCAATGACCTCAACCTTTAACCAGTAGAGTTACGTACATGTCTGTTCAATATTGTCATTATGCATGGTAGGATTTGGGCATTTATGTGCTAAACAATGGAAGAGAGTGCATTAACAACAGGTTCTGTAGATACTTAATTGGAAATCTGGTAAACTATGAAAGCAAAATGAAAACACTTTCAAAACGGTGAGTGACAACAAAGAGGTCTTCTTTTATCTCAACAAGGGGGCTTTCAGTGCAGTAATGTGATAGGGTGGGGAAAGGGGAGTGGAGAGTTGGAAACCAGAGGGGAGGAAAGAGAAACATTTTTCCTAAACACTTTTTATTCAGCAAATATTTAGCACCTAAAGCAAACTGATTTTATGTTGAATCTTTGCTGAAAATAATGAAAAACAGTTGCAGCAACACATCATGAAGAAGCTGCAAGAAATTCAAACAGCATTCAGCAGAGGACATGGACTGAAAGCAGAGAATAACTGAAGAATGACTACTTGTGCTTCATAAACTATTCTAAAGCATTTGACTGTGAATTAGAACAAGCTATGGGTAACATTGTGAAGAATGGGATTTGCAGAATACTTATTTGTGCTCATGAGGAATCTGTATATAGACTAAAAGGCAGTTGGTAGAATAGAACAAGAGAATACCGAATGGTTTAAAATCAAAAGAGGTATGTGTCAGGATTGTATCCTTTCACCATATTTATTCAACCTGTATGCTGAGCAGGGTTACTATTGGTTGGAACTGACTCACGGCACTTAGCAACAACAACAACAGCATGATAAGCAAACAATTTGAGAAGCTGAATCATGAAGAACGTGGCACCAGGATTGGAGGAAGACTCTTTAGCAATTGGTAAAATGCAAATAACACAAGCTTGCTGGCTGGAAGCAAAGAGGACTTGAAGTTATTACTGATGAATATCAAAGACTATAGCCTTCAGTATGGATTGTACCTCCATGTAAGGAAAACAAAAATCCTCATAACTGGGTCAATAAATAACATGATGATAAATGGAGGAAAGATTGAAATTGTCAGACTTCATTTTGCTTGGATCCACAAACAACACTCGTGGAAAAGGCAGTCAAGAAATCAAAGGATGCATTGCATTAGGCAAATCTACTGAATGAAACCTCTTTGAAGTGTCAAAAAAGCAAAGGTATCAGTTTGAAGACTAAGGTGCACCATGACCTAAGCCATGGTATTTTCAATCACCTCAAAGGCATGCGTGGCACTTCAAAGTCATGTGTGGCTGCTCCTTGGTAACGCTTTACAGAGTCACCGTGAGTTGGAACAGATTGGATGAAAACAGCAACTTATGCATGTGAAAGTTGGACAATGAGTCAGAAAGACTGTAGGTGAATCAATACATTTGATTCATACAGCTGGCAAACAATATTGAAAGTACCACAAACTGCCAGATGAAACAAATTTGCATTGGAAGGACAGTCAGATTGTTCCTTAGAATTGAGGATGTCAAGGCTTCATCCAGGAAGGACCAGTTCCCAGAGAAGGCCATGCTTGATAAAGCGGAAGGTGGAAAGGAAGAAGACTGTCAACAAGATGGATTGACACCGTGGTAGCAACAAAAATCTAAAACAGAGCAACAATTGTGAGGCGGGTTCAGGACTGAGCAGCGTTTCATTTTGTTATGTTTGTATAGGTTGTCTATGAATCAGAACCAACTTGATGGCACCTAACAACAATAACAAAACTATCCAAAGGTGCCCTGATGGCTTAGTGGTTAGGCACTGCCCAGGATCTAGGGATGTAATAGTAAACAATTCTCTCTGAACTCACACTTGTTGTTGTTGTTGTTGTCAAGTCAGTTCTGACACATGACGATCCTATATAGGGTTTCAGAGGAGTGGCTGGTGAGCTTGAACTTTGCAGTTCAAACTGACCTTTCAGTCCAGCTCATTTACCTGCAGTGCCACACCAGGACTAACACTTAGGCTAATGGAATGTTGTTGTTGTTTTTGTTAAGTGCCATCAAGTCAATTGTGACTCATAGCGACCCTGTACAGGGTTTCTGAGGAGCAGCTGGTGGGTTTGAACCCTGACCTTCTGGTTCACAGTCCAGGGCTGATCCTACAGCACCATACCAGAAGGCTAGTGGAATACATGTATTTAAAGGCCTGTGGGAAAGCCAACAGGGTGAATAAGTAGAAAATATATTGAGTGAATATACTGTTGTTTGTTGTTAAGCGCTGTTGAGTCAGTTCTGACTCATAGCGACCATGTATATTGTTTCCAAGGAACAGCTGGTGGGTTTGAAGTGCCCACAGTGTGTTTCAAAGTCCATTCTTGGATCAACTATCAACACTCACTGACGCAGCAATCAAGAAATCAAACGATGTATTATTGCATTAGGCAAAACTGCTGCACAAGACCTTTTTAAAGTGTTGAAGAGCAAAGATGTCAGCTTGAGGACTAAGGTGCTTCTGCCCCAAACCATGGTATTTTCAATAACCTCATATGCATGCAAAAGCTGGACAGTGAATAAGGAAGACCATAGAAGAATAGATGCTTTTGAGTTATGGTGTTGTAGGAGAATATTGAAAGTCTCATGGTCTGTCAAAAGAACCAATAGATCCTTTTTGGAAGAAGTGCAGCCAGAGCGCTCCTTGGAGACCAAGATGGCCAAACTTCGTCTCTCATACTTCGGACATATTGTCAGGAGGGACCAGTCTCTAGAGGAGGATATCATGTTTGGTAAGGTGGAGGGTCAGAGAAAAAGAGCAAGACCCTCAACGAGATGGATTGGCTAAGTGGCAGCATCGATGGACTCAAGAGTGGCAATAGTAGTGAGGTTTGCCTAGGATTGGGCAGTGTTTCAATTGTGGTGCATAAGGTCATTGTGGTGCATAAGGTCGTTATGGGTCAGTACAGACTCGATAGTACCTAACAACAGCAACAAACCATGGTATTTTCAACAACCTCATATGCATGCAAAAGATGGACAATGAACATGGAAGACCATAGCAGAAATGATGCTTTTGAGTTACAGTGCTGGAGAATACTGAAAGTGCCATGGGCTGCCAAAAGAACCAACAGATCTGTGTTGGAAGAAGTGCAGCCAGAGTGTTCCTTGGAGGCCAGGATGGGGAAACTTAGTCTCTCATACTTCGTACATATTGTCAGGAGGGACTCGTCTCTGGAAAAAGATACCATGTTTGTTAAGGTGGAGTGTCAGAGAAAAAGAGAAAGACACCCAGCGAGATGGACTGGCAAAATGGCAGCATCAAAGGGCTCAAGTAGTGTTTCGTTCTGCTGTGCATAAGGTCACTATGAGCCGGTACTGACTCGATGGCACCTAACAACAACAACAATCCTTTGTTTCAATATGGTTTGGCACTGAAGTGTTTCACTTAAATGACAAATCAGAAATTAATAAGAGTGTTCTCAAATAACAAAGTTATTGATTACAGTGGCACTGTGGGAGAAAGCACTAGATCACAAGGTTGGTTTGAACCACCAGGTAGGCGGTTCAAACACACCAGCCGCCCCTTGGGGGTCACTGAGACGAAACTGACTCGATGGCACTTAACAAAAACATAAACACATGAAACGGCTAATCAAATACATCTGAAAATAGCATTTCTCTGAGGTGGAAATTACCAAGGCCCTAAAATTATTATAATTGTTGTTGTTGTTGTTATGTGTCGTGGAGTCGGTTCTGACTCATAGCGACCCTGTACAGGGTTTCCGAGGCTGTAAATCTTTACGGGAGCAGAAAGCCTCATCTTTCTCCCGCGGAATAGCTGGTAGTTTCGAACTGCTGACCTTGTGGCTCGCAGCCCGATTCGTAACCACTACACTACCAGAGAAATTATAAAATAACATTGCTATCATTGAAATTTTTTTGTAAAACTGCAATTTCGGGTATTTGCTTATTGGGGTACAAGACTGAAGGATAATGGCAGAGCCCTGTCCCTAAGCATTTGTATTTTATCAGATTTTTATCCTTTATTTGGAAAGTGTGGCGGTGTGGTAACGGTTCAAACCCACCAGGCTCTCCCTGGGAGAAAGACGAGGCTGTCTGCCTTAGTGAAGAGTCTAGGAAGCCCTATAGGATAGCTAGGAGTGGCTACAAGTTTATTTTGGTTGGATTTCCATGGCTTTTAGGAGCAGAGCACCAACTCCACCTCCTCCCTCCCTCTCCTTGGGGGCGGTTGCCGCCAGCGCAGTTGACAGGGGCGGGGCTAAGGCATCAGAGGAGATTTCCGGATAAATGTAACCGAATGGGCGGGGTCTGTACGGGGACGCCCTAGAATCCGGAACCTTGACGCAGTAGTCCTCGGAGGATGTCGGAATACGCCTGCGTGGGGGCCGGCTCGCCAGCGTGCGTGTGACGTCACGCACGTAACTACGCGCCAGTCTAACGTTTCCAGCTTTTCTTTCTAAAAGCGCGGGTGAGTAAATATTTCAGGGGCTTTGGAGTTTGTTTCGTGGATGCGAGGTGAGCCAGGGTCTGAACTGAAATTATGTAGAAATTGATTTCGTTTTAAGTATTACGAAGAAACCCTTCTTACGAGTCTTCATCATGAGCTGCTGCTTATGTTGACTCTTGTTTGGCTCCTGTGAAGGAGCTGACATGAGTAAGTCATGTCACTTTAGTCCCTGTCGTCACGGAGCTAAACTGCAGTTGGGAAGGAGATGTGCACACATTAAGATTAAATATTGACACTAATGAGACTTGAGAACTAAGATTCAAGTGCAACGCACAAGTTCACATACAGTTGATGAGTTGTTTCTTTCAATTACTTTAGAGGGATGGAGGGAGGCGGTAACATACTCCCACATAATTTGAAGTAATAAGTTTCTGGTGCACACTTTTGGAACACCCTATTACAACTGCAAAGGAAGGTTTGAAAAGCCAAAAGGTTTAAACCCTCCCCCTCGTCACCCATGGCTTTCTCGTTTTAAAGCAGAGGGCATTTCTTAGTGTAATGTTCAGACATCTTAAAATAATGCTTTTGTAGTTACTTCTTTAAAGACAAAAGCCAAACAGAAAATGATTATTTTTAATGCCTTCGTTGAATTCACCTATTGGTCCTGGTAAATACCAAATAACTCCTTCACACACACCACTCCCCAAGTTATAACTAAAAGCAAAAACAAAACTAGGTTGTTTAAAGCATATTACCACATTTTGAGTAAAACACTGTCTTTGTGTCTTCCTCAAGAACTAAACTTCCCTAGCTGAATTTGATTTGGACGACACTCAAGCAAAAGTGATATGCCACTTGAATGAATAAAGGAAGTCAATGGGGTTCCTAAAGTTCAGCTGCTGAGTCAATTTCACAAAGTACATTTCAAGTCCTTACAGCCAGGTGCTGATTATAGCAAGACATAGATCCAGGTAAGAATTTCCATAATTGAGAAAGTTCTTTCCTTCCATATAATGAATGCTAATTTTTGTGGTGAATTTTCTCTACTGGGAGCTGTTTTACCTGTGTCACAACATTTGATGCTGAATATGTTGATGATCTGTAATTCTTAATTACTGAGCATTTATTTAGCAACATAGATTGAAAATTTTTTTAAACTATTGTCAAGGAGCTCTGGTAGCGGAGTGGCTACGAATCAGGCTGCGAACCTCAAGGTCAGGAGTTCGAACTACCAGCTGTTCCGCGGGAGAAAGATGAGGTTTTCTGCTCCGGTAAAGATTTACAGCCTTGGAAACCGTGTACAGGGTTGCTATGAGTCAGAACTAACTCCACGGCATATTATAACAACAACAACAACAATTGTGAATTGGGTGATGGTTTACTGACCAGAACAGTTTTCCATTCAGTAAAACAATTCTTACACCTTTTGTTTCCTGTCTGCAATCCCCACAGTGTAACATCACATCCCAGGTATTCCCATTCTGTGTTCTCCAGTAAATGTTGCCCTTTTTGATCTCAAATGGTTGATTATTCTAAGGTGTGCTTACTTCCCTAGTGTTATTGTTCCCCCTTATATAGCAGGGGTGTTGTTGTTGTTGGTAAGTGCCATCCAGTCGGTTCCGACCCATGGCGACCCTGTATAGGGTTTCTGAGGAGCAGCTGGTGAGCTTGAACCACTCACCTTGCAGTTCAAATGGCTTTGCAGTCTGGTGCATTAACCCATAGTGCCACATAGTGGAGTACGGAACCATTTTTTCTGCCAAAATTTATAACATTATTCCTGAGCCATACAAAATCATCAACTTAAAAATTAGCTTGCTATGTTTGGACAAACATTTACCATATAAGAATTGATGCCTTTGAGTTAGGGCGTTGGAGGAGAATATTGAAAGTGCTATGGGATGCCAAAAGAACCAATAGATCTGTGTTGGAAGAAGCGCAGCCAGTGTGCTCCTTGGAGGCCAAGATGGCCAAACTTCGTCTCTCGTACTTCAGACATATTGTCAGGAGGGAGCAGTCACTGGAGAAGGATATCACATTTGCTAAGGTGGAGGGTCAGAGAAAAAGAGGAAGACCCACAATGAGATGGATTGGCAAAGTGGCAGCATCAGTGGGCTAAAGCGTGGCAACAATTGTGAGATTGGCCCAGGACCGGACAGTGTTTTGTTCTGTTGTGCGTAGGATTGGTGTGAGTCTGTAAGGACTCAATGGCACCTAAAAACAACAACAGTGTGGAGTCCTGTCATGGCGCTGTGGGTTAATGCACCAAAGTGCAAAGTTGGTTGGAAGTGCAAGGTTGGCAGTTCAAGCTCACCAGTTGCTCCTTGGAAACCCTATACAGGGTTGCTATGGGTTGGAACCAACTTGATGGCACAAACCAATATCCAGTGACATTTTACAGGCTTTAATTAAATAGTGGTTAGGATGTAAAAGAATGGGGTAGGAAGGTTCATCATGGTGTTGGCTTCCCTCAGACCTCTATCCTAGGGTAAGTTGATGCAGGAAATCTCATCCATACATGGAAGGTTCCTAGTTTCCATTGCAAATGAAAGGGCTATGCCCCCAGGGTTCTTAGGTTTTAACACCTCAGAGTGCCTGGGAGCTGGGAAAAGGAGTAAAAGGAAGGTCTTGTTCACCTGCACCTAGCCTGGTCATCTTGATTCCAAGCTTGGTTTAAATTTGAGCAACATGGGTCCTGTGAGCACATGACCTGAAAGAACACTAGCTTTCAGGTTGTTTAGGTCAGCATAAATCGTATGTAGTCATAGAGACAGAGAAAGTTCCTGTAGATTCAGAACAAGGAGGAAGGCTTCCCTGACAAGGAGAATGGATGGGGGAGAGAAAGACACAGTCCCCATCTCTTTATCAGAGGCTGCTTGGAGCCTAAGGCCTCAGTGTGGCAGTCATAAAGCAGAACACTCTTCTAACCCATACGTCTGATGGGTCATTGGAGGTTTTCCAGGGTAATGTCCAGGGCCCAGTGGATTTATGGGTCTGGAAGTTTGGTCTAAAGGATAGAGTCAGCACAAGTTAGTGTGAATAATAGACTGAGATGGTCAGGGAAATAGAGGAAATCAGGAGGGCACAGGGTCTTGGATAGGTAGGGAATAAAAGTTTAAAGGAACGATTAACATCAACAGAGATTGCTATCTGCTAGGCACTTTCTTAAGTGCCCTCGTTGTTGTTAAGTGCCTTCAAGTTGGTTCCGACTCAGCTACTTGTATAGGGTTTCTGAGGAGCGACTGGTGGGTTTGAACTGCTGACCTTGCTGTGTAAACTGACCTTGCACTCCAGTGTTTATCGTACAGCACCACGTCAGGACTCCTAAGCGCCCTTAGATATGTTTGTGTTGTTTTTTTTTTTTAGTCCTCATAAGAACCCCATAAAGCCAAAGCAAACCATTGCCCTCAAGTCTATCCTGACTCACAGAAACCCTATAGGACAAAGCAGAACTTCCCACAGAGTGGCTGGTGGGTTCAGGTAACTTATCTTTCAGTTAGTAGTCAAGTACTTAAAGTACTTCGCCACCAGGGCTCTTCGGAACCCTATACCAAAGACACACAAAACCCAAAAACTTAAGTCTAGCTTTGAGTTCATTCCAACTCCTAGTGACCCTCTATGGGATTTCTAGGACTCCTGGTGTGGCACTCTAGGATCAGCACTGGACTGGGAACCACAGGGATGGCAGTTCAACCCCACCAGCTGTTCCCTGTAACCCTATACAAACTCACTATGAGTCGAAACTGACTCTACAGCACTAAGCATGTAATTTCCAAGATACTAAATCTTTATAGAAGTGGACAGCCTCATCTTTCTCCCTCGGAGCAGTTGGAGGAGGAAACCTATGAGTTGATATTACGCCCTTGTTAGCTAGAAGTGGCTGGGCTGTGGTTTGTGCTCCCATAGGCTTTACCACTATTCACAGCTTTATATTTCTGTCAGGGGCTAGCTCTCAGCTCAAGAAAGCACCTAGTGGATATAGCAACCAAAAAGTTATTGATCACTTGGCAAGGTGAGTTTTGCAGGAACCATTAGAAACAAATCCCTCTTTCAGGATTGAGGATCGAATGAATGTTAGGTGAAAAAATTGAGGCACAAAATATCTTTCCAGAAACCAGCTCAGTGGCAATTAATAGCAACACACATTCAACAAATGCTGTTTATTGTGGTAAAGATAATGGTGATAACGTCAATAATAGTGTTTTGTACAATAATTTGCGTCACCCCTAAGTTTTTCAGGGTGAAAGTAATGTACCCTGGCTCCATGAAGCAGAGGCAGAAGTTTTATGCAAGTAGTGAAGCTCAAGTTTTAAAGACTCTTCGCTTGTATAGACCCTCCGAGGTCTTACAAATGAGTTTACATATTCATATGTATAATAGGTATAGTGTGATTGCGGTGCTGTGGGTTAATGCACTGGACTGCAAGGTTAGTTTGAGCCACAAGGTCCGTGGTTCAAACCCACCAGCTGCTCTTTGGAAACCCTATACAAGACTCCGAGTTGGAACCAATTCAATGTCATTTAACAACAACAATGAATAATAAATAATTTGGCTGATATCTGTTCCTGTTCTTGTCCCTGGGTCCTGAGAGGTAACCTCTAGACCCTGAGGTTTCCTGAATGATTGGAGACTTTATTATTAATGATGGACCTTGAGACCACCACTGATAGTCTGTATTAATGAGGTCTCTCATGGTCGGTCTATGGGTAGTTTATGTTGATGAGATGACTCATTAGAGGGAGGAGGCTAGAGATTGGGTTCACCCAAATGATAGTCCACCGTGCTCTTGTCTGGTTCACTTATTCTTGTGTTAATACCGAGTTTAAGAATCACTTCCTCCAAGACATTTTTGCTGATTATTTCTCCTCTTTGGTATTTGGTTAGGAATGCTTCTATTTTTATATTATATTTTATATTGTATAAACACCATCTTCTCAAGTGGTGTTTACTATATTTTATTATAGCTTTCTATTTTTGTAACCAACACAATAGAAAAGAGTGGTTGGTGTTTCTGTTGTTGTTGTGTTGTGAAGTGCAGTCAAGTCGGTTCCAACCCACAGCGACCCTGTAAATAGGGTTTCTGTTGGAGCAGCTGGTGAGTTTGAACCATCGACCTTGCAGTTCAAAGCTACCATGAGGTCAAATAGTTATCCTACAGTGCCACACCAAGACTTCAGAAAGAGCATTGCTTCTTTAAATTTTTTTTAAAAAATTAGACAATTTGCAAATTATAAAACTCTTCTTGCCCCCTCCCCCCGAGTTCAGGTCAAGGGCAGCCAAATAAGACAAAATCTAAGGAGGGAGATAACTTCAAGGGCAGATGCTCTCCTGAGGCAAATGGCAAATGCCAATGGGCACCTGAAAGAAAAATTCATTCAACATTTTTAATGAACTGGCAAAGAATGGACTAGTGAAAATCAGCCTCTGGGAGTGGCGGCAGGAGAGGAACACAGGAGGGGAAGGCACAGGTTAAGGCCAAGGGGCCAGGAGCACGGCAGTGACTGCAAGAAAGGCCCAGATTAAATTGATATATAAAGGACAGAGATAATATGTTGTTGTTATTAGGTGCCATTGAGTTGATACCGACTCATAGCGACCCTATGCACAACAGAGTGAAACCAGTCTTAGGCCAATCTCACACGCTTGAGCCCACTGATGCTGTCTTTTTGCCAGTCCATCTCTCTGGGGGTCTTCCTGTTTTTCTCTGACCCTCCACCTTAACAAACATGATTATCTGCTATAGCGACTGGCCCCTCCTGACAATATGTCTGAAGTATGAGAGACGAAGTTTGGCCATCTTGGCCTCCAAGGAGCACTCTGGCTGTACTTCTTCCAATACAGGTCTGTTGGTTCTTTGGGCAGACCATGGCACTTTCAGTATTCTACAACAACACCATAACTCAAAAGCATCAATTCTCCTACGTACAGTCTTCCTTATTCACTGTCCAGCGTTCGCATGCATATGAGATTATTGAAAATACCATGGCTTGGGTCAGGTGTATCTTAGTCCTCAAGCTGACATCTTTGCTCTTCAACACTTTAAAAAGGTCTTGTGCAGCCGATTTGCCTTGTGCAATATGTCGTCTAATTTCTTGACTTGCTTCCATTAGTGTTCATAGTTCATCCAAGAAGAAAGTCCTTGACAACTTCTATTTTGACCATATTTTAAAAAAGAATTATGCAAAACAATATAACCATGAGACATAGTAAAAGATATTTCCAAGTTTCAATCCTACTAGATTAAATACCCATTTAGACATCAAGTTCTTTAAAAACCATTTAAATATGTTGAATGTAAAACTGATGCTCTGCCCTGTAAACTTTTACCTTTCACTCGATCCACAATAAGAACTTAAAAAAAACAAAACAAAACCACAAAAAACCATTTAAATAATAAATTCACTTATAGCTAAAAGGATTTCTAATAATACCCTTGAACAGCATAGGGTTGAAAATCCCATTTATACCTGGAATTTCTTCCTATTGCTATGGAGGTGCACTCAAGTTTGACACTAATCATTTCTTGGCAACATACTTGGCAACACTCACAAAGGAATAAGACAAAAAACTGTGTATGAATGGGAGTGGTGTGGCCTGTGAACGTTTATCAGCAGCGCTGACAGAGCTTTACAACACTGGCTGGACAGAGACAAATCTGCCTGTGGACTCACTGTGGCAAAGCTGTCCTAACTGGGACTAGGCCCTGAACACTCTCTAATCCTGTTTTGCAAGCCGATAGCTTCCCTAGTAAACCCCGTAGCTGTGTATATTGCCTTGAGTTTAGTGTGGCAATTGCCGAGGATTATTGAACCCAATAGAGAAGCAGAGTGTTGTGGGAGGGGTGACTGGGTCATTTTGGGGCCGTGTGAGAAGCAGAGCTACAGTTAAAAGGTACTTGTGACTTAGCCTGTTTCTTTGTCCATCATGTCATTTTGTAGTTTTGAGATTATCATTTTGTAATGTTTCTTTTTTTTTTTTAATTAGATTTTCATTTCTTTCTAGGGACAAACTTCTTTTTTCTCCTTTCTTTAGTAGAGGGCGGCATTACAAGTTAAAATGACAGTAGGAAAAGGTGATCTACTGTAACATGATCTGTGGAAGTTCTTAGCCAATAGTATTGTTTAAGAAATTAAATTTTAAATCTAAAATATCTTCGGTTGATTATATGCCATGGAGTCAGTTCCGGCTTGTGGTGGTGGTTATGTGCCGTGGAGTCGGTTCCGACTCATCGCGATCCTGAGTATTGTTTCTGAGGCTGTAAATCTTTATGGGAGCAGAAAGCCTCATCTTTCTCCTGCCAAACAGTTGGTATTTTCGAATTGCTGTACTTGAGATCAACAGCCTGACTAACCACTACATTACTAGAGCTCCTTAAAATGTCTTTAGGCCCTCTGATTTTGTATAGAAAACCTAATTCAGCTCTGGTAGTGGTTACGAATCAGGCTATGAACCTCAAGGGCAGCAGTTCAAAACTACCTGCTGTCTGTGGGAGAAAGATGAGGCTTTCTGCTCCCGTAAAGATTTACAGCCTCGGAAACCCTGTACTGGGTTGCCACCAGTTGGAACTGACTCCACGGCACATAACCACCACGACCATCAATTCAGCACTATTTCATGTTTTAAAAAAATAGTTGAACACTGTACCTTTTATTGAAATATAAAATTTTGCCTTAAAAAAATTCTAAATTTTCCTTGTATTTTATAATTCTAACACACTCTTTTGACTCTTCTGTTTATTGACTCTCTCATTTCAGGGAAAATTTTCACTTATCTCTTCCATAATTTACCATGAAAATGGAACAGCTGTTTTGAAAATTGAACTATAAGGTACATATTATGACTGGACTACATTTCTGTGTAGACTCTTGTTTGTAATCTGTAAATGGAAAATTCATATAGACTCAGATGTTGGTGTTGTGCTTAGGCGCCATCAAGTTGTAGTGATCCTGTGCCCAACAGAATGAAGGAAACACTGCCTGGTCCTGTGCCGTCCTCACAATTATTACTACTGCTACTGTGCCAATCTATCTTGGTGGCGGGGGCGTGGGGGTTGCAGTAGAGTCTTCCTCTTTTTCGCTGGCCCTGCACTTTGCCAAGCATGATATCATTTTGTAGGGTCTCTTCTTCCGCACTGTAGTTCAAACGCATTGATTCTTCTATGATCTTCTGTATTCATTGTCCAACTTACACGTGCACGTGAGGTGACTGAAAATTCTATGGCTTGGGTCAGGTTCGCCTTAAGGAGTCCTCAAACCGCTATCTTTGTTCTTGAACACTTTAAAGAGGCCTTGTGCAGCTGATTTGCCTAATGCAGTATGTCATTGAGGTTTTGACTGAGTGTTGATAGTGCAGCCAATCAAATGACAACTGCAATCTTTTCTCCATTCATCATGATGTTATTTACTGGTGCAGATGTGCATAATTTCATTTTCTTTACATTGAGGTACTGTCTATAGTGAAGGATGTAGTGTTTGCTCTTCAGCAAATATTTTCAACTCTTTCTGTTTCCAGCAAGCAAGGCTGTGTCACCTGCGTATCACAGTTGTTAATGAGCTTTCATCCAATCCTGATGTCACATGCTTCATCTAATCCAACGTCGTCTTATTTGCTCAGCATACAGATTGAATAAGTGTGGTAAAAGAACATAACCCTGGCACACATCTTTCCTGGTTTCATCTTCCAGCACAGTATCTGATGATCTCCTGCTATTCATAAAGGTTTCCAGTGAAAAACAATTCCAAAGTAGCTCACCTCTCCTTATTCCTAGTCTGTCTTAGTCTGGAAGCTCTACTGAAACCTGTCCGCCATCACGACCCTGCTAGTATATAATATACTGGTGACACGGTTCCCGGAATCACACCACCAGGCATGCCTCCACAGCACGACAAACTGCCGGATGAGTGGGGTGCTCCTGTGTACAGATATGTAGTAAATAGACAGTCGAGTAGTGCAGAGCCCTGAAGCATTGGGCTGCTTAATTGCAAAGTCCTGCTTCAAACCTACCAGCACCTCCACAGACGAACTATGAGGCTGTGTGTTCCTGTGAAGAGTTTTAGGCTCAGCAACCCCGAGCAGTAGTTCTTCTTTGTCTTACAGGGCTACTGAGTCCACATTGACTGGTTAGCAGTGGGTTTGAGAGCAGTACAGAATCCCGTAGAATGAAAAGTTAGTGTTGTCCTCCCTTAAAAATGTTTTTCGCAATAGTATTTTAGTATCTGTCTTTCATCCAGCCTTCCACCCCCTCATTGCTTGTCTTCTACTTCACATGCCTCCTTACTTCTAATTTTACTGATGTGACGTAGACTCAATATATCACTTCCTACATGTCAGTCTGTAATTCCCTCTCCCTTGCTGTTAAGTGCTGCGGAGTTCTGACTCATAGAGACCCTGGAGATTTTATGATTTTGAGTTTTGTTCCACATTTTCCTCCCACTCCACCCATGACTTTGTATTGTGATCCCAGTTAGAGTGGTCAGTAATGGGAGCTGGGTACCAACTAGTTCTGGTCTCAGGGTAGTGGAGGCTGAGTTTCATGTGGTCTGATAGTCCTCTATGTAACTTAACAGCAACAATAGTCCTGTGGACTAATTGTTTCCTTGCGTCTTGATTTTCTTCACTTTTCTTTGCTCCAGTTGAGGAGAGACCAATAGTTGAATCTTTTATGACTATTCACAAGCTTTTTTTTAGACTCTAGTTGCTACTCAACAAAAATAGGCTATAGAACATTCTTTGTGAACTAAATTGTGCCAGTGAACCTTGAGGTGTCTCTGAGAGGGTCCTGTTTTCCTTTTTTTGTACAAAGGTAAGTCAAAAGGGATTGCTAGTAGGGTTATAGTTCATACACGCATGAGTTTTTTCCAAACAAAACAGTCTTGTGTAGTTAGGGTACCTTAAAAAAATAGCTAATCAAAACAGTGGCTTCCAAAGGAATTGGCTAGGCCAATGAACTTCACAAGACAGAGGTCAGCTAAGGAGGTTCCGCTGTTGATGAGTAGTTAGCTCCCTATGTGTTTTTGGTGACATCAAAATAGTTCTTCCATGAACATACTTGTACATGCTTTTGGTAGATGTATGCATTCATGTTGAGCAAACATGGTAGTGGTGAACTTGCTGTGTCATAGGATATATATATGTTTACCTTTGGTTTCTATTGACAGATGCTTTTCTAACTTGGTTGTACCAATTTGTATTCCCACAAGCAGAGGGTTTGGATTGTTCTGCTTGGTTGTCAACGTCTCATATTTTCTCTTTCTCGTTTGTGTTACCATTGGCAGTGTGACTCCAGTTGATGGTGAAAGCACTTAGCTAATGTCCTTCATCTGCTAAGAGTCTCCAGGAAGCCTGTGGCAAGCGCCATACTTGATAGTCAGCTATTGAAAGCTTCCTCTCTTGGATGCCCATTGTTGCCACTGGTACTCATTGTTGTATGGGAAGTCCTAGTCGGGACAATAAATAAGGAATAAGGACCGGAAAGGAATTAGTAAAACTGTCATTATTCAGTATTCGTAGATGTTAAGACTACGTATGTACAATATTTAAAATATTCTATGGAAAAAAAACACAGCATTTAATAATTAATTTAATGAGGTTTTTGGATAAAAAGGTCAAGATACAAATTTATATGCCAGCAACAGCCAAATGATTTTGATTGCCACTGCATGGACTTTATAGCTCAGTTATGGGCAAGTGATATTTTACTAATCCTCAGGTTTCTAGTCCATGAGTATAGTAGTGTAAACCAAAATCAAACATACTGCCATCAAGTCAGTTCAAACTTACAGCAACCCGATAGGACAGAGTAGAACAGGCCCATAAGGTGTCCATGACCAGTCTTTACAGGAGCAGACTGCCTTGTCCTTCCTCCATGGAATGGATGGTGGGTTCCGACTGCCAACCTCTCATTTAGCAGTCCTGTGCTTAATCCACTGTACCACTTAGTATAAATCCCTATTCATTCATGAATGTGTCTTCCAGCTTTTATTGTTCCTGTTTTGCATTTATATTGTTGATTCATTTCAGAGTCTTTTGTGCTCTTTGATGCAATTTTGAATGAGTTTGTTATGTTTCCAATTTCCAGTTGTTGCTAGAATGTAGAAATACAATTGCGTTTTGTTTGTTGAACTTGAGTTCTGCATCCTTGCTTAACTTTCTACTAGTTTTAGTGTGGTGCTGTGGGTTAATGCGCTGGACTCTGAGGTCAGTTTGAACCACAAGGCCGACAATTCAAGCTCACCAGCCGCTCCTCGGAAACCTTATTACAGGGTGCCTATGAGTTGGAACTGACTCTAAGGCAGTTAACAACAACAACATAAACCATTATGCCATATACCAATCAAGATAGTTTTCTTCTTTCTCTCCAATATAAGCCTTTTGGGTTTCTTTAGTCACTGCACTGCGTAACTCTTTGGTACTATGTTGAATCATATTTTTAATAACTGCCATTAGAATTTCCCATCTAAAATTTGTTAAGCAATGTCTGTGAGTACTCACAATTTGTTTTGTAAATTTAGATTTTTTCCCAATTTCCTTAAGGGGTGAAATTGTTGTAGTGCTGGGAATTTCAGTTTAAGGAAGAAAACTGTGTTTTTGCAAAGCATGACTTAATAGACAGTGTTTGTTGATTATTAATAGTTTCTTTACAACCTAATTATTTCATGAAAATTGTCTCTAGACAAATGGGATCATATCCCCCAACAACCGTGTTAGAGAATATAGAACACAGCGTGCTATAACTTAGCTCTCTGTAACTTCACAGTGAAAATTTCTAGAGGAATAAGGAATGAACCTAGGGTAGCTGAAGATTACTAAAATTGAAATTCAGCAAAAATGAGTTTTATAGGGGTGATCTGATAATGTACTTTTAAACTGAATGATTAGTAGTGTAACATTTGTGGTTATTTGCTGTTGTTATGTGCTGTCGAATCAGTTCTGACTCATAGCGATGCTGTATAGAGTTTCTGAGGATCGAGAGGCTGGTGAGTTTGAACTGTAGACCTTGCTGTTCAAGCCCACCTTGAGGTCTAGTGCTTATCCTACAGCGCCAGTAATAGAACAATTGATGATGGTCATTATGTGTCATTAATGGGATATTTAAATAAATTCATGTAATAATACTATTCTATTAAAATTGTTTTAGTTTTGGTTTTAATGGTTAGTAGCATTCTGTACATTATTTTGGCACTACTTAAAGTATTAAAATAAACGAAAAGTGAATTGTAGATATTTTAATTATTAGTCCTTATTGTTGTTGTGAAGTGCTGTCAAGTTGGTTCCAACCCATAACGGCCCTGTATAGGGTTTCTAAGGAATGACTGGTGAACTTGAATCGCCAATCTTATAGTTCAAAGTGACATTGCAGTCCGGTGCCTTCACCCACAGCACCAGTTAGTTACATGTAAAGTAGCTATAGTTTTTTAGAATATAGTTGTTATCTAGTGTGTGTATTGGAAAACTAACAAATGTTTTTCTCTGTGGGTGTGTGTTTCTCTCTAGAAAAAGAAAATTCAAATTCAGAAGCCAACACCATCAATGTATTATTTTTCTGAAAGCTAGCAAAGGATTGTGCAGACGTTTTCTATCGGGGTAAACTCTTGTTACGTTATTTGATTGCTTTGGAAGTAGATCTAAAGTTATATTGATGCTGTTGATGACTCACAGAGTTCCAGATCTGTTAAGAAAGATAATTAAAAAGCAAAATATTTAAAATTGCAACAGTCTTAAGAGGTCATGAAAACTGCATTAACATAAAAAAACCAATAGTTTTTTTCTTTCACTCAATTTTAACGTAAATTTAAGAAATTCTGTAGGATTTCTTACAGACATAGAAGAACATGAGCCCCTCTAGAGCATGAGTGGCCAGCAGAACTGTTTATCCTCGTGTAGATGTCCTGTGTCTACTCTGACCACTTAGGTGGCCGCTAGTCAGGCATGGCTCTTAGGGACTTCAAATGTGCCGGAACAACTGAATTTTTAATTTAATTTTAATTAATTTAAATTTATAGCTATGTGTGGCTAGTCAGTGGTTTGAACTCAGCCAACAACCCTGCGAAAGAAAGATCTGGCATTCTGCCTGCATAAAGATTACGGCCTAGGTATGTAATCCGATGGGGTCAATGTGAGCGGAAATTGACTTGATGACAGTATTACGTGTATCTGTCAGGTTTTAGAGTCCTGGTGTGGCGCTTTAGAATAGGCACTGCATTGCTATCTGCAAAA
This sequence comes from Chrysochloris asiatica, assembly GCF_000296735.1. Lineage (NCBI taxonomy): Eukaryota > Metazoa > Chordata > Mammalia > Afrosoricida > Chrysochloridae > Chrysochloris > Chrysochloris asiatica. The sequence goes on along the minus strand of NW_006408550.1, from coordinate 22,243,954 downwards.
TCGGCGGTGGAAACTCACCAGCTGCTTCTCAGAAGTCCTATACAGGGTTGCTATGAGTTGGAACTGACTTAACAACATGTCATTTTCCTGTGTATTCATATACACACACAAAATTTCATCATTATACTCAAGATAATTTTATAAATGCTTTTTATAACCAAATATCCAGTCACAGTTTTGATTTTGTCAATTATCTCAAGTTATATTCTACTTGTTTTCTTGTCTGGAGGGAAAGTGAGGCATGAAAATCCGTGTGGAGGCTTTACAGTGATTCGAGAGTTCTGCTGGTGTGTATAATGGCCCTGACGAAAGCGGCTGGCCTTTGCATTGACCTGGCTCACTGTGCTGTGTGTTTCCTGGGCTGGGGCACACTATGACACTGGAGGCAACGCTGCCGTGCTTGTCTGCAAGGAATGCCTGTGCTTCCGGCCCTGCGTTTCAATTTATAAACAATGCCGAACACTCATTTTCCCCACTTTTCCTATGCTAAGTGAAATTTGAGTGAAAATGTCTGTTGTTGGGTGCTGTATGTTTCATACAGTTTTGCTAAGGAGCGCTGGTGGCATTGTGTAGCGTATGTGTCCAATGTGCACTTAACACTGAACTTTATTACAAGGGAACTTAAACCACCACTTCAGGAGGAAAAGCCTCACCAACACCGTCTGACTAATTTTCTTGCCCTAAAGGTCTATGCTTTTGGAGCATTTAATCCTGTATCTTAAATTATTTAAAGAAACTTTATGGCAAATTGCTGAGATAGCACAAAATAGATGTTATAGTGAAATGTTTATCCAAAATGTAAATCACAAAATCCTCTTTTGTTGCTGTTGTATTAATCAAATAAGTGTGTAACAATGTATTATTGTATTTTTGACCTGATTTTCTCAGATCAAAATCTTTATAGCTCTTAACTTCTCTTAATAAAGCAAGCCTAAATATCGTATTGCAGACCTTTACAAATTTTTTCCCTCAGTATATCAGCTGATAAAGGAGTTCTGGTATAGCATTGTGGGTTAATGTGCTGGACTGCAAGGTCTGTTTGAACCACAAGGTCAGCAGTTCAACCTCACCAGCTGCTCCTTGAAAACCCTATACAGGGTTGCTATGAGTCGGAACCTGTTCCATGATACTTAACAACAACAAAGTTCTAAAAACCAGTATAAAACCAAACCCTTTACCACTGAGTCGATTATGACTCCTAGCACCCTATAGAACTTAGTCTAACGGCCCTATAAAGTTTCCCAGGCTGTAAATTTATATGGAAGTCGATGGTCACATCATTCTCTTGTGAAGCAGCTGGTGGCTTTGAACCGCCTACCTTGAAGGCTAACAACCCACCACTTAACCCACTGTGCCACCAGGCTTTCTAAACAGTGCTTTGTTTTTGCTAAGAGTCGTTGAGTTGGTTCTGACTCATAGTGACCCTGTATAGAGTTTCTAAGGAGCAGCTGGTGGGTTTGAATCACTGACCTTGCAGTTAGCAGTGCAGTGTTGACCATACAGCGCCACACACAGTGCCGTGGAGGAAATAAATCAGTAGATGAGAGACCAGGTGTGATGATGAGAAGAAGGGGGAAGATATGTTTTTAATCTTATGGTAAGGTGACATTTCAACATTGACATTAGGAAGTGATGACTACTGGGAGAAGGTGCACCAGCAGTAAGCAGCACAGAGACACTTGTTCCCAGCACAACGGGGGGGACAGAGGGTCTAGACCCTGGGGGAGAGCATGCCAGCTGGCAGCCGAGGTGCTGGTGGCTGTGGAGCGGGGTTGGAAGTAGTCATGGATGTAGGGCAGGGCGGCTTGTTCCGTAAATGAGTGGGAATGTCTGAGGCTCTAAGCACTTAACAACAACAACAGTTCAGGTTCTTAACGAGCCGTGGTGATGCTGTAGAATGAACACTGGACTGCTAACCATAAAGCCAGACAGAGGTGCAAACCCACCAGCCACTCCATGGGAGAAAAATGAGTGCGCAACTGACTGTCTCAGAACCTGTCTGTAGGGTCATTATGAGTCAGAAGCCACTTGATGGCCTTGGGTTTGTTTTGTTCTGGTTTCAGGTTCATTGTCAGGATTAGCGAGAAAACATAGAGATACTCTCTAAGGACGTGTGTGGAGACTGAGTATTACGACTTTTGTTGTTTTTGTGATTAGTATAGTCCCGCTCTGGTAGCGTAGTGGTTACGAATCGGGCTGCGAACCTTAAGGTCAGCGGTTCGAAACTACCAGCTGCTCTGCGGGAGAAAGATGAGGCTTTCTACTCCCGTAAAGATTTACACCTTCGGAAACCCTATACAGGGTCGCTATGGGTCGGAACCGACTCGATGGCACATAACAACAACAACATAGTCCCACTGAGGGGAAGAGCTGGGGGAAGAAAGGATATCTGGACCTGAACTCATGACTTGAGCTTCCAATCCCTACTTTATTTCATATTAATTATTGAGTGACCATTGAATCTCTCCAATTTTGTCATATGCAAAGTGAGGATGTTGGATTAGCAGCAAATTCCATATATTCTTGCCATACTTTGTTTACAGACATTGTGATAATTTATCAGTAATTTGGTGCACTTGATTTTTGCAAAACTATCTTTTAAGTCTAGAATCAAGATCTATTATAGGAAACTCTCAAAACACTTTTTTTCTTGTAGGATATTTTGTGGCTGTACTGCTAAACTTAAACTATCTTGTTTGCTAAAGTTTTGTTGTTGTTAAGTACCATCATGTTGGTTCTGACTCACGGTGATTCTGTATAGGGTTTCCAGGGAGTGGATGGTGAGTTTGAACTGCTGGCCTTACAGTTCAAACAACTTTGCTGTCCAGTGCTTATCCGACAGCGCCACACCAGGACTGTTAAGGCAGTTCATTTTTTTCTGTCTTGTATTTTAAACAAAGAAAAGGAGGATCGGTATAGAGTCTTTTCCAGTGTGAAAGTATCCAGTAAAAATTCCAGTATCTTTTTATTTTTTTAAAACAGAGATTTAGTTTACTTTATTGCAATTTGGATGAAGATTAAAGAACAGATTAGTTTACCACTCAACCATTTATACACAGTTTGTGTTAAGTCATTGATTGCAATCCCTATAATGTAACATCTGTTTCCTTACTTCTTCTTTATTAATCCTTTTGCACTTTGACCTTGGGTAACTGCTTGGTTATTCTAAGGAGTGTTTACTTCCATGCTATTATTGTTCTCCTTGTAGTCCTATGTATTATTTGGCTGAAACTTAGGCCATAGGGATGAGGTCAGTTCAAGACTTAAAGGGTGACTAAGGATTTGTTCCAAGTAGAAGAATTGAGGGTCATACAGTATTTGTATTTCCACTTTTTTGAGGAAGCACCATACCATTTTCCACAGTGGTTGTGTCATTTTATAGCCCCACCAGCAGTTTCTTGTTGTTGAGTCCATCGAGTTGGTTCCAGACCATAGCGACCCGGTATAGGGTCTCCTTTAAGAATTGAGGTAAGGCAGTTGCCAAATGAGTGTGCTTGATGGCATGGAGCACACTGGCCAGCTGCTCTGATAAGTGAAGTTTGGACGTCATTCCTGAATTTTGGTTGGGATTGAGTGTTCATTCTGGTTTGTGTGGCAGAGGGAAGTTCTCGCAGCAAAACTAGACTGAGTTGCAAATATTGTCTGACAGGGAAAGAGACTAGGAAATGTATCAAGTAGAAAAAACACCCACAGTGTCACAGCTGCCTGAGACGATTGAGGGTGGGAGTTACAGCTAGTGCTAAGTGAGTCCCCAGGTCCATTGCTGTCGAGTGCGTTTGACTCAGTAATGACTCTAGAGGCCGGCCTAGAATTGGCCCTCGGATTTCCAGAGCTGTGGTCCTTACTGAGGAGTGGTGGTGTTATAGGATAAGTACTGGACTTCTAACCACAAGGTCAGCGGTTCCAGCCCACCAGCTGCTCTGTGAGAGAAAGATCAAGCTTTTTGCTCCAACAAAGTCTCTGAAACCCCACACGGGGTCAGTATGAGTTAGAACCAGCTCGATGGCACGTAACTATAACTACAATCTTTACAGAAGCAGATGGTTATACTTTTCTCCTGTAGAGCTGCTAGTGGGTTGAGACTTCTGACTTTCGGTTGTCAGTTGAGTGCTTATCCACTGCACTACCAGTGCTTCTACAAGTCCCTGTGTAACTAAGTGTCTGTTAGGAAGGTGTGCTTTGTGAGTGGGCGGTGCTAGTAAAGGCTGCTGTCATCACTTTTATTTTTCTTGCTCTTGAAGGGTAAGATGCTGTGCCTGATCATCCCGATGACAGCTCCCGGTCATGAATTCAGTGTGTAAGAAGACTTAACATGTTATTTGTTGTAGGAAGGCGGTCTTTAGAAATGATGAAATGAGTGGGAGGGACAGAAAATGAATATAACAGTGTAAGTTTAGGTATTTAATAGGAAGAGCATTCTTTTATTTAGAATGGTAATTTCCATATCCTTTTTCCTTTGAACAAAAAATCAACGTGTTTATTATGGGACTTTGTTGGGATACGCAAAAAATGAAAAAGAAAAAAAAAAACACAAAACATAATGACTAGCTTTCATATGCATACTACAATACAACAGATACTTTCTACCACTCCTTATCTCTTTATAAAACAACAGTAAAAACTGAAGCAGAAACAAAAAAACAAAGCATGCAAAAATCAACAAAAGCTATTAGTAGTCCTCGGAAACCCTATACAGGGTGGCTATGAGTCGGAATCAACTCGACGACACTTAACAACAACAACAGCATTAGTAGTATCCCAATTCTTCAAGCTGCTAGATAGGATTAGACTTCTTTTTCTCTCTCTACAAAACTAAATTAGTAAAAATTAAGTTTTCAAGAGTGATGAGAAAATACGATGATATCCATGAAATGTGGTTTCAGGTTCTCATTTCAGTGGAACTCTTTCCTTTCTGTAGAGCACTATGCTTTTAATGTTTTTAGAGACTTTTCAATAACCTGTTCGGGGAATTATAGTCTAACTTCTTTCAGCTTTCTAAGATCAATAGAATTGCCTCTCTACTTGGTGACCCTGTAGGATCAGCACTGGACTGTGAACCACAAAGTTGGTGTTTCAAACCCACCTACTGCACCTTGGAAACCCTAGAAGTGTCGCTATGAGTCGGAACCAACTGGACAAGAGACCTATCAGCATCTCCTTTCATCAGCCCCACCCAGACGGAGCTTCTACCTTCCTACACGCCCTCTGGATCTAGGTTCCTTCTTAAAAGCTTGTAAGCCAGTCACTTCTTGCCTTTGTAGCCCACTCACATTGGGTACACAATATCCAAGTTGCTTTTCCTGTCTACTCTGTGTATGGAGGGGCTGGGAATGATCCTTGCTGTAAAGATTTGTTCCCTCTTTTGAGCTACTGCATCCTTAGGTATAGGTCAAGTTCATCAAATTGTATCAGATTACTCTTTTTTTCCTCCTCTTTTAGTTGAGCTCTGATCATCATTCATTGAAGCCAGGTCAAGTGGATATTATCTGCAAGTGTGTGTGTTCTTGTGCATAGAAGCATGTTTTTTTTTTTAAGGGCAGAAGTACCTGTGATTTTCTTATGGTATACTGTCAACAAATAGGTCTTCTCCCACAACCTTACTAAGGGTTGTTGTTGTTGTTAGATGCCGTCAAATTGGTACCGACTCATAGCAACCCTATGCACAACAGAACGAAACACTGTGTGGTCCTGGGCCAACCTCACAGTTGTTGCCACACTTGACCCCATTGATGCTGCCACTTTGCCAATCCATCTTGCTGGGAGTCTTCCTCTTTTTCTCTGACCCTCCACCTTACCAAACATGATATCCTTCTCCAGCGACTTGTCCCTCCTGACAATATGTCCCAAGTATGAGACAGGAAGTTTGGCCATTCTGGCCTCCAAAGAGCACTCTGGCTGCACTTCTTCCAACACAGATCTGTTGGTTCTTTTGGCAGCCCATGGCACTTTCAATATTCTCCTCCAACACCATAACTCAAAAGCATCAATTCTTCTATGGTCTCCCTTATTCACTGTCCAGCTTTCGCATGCATATGAGGTTATTGAAAATACCATGGCTTGGGTCAGGCACACCTTAGTCCTCAAGCTGACATCTTTGCTCTTCAACACTTTAAAAAGGTCTTGCACAACAAATTTCCATAATGCACTACGTCGTTTGATTTCTTAACTGCTGCTTCCATAAGTGTTGATGGTTGATCCAAGAAGAATGAAGTCCTTGACAACTTGAATCTTTTCTCCGTTGATAAGAGTGTTGTTTACTGGGCCAGTGGTGAGGATTTTTGTTATCTTTACATTGAGATGCAATCCATACTGAAGGCTGTGCTCTTTGATCTTCATCAGTAAATATTTAAGCAGGCAAGGTTGTATCCTATGCATATTGCAGGTTGTTAATGAGTCTTCCTCCAATCCTGATGTCACGTTTTCTTCATAGAACCCAGCTTCTTGGATTATTTGCTGAACATACTAGTTGAGTAAGTATGGTGAAAGAATACAACCCTGTCGCACACCTTTCTTAATTTGAAGTCATTCAGTGTTCCCATGTTCTGTTCGAACAGCTGCCTCTTGGTCCAGGTACAGATTCCTCCTGAGCACAATTAAGTGTTCAGGAATACTCTTACTTCGCAATGTTGTCCATAGCTTGTCATGATCCATCCACACAATTGAAAGCCTTTGTGTAGTAAATACAGTATAGATAAACATCTTTCTGATATTCTCTGCTTTCAGCCAAGATCCATCGGACATCAGCAATGATATTGCTAGTTGCACGGCCACTTCTGAATCCAGCTTGAACCTCTGGAAGTTCTCTGTCAATGTATGCTTGCAGCCATTTCTGTATTACCTTTACTTGCATGGGATATCATGCAAGTAAAACTTTACTTGCACGGGATATCAACGATATTGTCCGATGATTTCTGCATTATTGTCCGATGATTTCTGCATTCCATTGGGTCACCTCTCTTTGGAATGGGCACAGATATGGATCTCCTCCAATCTTCCAATCACTAAGGGTAGGGATTTAGAAACACATAAAATAGAAGAACATACATACACACAGTCACAGCTGCTTGAGATTGTTGAGGTAGAAATTAACAGCTATAAGGTTAGTCCCTGTATCTGTTTCAGCCTCCAACAGTATGTAGTTCTGATATTAAGTCGAGTCAATTCCAATTCCTAGCAGCCTTGTGCAGGGTCTCCAAGGAGTAGCTGGTGGATTTGAACCGCTGACCTTGTGGTTTCAAGTCCCGTTCTTACCATACAGAATTAATAGTGATTTGATATATTAGAAATTGGTACCATATAAAATGCTTTCATATTTTTAGAATAATGTTATGTTCAAGAAAGTTAATACAGTATTTTCATTTTATTTTTTCAGGGAATTTTCCCAAGCAGTGTAGGAGGGCGTCTGTGGGAGGAAATCCAGGTGCAGCATGGGATGAGAGGAGTTTGTGTTACACAGTGAAAGTTACAGGGTTTCTCCTTTGGAAGGGGCAGGTCTGACCACTTTTCTGTCCTTCCTTTTACAGGAAAATATTTGGGTTTCCCTTGTCTCACAGAGTCCAGCTTCAGCAAACTTGACATATATCCTGGTTAATCTTCCATGCCTTCCTCCTCCCCGCTCCCAGGATATGGGTGTCTGTGACTCGCACATTTCAGTGTGTGATTTGTCAGAGGATTCATTTCTTTTAAGCAATTTCACAGACTAGGGTATTTGGATATTTTGAATAGAAAGATGTAAATAAAGACATGCAAATTCTGATTTCTGGTGTGTTAAGGCACTTAAACAGCAGCAAAAGAAATACATGAACTTCATTTTCTGTTCCTTTTTTCAATCTATATTTATTTTACATAGTTAAGAGCGAATGATAAATTGTTGTTGTTGTTGTTAAGTGCCATCAAGTTGGTTCTGACTCATAGCGACCCTGCATAGGGTTTCCAAGGAGTGACTGGTGAGCTTTGAACTACGTATCTTGTGGGCCAAATCGATTTTGCAGTCCATCATGCTAACCCACAGTGCCACACTAGGACTCCAAATGGTAAATGAAAGGCTGTTAGGTAAATTTGGCTCAAAAATAAATGACAGAAAACATTGTATGTTAGACATCTGTTATAACCAGCTTCTAATGTGTAACCAGTCTTTTTTACAAAAAAAAAAAAAACTTTTACTAAAAATATTACACAATATATATACGGTATGTTACAGATTACAGAGTGTGTTTAGTACTTGACACTTTACTGCCCTCTGTGGAAGCTGATGTAATGTTGTAGGATAAGCACTACACTGTAAACTGCCAAGTCAGCAGTTCAAACCCAGCAGCCTCTTCTTGGAAACCCTATACTGGGTTGCTAAGAGTCAGAACCTACTGGATGACACTTAGCAACAACAGTGGTGCTGATCACCAGCTCCGCTGCTTATGAAGAGAGTCACCCACGACTGAAACTTGTTTTAAAGGACTTGGAATAAATTTCTCCATGATGAAAGCTTTGTCCTCCTCTGTGGAGGCATTGAAAATTTTAAATAGGTCTTAACAAATAATTCGGCAAGAAAGATTTCTTTTTCTTGGTCCATGTTTATGTTTCAAAAAAATGTCAAGTAGAATGGAAGGTTATAACTGGAAAACCCTAAAGTCCCTCTCTGAAGCTACTCCCAGTTCTCAGTTCCAGTCTTTAATAAAACCACTGCTATGGAGTCCTGCTGTGATGTGTAGGATAAGCACTGGATTGCTAGATAAGCTGTAACTGCTTTGTGGGTGGTTCACACTCACCAGCCGCTCCATGGAAATCCTGTACAGGATCGTTGGAACTGACTAAATGGTACTTAACAATAACAACAACTGGCTTTAAAAAAAAAAAAAATAATACTTCCAAGTTATGAGTATGCATATATGTGTGTTTATGTATATGTGCACATTTTATATGCTTATGTACGCATGCCATTTGTTTGTTTTTTTTTTTTTTTCACCCTAATACCCTCATATGGAGTCCTCATATGGACTCTGGTGCTGTAGGATAAGCAGTGGACTGCTAATCGCCAAGTTGGCAATTCAAACTCACCAGCTGCTCCTTGTAAACGTTATACAGGATCACTGTGAGTCAGAACTGACTTGCTGGCACTTAGAACAACAACAACCCTGACTATGAAGTTTTATAAATTGCTTTATTTTTACTTCATATATCTAGGACGTATTAGAGAAAGGTTTTAAAAATAAATACATGGTATTGAATATGAGGAATGTACTTGCTTATATTTTAAATACTTCTTCATCTTCATCCTTACTTGAGATGTAAATGGTTTATAAGACTGAATTAGCAAGACATGTACAATGCATGTACAAAACATGTACAATGTATTAGCTATTAACATTTTACCTGTCATATGAAAGACATTTTCTGCTATTGAAATAGATTTTTAATAGGTATTCATTAAAACAGAATAGAACTCTACCAGCTAATTAGTACTTGTCAGATAATAGAGGATGTTAATAATGGTTAGACAGTGTTTTCTTTTTTTAAAAATATAACAGGCCGCAATTTACTTTAAATCCTTTCTGGACTTAAAATCCACCAACGTTGATCATTTGAGGGTCTTACTGGGCTGTTTAAAGTGTTAGGCGTGGTTGAGTTGATTCCAACTCTGAACAACTCTGCTTATACTTTTGTTGTTGTGAAGTGCCGTTGAGTCGATTCTGGCCCATAGCGACCCTGTATATATTTGTTGTTGTTGTAAAGTGCCGCCGAGTTGATTCCGGCCCATAGCGACCCTGTACAGGGTTTCCAAGGAGCACTTTCCAAGGCTGGCAGTCTTTGTGGGAGCAGAAAACTTCATGTTTTCCCCACAGAGTAGCTGGTGGGCTCAAGTCGCTGATCTTGTGGTTCACAGTCCAATTGAAAGATGGATATAACCCAAAAGTACAGTATTTACCTGAATTGTTCCAGTTAGAGCCCTACAATGTGATTAACAAACACCTTTCTTCTTGGTCATTTGCTTATTCCATTAAGGTTTAGCACTGTATCTGAATATAACAGAGATCCTAAAATACTAAAATAAATTTTAACAGAATTTAATTCTTATTTTGCTAGACTTATGATATGTTTCACAGGAAAGCATGTATGAACTTGAACCTCCTTCCATAGGAGGGATTTTCACTTTCATGTAAAGTACGTTCAACATTTGCTATTTAGGTATATAGTCTTTGGAAAGTTCAACTACATATATTTGTCACAAAATTGTCACAGTTACAGTCATCAGTTAATACCTTTCCTACCCCTTGGATTAGTCCTCAAAGAGCAGAGTAGAGTAGAGCCTGGATTTTTGAACTCATAAGATCTAGAGTCTTGTCTTGGGCTGTAATTAATTAGGTATGTGTGACCTTAGATGAGTCACTTAACTTCTCTGACCCTTATTTTCTTATTCAAAAATATTAAGGCATTTGATTATATAATTGCTAAAGTACTTCTCTGGAGTCCTGGTGTAGTGCTGTAGGATAAGCACTGGACCATAGGGTTAGTTTGAACTCTATGGTCAGCTGTTCAAACTCACCAGCTGCTCCTCGGAAACCTTATACAGGGTCACTGTAAGTCGGCACCAACTTGAAGGTGCTTAACAACAACAAAGTACTTCTCAGTGCTAAACTGTTATACTTCTATGAAGTAAGTTTTGTGGCAGTGTATAGCTGTTGTTTTTTTTTTAAGATTTCATGAACATTGCAAAGAATGAGAATTCCAGAATACTGAATTGTGCTTATGTGGAACCTGTACTTAGACCAAGAGGCAGTCATTCAAACAGAGAAAAGGGTTGCTGAAGAATGTAAACTCCAGAGGGTACGTGCCACGGTTCTGTCACTGATACAGTTAGTCTGTCTGTATGCTGAGCAAATAAGCAGAGAAGCAGGGCTGGCTGAAGAAGAATGTGGTGGCATCAGGATTGGAGGAAGGCTCATTAGCAACTTGTGATATGCATATGACAACCTTGCTGAAAGGGAGGAGATTTTGAAGCTTTTACTGATGAAGATCAAAGACCTAGTCTGCAGTATGGGCTATCTCTTAGTACACAGAAAACAAAAATGCACATCTCAATACACAGAAAAAGCAAAACAAAACAATGGAACCAATAAGCAACATCATGCTAAATGAAGAAAAGATTGAAATTGTCAAGGATTCATGTTACTTAGATCCACATTCAATGCTCATTGAAGCAGCAGTCAAGGAATCAAACAATGAGTGTTGCATTAGGCAAATCTGATATAAAAGACCTCTTTAAAGCGATAAATAAGTAAAGTCACTTTATAGGATTAAGGTGCACCTGGCCCAAGCCATGTGAAAACTCACAATGAGTACAAATACTGGCGAAGAATTGATGCACTCACATTATGGTGTTGGCTAAGAATATTGAGCATACTGTGGACTGCAGAAGAAAGAAGAAATGCAGCCAGAATGCTACTTAGAAGCAAAGATGTTGATACCATGTCTCACTCACTTTGTTTTGTTTTGTTGTGCTTTGGTTAAGGAACAAACATTATTTTCTCACGTTTTGTCTTACATACTTTGGACATGTTGTCAGAAAGAACTAGTCTCTGGAGAAGGACATCATGTTTGGTAAAGTGGAGGGTCAGCGAAAAAGAGCAAGACACTCAGCGAGCTGGGTAGACTCAGTGCCTGTAACATGGTGGACCATGCTGGGGCAGGACTAGGCTGGGCGGGTTTCCTGCTGCTGTATACAGAGTTGCTGAATTGGAACTTTCTTGATGACACCTGTTGTGTCAGTAGTAACATTCACCTAAGAAATGGGTTCCGTTAGTTGTCCAAATACTTGTTAAATGGTTTCTGTGTTCTTTGCTCCAAGGAGCACTCTGGCTGTACTTCCAACTATCTCTTGGTTCTTTTGGCAGCCCATGGCACTTCCAATATTCTCCTCCTACACCATAACTCAAAAGCATCAATTCTTTCATGGTCACCCTTATTCAGGTCCAGCTTTCTCATGCATATGAGGTTATTGAAAATACCATGGCTTGGGTCAGGCATACCTTAGTCTTCAAGCTGACATCTTTTGCTTTATGTTTAAAATAAGTGCAGTAGATTTGCCTAATGCTATACATCGTTTGATTTCTTGACTGCTGCTTCCATGAGTGTTGACGGTTGATCCAAGAAGAATGAGGTCCTTGACAACTTCAATATTTTCTCCATTGATAAGAATGTTGTTTATTGGTTCAGTGGTGAAGATTTTTGTTTGTTTTCTTTACATTGAGATGTAATCCATACCGAAGGCTGTGCTCTTTGATCTTCATCAGTAAATGTTTCAAGTCCTCTTCACTTTCAGCAAGCAAGGTTGTATCATCTGCATATCGCAGGTTGTTAATGAGTCTTCCTCCAATCCTGATGCCACATTTTCCTTCATAGAACCCAGCTTCTCGGATTATTTGCTCAGCATACAGGCTGAATAAGTATGGTGAAAGAGTACAACCCTGCCGCACACCTTTCTTAATTTGAAGTAAGTCAGTGTTCCCATGTTCTGTCCAAACAGCTGCCTCTTGGTCCAAGTACAGATTTCTCATGAGTACAATTAAATGTTCAGGAATACTCCTGCTTCACATTGTTGTCCATAGGTTGTCATGGTCCACACAATTGAAAGCATTTGCATAGTCATTAAAGCACAGGTAAACATCTTTCTCATATTCTCTGCTGTCAGTCAAGATCCATCATACATCAGCAATGATACCCGTCAGTTTACATCCTCTTCGAAATCTGGCTTGAACCTCTGGAAGTTCTCTGTCAATGTATGATTGTAGCTGTTTCTATTACCTTTAGTAAAACTTTACTCATATGGGATATCAAAGATACTGTCC
>NW_006408550.1:22216832-22226833 GCF_000296735.1 Chrysochloris asiatica | reverse complement strand
CCCCCAGCTGTGAGCCTTCCAACCTTCTAAGTATTCCTTTATATGTGGTTCAGAGTTCTGGGACCATCCCCTGAGCCTGCTTGGTCAGGTATTCTGTGTTGTTGTTGGCGGAGCTCTCTGCTATACGTCCACCCGTTCCGCCATCTTGTTTGTTCCCCAGATATATGAGTTTTGTACCTATGTGAAGTCTTGGTACTGCTGGCATTCCTTATACAAGGCAGTCTGCGTTCTGAGACTTAGCTTTATTTCAGTTACATTCTTCATGTTATCTCATTGTTGTATTTGTTGTTGTTAAATGCCTTCAAGCTGATTCCTACTTACAGTAACCCTGTGTAGGGTTTCCAAAGAGCAGCTGGTGAGTTTGAACCGCTAACCTTGTGGTTCACAAAGACCTTGGGATTTAATACTTATCCTATAACGTCACCCCAAGACTCCGTATTGTATTCATTGATGCAAAATTATTTGCATACATTGAGATTCTTTATTTACATTAATTGGTTTTGAAGTCTCACAATTTAAAATAAAATCAACATGGTGTGTCCCTGGTCCATGAAGTGGTGCAAAGAATATGAAAACCATGTTACTCACCTGTGGGTACAATGTAAAGAAAATGGTAGTCGACATTTTATATTCCGAAAGCATTCAGTGAGTTTAGGCTAACGGATTTTGCATTTCATCGAAGGAATTACTGTTTTTAAATAATACAAAGAAGGATTTATATGACTTATTCTGAATTACAAATACCTTGGTGTTTGAGTAAGAACTCTGGTTTTTGGCTGTATAGGACACCATTGCTGTTGCTAGATTTGTTGTTCTTTTGGAGTCTTCGTCTACAAGCAGAAATGATAAAAACGGCTTGTATTTGAAGGCTTCGAATCAACTGTCTGTGTAAGTTTGCAGCATTTAACCTCTAAACATACTGCAGCTTTCATGGACTAACACGATAGAAGTGTTATTTCTGCAGATCTGCAGCTAAGCTTCTGAGTCTGACTGAATTAATTTAATTGAATATTTAAAAATTTAAAATAGTATTGTTTTTTTTTGTTTTTTTTTGCTCTATGTTTAAAATAATTCCAGATACTAGAGAAATATCCTGAATTATTAATGAACTTTAAAACAGATAGCTGCAGTCACATAGACATTGTCTTGCTGTTTGTAATGATGTCATCAGCCCATTTTCTGGTCTATTTAGTTTTACTTTTAAGTTGGCAGTTCAAACCCAGCAGCTGCTACTCAGAAACCTTGTAGGGGGTGGCTAGAGTCCTGGGTACTGACTGGACTGAGCTTCCCAACACCAACAGTTTCACTTTAGATTGACCTAGGGCTCTTTGTTAGTAAATCTGATGTCCTCTGATTTTATCTTCTCCCTACCTTTTTCCCCTGAGGCCACCACACACACACACACACACACATTTAAAATCTACTTGTTTATTTAAGGTTGTTGGGAAGATTTGAGTGGAGCTGTTTGCCTCCAGGCCACCAGCTGCTTGCTTTGTTTCTGATAATGCTCTAAGGCACTGTGTTGGCCAAGAGGAGCCCTGTGTTTGATGCTGAAATGAATGAAACTGACTTGTTTGCATTAGAGGTAGTGCTAGTACACTTTCTTTTTCTTTCTGAAAAAGTCCAGTATTCTCTGCAAGAAAAAAATTGGTAATTAACTCTGATTCTCTGCTTCCTTTGAACTGTTACAAGTTCATTTCCTTTTACAATCAATGCTGAGAGCTGGTTATTGGTACACTTCAAATTTAGTCTCTAGTAATTCTGAGTTGGTGTAAAGGACATTTTTATGTACCCCATCCTGGGGTGGCTTTGTAGGTTAATGTGTTGGACTGCAGAGTTGGTTTGACTTGCAGGGTTGGTGGTTCAAGCTCAACAGCTGCTCCTCAGAAACCCTATTCAGGGATGCTATGGATTGGAACCAATTCTAAGGCATTTAATAACAACAATATCCTGGTGTGGCACTGTGGGATAAGCACTGGACTGTGAACCACAAGGTCTGCAGTTCAAACCTACCAACCTCTCCTCAGAAACCCTACACAGGGTCACTATGAGTTGGAACCCCACTGGATGGCACTTAACAACAACAATAGCTTCAATAGTTTCAGTTTATGTGGCTTAGCAAAATTAGGTTATGTTGCTCTGAATTTGTAAAGTTGAACTTGAAGCCATTTTAGTGAATTTTGTGAATTTGAATATTATACAGAAGTCTGGTGTGGCGCTGTAGCATAAGCATTGGACTGCTATCTTCGAGGTCAGTGGTTCGGATGCACCAGCTGCTTCTGAGAAACCCTGCTGAAAGTGAAATGGCAAAGTTAGCTGTTCCTACGAAATGGAGTCCCTGTTGTTCTCTCCGAGATGCTCCCCAGCCCTCGCTTATGTATATTGCCAGGGACAGTGATGCAACCTGGGAACAGTAACTAATACGATCACCAGAAATTCTGTGCTTCCAACACCCAGAGCAGTTATGTGTAACCATGGACAGAGCTTTTCATAAAATAACTTTGAAGCCACATCAGACAGGTTGGCCACCTGACTGGCATCTCTCCAAAGGAAATGAATCTGCAGCCTTTGCGGAAGACTAAAGGCCAGGGGTCCTTGGGTGGGGACTTGGGACTCTGCCTGTGGAGTGGACACATTGCCTGGGTGTGTGTTCAGACCAGGTCTCTACTCTGGATGATGTGCTCCCCCTTGCTCTGGTGAGCTTGTGGATGATGTGCTCCCCCTTGCTCTGGTGAGCTTGTGCTATATCCTTTTTCCCTCTTTGCAATTTACACTTTAATGTGTTTTGATATCTACCTCTGTTTTGGAATAAACTTTTTCTGTTGTCTTACATGGCGCTGCAGGATAATACGCTAGACTGTCAGGTCAGTTTGAACCTTAAGGTCGACAGTTCAAACCTACCAGCCGCTCCTTGAAAACTCTATACAGGGTTGCTATGGGTCAGAACCTACTCGACGACACTTAACAGCAACAGCAGCATCAATTTTCTAATAAAAACTCTGTGCCTTTGGTTTTGCTTCTGTGCAGTTGAGAATGACCCTTCTAATTTACCTCGCGGTATACCTGTACAGGGGCGCTATGAGTCAGAAGTGACTCAGTCACACTTAACAACAACAAGTGTGTAGTTTACCACAACTGAAAACTTATAATCGTATTGAAAATTGTTTGTATAAAATTGAGTCTTATTTTATTATTTTTCAGGTTTACGTTAAATCTGGAAGAGACATTTCTGCAGAATCAATGTCTTTGGTAAGATGATATTCACCTTTAATTTGTAGAATGAGTGCACACACCCTGTCTGTTATATACAAGAGTAACTCAAAAAGAGGACTCCTGGTGTGGCGCTGTAAGATCAGCACTGGACTGCGAACCACAAGACCAGCAGTTCAAACCCACCAGCTGCTCCTCGGAAACCCTATACAGGGTCGCTGTGAGTTGAAACCAGCTCAGTGGCATTTATGAACAACAAATTCGAAAGGTATTGCTGCTAATTCATACATGCACAGGTTTATTCCAAACAAACCTGTTGGATCTTATCTCTCTAAGTGGCTGACTACCAGCAAGCTCTCTCAGTGATGCACTTCTTAGTCTTGTTAGGGTTTCTTCACAGAATGGTCCAATCAAAATCATGGTGTCCACGGGAATATCTAGTGGGCCAGTCCGATTCAAGGCAGAGCGGTCACCTCAGAAGGTTATGGTGACTGTTAGGGCTTCCACGAGGGTCACCTTGATAGATTTTCTCAAATGAAATAGAATTATCAGAGGAGCTTATTATAAAGAGATTTTAAGAAAATTTAAGACTGCATTGGTGACAAAAAGGCCAGGAAATTTGCCCTTAGGAATTTTTTCCTATCATAACAGAGCACCTGCTCTTTGTTCAAGGGTAGCAAGGGTTGCCCTATAAGAATTAGTTGGGAAACCCGACTCTACCTTAAGGCCCTGATCTTTCTCTTTTAGACTTCTCTGGTTCCCAAACTCAAAAGACCATTTCAGAGAAATATGATTTGAGTTCCTTGAGGATGCCAGAATGATGCAAACGGAAGGGACAGAAAGATGCACACACAGCCTTCAGAAATGTGTAGTCCTACACGGAAGGCATGTTGAGAAACGATAGCTTCACATTCTGAAATTCTTGTGGAATAAAGTTTTTATGCTTTTGTAGTAATACTTTTTGACTTACCCTTGCATGTATTTTATCTGCTTTATCATTTTCACTATTGTATCAGTGAAATGGGGAAACATAGTATCTACTCTTTGATACCTGATAATATTACATTCAAGTTATAGTTTCACCTAGTAGTTAATATCTGATTATTCTGTTATCTGTAATATCTGCTGATATTTTACATAAACAACATACACAGGAAACAAGAAATTAAACACATGTATTGTTATAAACTATAGGCAGTCATTTCTTTTTCATCAGTGTGTTTAAAGAGCTTGGTATTTGCTGAATTTGATTTGACAGATTATATAGTTTTAAGTAATGGTGTTTATTTGTGATGCATTGTACTTGCCTTTTAACCTCTCACCCGCCCCCTTTGTTAAGCCTTTTGGTTCCAGTAGTCAATCAGAGGCCACGGGTTTTCATTTTCTAGTTTGCGATGGCGAGGGGACACAGATTTTAAATTCTGAATAATAGTACAGTTTAAATTTGTTATGTGGGAAAACTATATCCATAGAAAACATGCTTGTACTTTGTGAAAATTTGTCAGTTGTTCTCAGGTATAAGTACTTTGTCAGAATTATTTAGCAGCTTCAAATATTTGATATATCTGTGAATCTTTTGATAGGTAGGGGTAAAACAAAGGGCCTTTGAACTTGGCAAAATGTTTTCTTGGCAAAATGTTTTTTCAAAAAGCCAAGAATTCCCAACTCTCAGAATCCCAGGCATTCTTCATTTTGACTGCCCATTGCTCCGTTTCACATTGTGGGCTAAGCCTGCATCTTGTAGTGTTTACCAGAAGAACTTGTAGTTAGCTATTCTAGTTCAGAGTCTTGTGTTTTACTGGGGGGAAAAGTTACTAAGTTGAGGCTGGTGTTTTCCTAAAAATGTATTGAATATATAATAAGCCTATGTTAGGATTAGAGGTGTTTTCAGAATTTAGGCAGCATGGTGACTTGTTCTGCCGTAACTGCCCTTGTAAAGTTAGGACAGTCAGTTGATCCTATACCTTCCAACTTAGAAGCACTGAACTAGTCCAGTTATGGACCTGAAGGTCCAGGATAACTTTGCCCCATCTTCGCTGATACAGAACCAGAAGTGTGTGCCTGACTTGTATCCTTTCACCACCCTTACTCCGTTTATATGATCCAATAATCTGAGAAGCTAGATTATATTGAAGAAGAACATGGCATCAGGATTCGAGGAAGTTTCGTTAACAACCTGTCAATACTGTTGGCATTTTAATAGTACGTTTGTTGTTAGGTGCCGCTGAGTTGGTTACAACTCACAGGGATCCTGTACATCACAGAGTGAAACACTGTTAAGTCCTGCACCAGCCTCACAATTGTTGTAATTTGAGCTCATTGTTGCTAACGGGGGACTTCCTCCTTTCCTGTTTTTTATCAAAGTATGATGTTCCAGTGAATCTAGGTTATAAGTTATTATGTTTTTGTGAGCTGATATACAAATCATACTATTTGTAAACAAAGTTGTTTGTAAGGAAAACGATATCAAATGTCAAATAGTTGCTTTACATAATAAGTTGTGTGTGTTTTTTTTGTTTGTTTTTTTTTCATGCTACAGACTCTTTTTTTCCTTTAATTTAAAACACAATTCCAACTGGTAGCAACCTTGTATGGGGTTTATGAGGAGTGACTGCTGGGTTTGAACCACCGACTTTGTAGTCTCTGTTTTATCCTATAGCACCAGCCACAATTGGAAGTTGTCAGAAATGAAATGGAACAATAAACATTGATATCCTGGGCATTAATGAGCTGAAATGGCCTGGTATTGGCCATTTTGAACCTGACATTCACATCGTTTACTAATGCCGGGAATGACAAATTGAAGAGGAATGGTGTCACATTCATCATCAAGAAGAACATTTCAACATCTACCTTGAAGTATCTAGTGCTGTGTATATGATAGGATAATGTCCTTACACCTACAAGTAAGGATATTATCATTTGATACCAGTATTATTCAAATTTATGTGCCAAACACCAAAGCCAGTGATGATAAAACCGTGCTCCTTGGAAACCCTGTACAGATTGCTGAGATAGTGTAGTCATCTGTTGTTTCACCTCCTTTCCTGTCACTGGGCTGCCTGACCCCCAGAGCCTCTGCTGCTACTACCACAAGTGCTGCTGCTGTTGCAACTCTAACTTGTTCTTTATAGATGTAGTGAGGTTCGCGTGTTGGTCAGATCGGCTTCCTTTCATCTGGGTCAGATGACAGGCTGGAGGCGTCTTTTGAGCTACATGACTCCAGGGTTGCTGAACCCAAGATCAACAGATCAGGCAGCAGACTGCTGACTCAAGTACCAAGAACAGGAGGCCAGATGATGAGAGCTGAATGCAGGACTCAGAGCCAATCAACAGCTAGAGAATATTGCCAGAATGTTCCTATATTTGATGCAGACCACACCCCCAGCCACCATTTGTCTGTCATCTTGTTGAACTGTGGTGGCTTTACGTGTTGCTGTGGTTCTGGAAGCTATGCCACAGATGTTTTAAATACCAACACAGTCATTCATGGTGGGAAGGTTTCAGCTGAGGTTCCAGACAAACAGACTAGGAAGAAGGACTACTTTTGAGTATTTAGTCACTGAAAATCTTATGAAGAGTAGTGGAACACTGCTAGCACCAGAATTTTGAATATTGAAACATGATGAAGAGCACCAGAATGTTGTCAGATAAAATACTGGAAGGTGAGTCCTTCAGGTTGGAAGGTACTCAAAATACAACTGGAGAAGAGCTGCCTCCTCAAAGTAGAGTTGACTGTGATGACACAAATGGAGTAAAGCCTTTGGGACCTTCATTTGCTGATGAGGTACAACTTAAAATGAAGATAAACAGCTATAAACATCCATTAATAATCAGAACATGAAATGTACAAAGTATGAATCTGGTAAAATTGGAAATAGTTAAAAATGAAATGGAATGCATAAACGTTGATATCCTAGGCATTGGTGAACTGAAATGAAGTGGTATTGACCATTTTGAATCTGACAGTCACATAGTATACTGTGCTGGAAATGAGAAATTGGAGAGGAATGGCATCGCATTTACCATAAAAAAAAAAAAAAATTCCAAGATTTGTCTGGAAGTGTACAACACTGTCTGATAGAATAATATCCATACACCTATAAGGATGACCAGTTAATACCACTATTATTCAAATTTATGCATCAACCACTAAAGCCATTGATGATGAATTAAAGACTTCTACCAAATTCTTCAGTCTGAAATTGATCAAATATGCAGTCAAGATGTGTATGATCCACCTTTTGTACTCCTCCCACAAGATTGGACTTAACTGTGTGTTGGATTGTGCTGCCTAATAGCAGATCCCTCATCTACGGCTTAAGCCTAAACAAGCCAGTTGCCATCAAGTCAGTTCAACTCAGGGCAGCACCCTGTGTGTCAGAGTAGAACGTCACTCCATAGACTTTTCAAAGACTGAATTTTCAGTTGCAGATTTCTAGGTCTTTCTTCAGACTCATCTCTATTTCTGTTTAAACTACCGTCCTTTTTGTCTAGTAGTATAGTGCTTCATTGTTTGCTCTTCCAGGGACTCCATATAGACATCCCAAAATCTCATTTACTTCAGTATCCATAGGCCAATCTTTGTGGCTGTTTTCCCATTTGAATGAAATCCAGTGTGTAAAGTCAAGCTTGCCAGGGTTCATGGTTCCTCTCCTAAGAGAGGATGCTATGTGAGCAGTTCCATGACACAGGAGGTCTCTCCACTAGGCATCCATGATGCAGCATTGGAACACTGAAAGAAGTAAGGCCATAATGATTTTATTTGAATGAGATGTGAATCATGAAGATGCCCCACTCAAAGACAGCCCACTGCTGTCAAGTCCATTCTGACAAAGGAGAACTGTTCTCTAGTATTTCAGAGGCTGTCTTTTTTATTTTTTCCAGTTTTACATATTTGAAGCAATATATATACACGAAGACTTTTGCCATTTCAACAGTGCTAGCACGTAAAACCCAGCCTCATCAACCACACTCCCAATGTTACACAACCAGCGCCGCTGTCCATTTCCAAATCTGTTTTATCTTACCACCACCACCCCCCCGCCTTTTCCCCACCAGAAAAATTCCCGTCTGTTTGATTTAGTAGTCTTTGCTTTTGACTTGTAAAAAGATAAAAGACAGTTATGAGGATTTGCTAATTTATTGATTTAATTCTAACATGATTCTAAACTGCAAATATTCAGTGTTGATGTACTCACTGTCTGTCTCTAGGTTCCGGCAAAAGGTTACATATACACTCCCCTGAATCAACTAAAGGATGGCACGGTTGTCAATGTCTATGGTGTTGTCAAGTTCTTCAAGCCTCCATATCTAAGCAAAGGAACTGGTATGTATGAAAACTGGTTATTTGTTGTTGTTTGACATCTTATTGTGATTTACAGAGCACATCATCAGTTTTATATTTGACAGTTTATACACATTTCGTTTCATGTCATTGGTTGCAGTCGCTGCAGTAAAATGTCACTAACCTCACTGTGTTTCCTCTTTCCCTTTCTCTTCCTGTCCTACCCCTCCTGTACTTGGTCCTGTGGTAAATGCAGCACTTTTGATCTCCAGTTATTGGCTATTCTAAGGTGTGCATACCTTCCTAGTGCTAATGAACCTCTTGAACCTGCCTTTTGCTTGACTTAAAAATCATGGTGGTGAGTTCACTTGCAGACCTGAAGAATAACTAAGGGCCATAGCCTTGGGACTTCTACCTGTTGCTGTCTGACCAGTAAACATGGTCCTTTTTGATTAGATTGAGTTTTGCTCACATTTTCCTCCCTCTCTATCCAGGGTCTTCTGACGTGATCCCTCTCAAAGCTCTGAGTAGTGGTAGCTGTGTTTCCCTGGTCTCAGGGTCCTGGAGACTGCTGCTACTATGGTGTGCTAGTCTCGTAGACAAGTGTTTCCATGCTGCTTTGAATTTTTTCAGTCGTCTTTCTTCTGAACAGGGACAGAACTATAGTTGCACCTCAGATGGCTGCTCATGAGCTTCTAAGTTCCCAATCGGTACTCACCAAAGTTGTTTTTAGGTGCCATTGAGTCGGTACCGACCCATAGAGACCTTATGCACAGCAGAACGAAACACTGTCCGATCCTGGGCAAACCTCACTACTGTTGCCATGCTTGAGACCATTGATGCTGCCCCTTGCCAATCCATCTCACTGGGGGGTCTTCCTCTTTTTCTCTGACTCTCCACCTTACCAAACATGATATCATTCTCCAGAGACTGGTCCCTCCTGCTAATATGCCCCAAGTATGAGAAACGAAGTTTGGCCATCTTGGCCTACAAGGTGCGTTCTGGCTGTGCGTCTTCCAAAACAGATCTATTGGTTCTTTTGGCAGCCCATGGCACTTTCAGTATTCTCCTCCAACATCATAGCTCAAAAGCATCAATTTTTCTATGATCTTCCTTATTCACTGTCCAGCTTTCGCATGCATATGAGGTTATTGAAAATTTCATGGCCTGGGTCAGGTGCACCTTAGTCCTCAAGCTGACATCATCTTTGCTCTTCTACACTTTAAAAAAGCCTTGTGCAGCAGATTTGCCTAATGCAGTACTTCCCTTGATTTCTTGACTGCTGCTTCCATGAGTGTTGATGGTTGATCCAAGATGAATGAAGTCCTTGACAAATTCAGTGTATTCTCCATTGATAAGAATGTTGTTTATTGGTCCAGTGGTGAGGATTTTTGTTTTCTTTACAATGAGATGCAATCCATACCGAAGGCTGTGCTCTTTGATCTTCATCAGTAAATATTTTAAGTCCTCTTGACTTTTAGCAAGCAAGGTTGTATCATCTGCA
>NW_006408550.1:22215267-22216732 GCF_000296735.1 Chrysochloris asiatica | reverse complement strand
TACAAAATTATCAACTTAAAAATTAGCCTGCTATATTTTGGTCAAACACTTAATTAATTCACCCCTGAAGTACAGAGTTGCTATGAGTCGGAACCAACTTAATGGCAGTTACCAAAAACAACAATGTAATAGCATAAACATGGTTTCCTTGGCCGGGCCCGGCCAAAAGATTTTGTGGACCATATATGTCCCTCAGACTGGACGTTTCCCACCTCTGTTATACAGGGTTTCGGAAGAGCATCTGGTGAGTGAGTTTGAACCGCCAACCCTGTGGTTAGCAATCCAGTGTTTTCCCTCCAGCGCCACCACGCAAGAGCTAAGTGATCCTATACTTTTGCTGTTGTTAAATGTTGTTGAATTGGTTTTAAATCATAGCAACCCAGTGTAGGGTTTCTGAGGAGTGGCTGGTGGGTGTGAACTGCCAGCCCTGTGGTTAGCAGTACAGTGCTTATATCCTACATAAATAAGCAACACAAAGTGAAAAATGTTGAAAGGAAGGCAAAATGATACTTGTCTTGGATAGATGGACCTCACTAGGAAATGCCATTTATAAGTCAGACTGTTCAAGATTTAGAGGGTCGCCCTGAGTGACAGTTAAGCTTTATGTCAACTTAACTGGGTCAGGATAAGAGTCTTACTTGGATTCATAGAGGGCATGTTGTGTGCCAATTCCTGTAACTGCAAATGACTGCTGTCCTTAAGATGGTCATTAAATGTCATCAAGTCAGGTTCCAACTTACGGCGACCCTGTCAACGATTTCTGAGGAGCCGCTGGTATATTTGAATTGCTTTGCAGGCCAGTGCGGATCCTGTAGCGGATCCTGTAGCACCACACCAGGAGGCCACCACAGTCTAATTAGTGGCTCTGAATATAGAATTAGGGTTGACAGCAGACCCTTCCATTTACAAAACAAAGTAGTAATGAAAGAGACATCTAGTTGGTTAAGAGCAAAATTATTGAAAGAAGCAGGATTAAAGCCCAGGGATTTTGATATATTTTACGATTTTGGTATAAACATCAGAGAAGTATGTGTGTATAGCAGAAAGACAGATTTTCTGAGTTTTTATGCTTCAGTACCTGGAAAATTAAAGAAAAAGGGAGATGTAACAAAAGAATGAGTGAGACAGATACTGATAAATGGACAGCTGCTTCTTTATAAACCAAAGTAAAATGAAACAGTTCTTCATAATGTTGTTAAGTACCATCAAGTCGGTTCCTGTCCATAGTGACCCATAGAGGGTTTCCAAGGCGCGACTGGTGAGCTTGAACCACCGGTCCTATAGTGCAAACGGCTTTGCAGTCTGGCACCCCATATGTCTAATACCCTTTATTTATTTGCAGATATATTCGTGTGTTGTTGTTTTTTTTTTTCAATTTAAGGTTTTTATTGTGGATTGAGTGAAAGTTTACAGGGCACATCATCAGTTTCACATTCAACAATTCATATAACTTGTTTCATTACAC